>NW_006791822.1:5505368-5526392 GCF_000442215.2 Lipotes vexillifer | reverse complement strand
AAAACGCTTCAAATTTGATTAGGGAAAGCTTTTGCTGACTGCTCTCTATTTTTCAATTCTTTCCTGGGATTTTTAATTCTCTTTGTGAACATCTAATTCATAAGAATGTATTACTCCAAATTTTTACACAGTGAGAAATAAAAAAAAATTTAGAGAGATTGAAACAGACTGGCTCAGGTAGGCACACACATGCATATACATTTTCAAAAATTTAAGAAATGAGGTTAGGAGTAAGGGAAACCAATATGAATATTTAAAATTAAAAGGCATAAAAGCGCTCTAGGATTCAATATTTATCATAGCATATTTGGAAATTTGGGGTAATTAGGCCCACCAGTTAAATGCAGTCCAACATACCTATTATTTTTGTTCCCATCTTAAAAAACAGACTGTTTGGATCTATAATTTTTTTTTTCCTCTTCTGCTGTTTCTCACACTACTCTGTAATCCTGAACCCTGGATTCATTATTCACCTACTGACATTCATTATAACCCATATCAAATGGGGCCACCATTTCATCATAAATAAATACTCCTACACTTGTAATATCTTCACTAATAGCATCATATCCCTTTGGGGCTTCATTGAAGGATCTCCTTCAAAGACTACTTCTCTTTTAGCCTTCACCAAGCCTTTTATCATCCTTGAATAATTTTGGCACTCTTCTTTTAGCTTAGAACACCTCTTCTTCTGAGGTGTTCAGATACATAAACATCTTTATATATGCCTTATTATGTTGTAGACTATATGTATGATTTTTATACATATCACAACCTGTGTAATCACCATGTTATTCCACATTATTAATCTTCTCCCATTCCCATCTTAGATCTGTAGCTGGTCACTTGATCTACTTTCTTTGGAATTTGCAATAGCTTCTCCTCTATATGTTTCTGTATAACCTATAAAATGTAGATTACCTCTACAATTGAAGTTTGCTTGTTCTGTACCTAGGCACCTAAGAAGTGCTAGGGAGAATGCATAAAAACTGATGATTTTCAGCCATTAACACTTCATCAACCCCTCAGCTTATTTTGGCCAGCTCTTTCTCTCGTTCCCCACTTAGCGAGCATTCAGACTTTTGATTTCTCCTTAAACTTCTTTCCCAAACTTAACTCTCTTTCCTATCAATAAGAAACCAATAACCTCCTATTAAAAAAAAAAAAAAAAAACTCAGACTCTCTTCCCTGGATATTGTACATTGGTGAACATTGCTCCATGAACTGTTCTTGGCTTCCATGGAATTACTCTGTTGGTTCTCCACTTTTCCCCGTCTTTCCTTCCTCAGTTTCCTTTGCCAGATCTCTTTGTCTAACATTTTTCTTCTCTATACCTTGCCTCTGAGTGAACTCACTTGCAAACCTTGCTTTAAATACTGCAAATACAAACTTATTGGAAGTGTTTTAAAGGCAAAAAGAAAAAAAAAAAAAGAGGATGAGGTATCCCAGAGGTTAGTAAAAGCAACAGTCACCATGCCTAGGAACAGAGAGGAAAAAGGGAAGAGTTCACATGACCAGAGCCCAGGGTACTAGGCTTTCTAATGGGAACTGGAAGTACAGGAAGAGCAGATGTCAATCAGGAGCTGGAACCATAGTGGATAAAACTTAGGATCTGAAAAGGATGAAATGGAAGAAATATCCTGCCTTCTTTACCATCCAATCTTTTTCCCATGCTTCCTATTAGTAAAACATAGAGCCAGTGAGCAAGCGCACCTGGGAATATTGCAGGGGTCAGCCCCTTGAAGTACAAAGGAAAGAAGGGCAGAGAAAATCACAGTAATGACTGTGGCATGATGGCACTGGCTTTTGGGCCTTTCCACAGGTTATTATCTTTGTTTTAGAATGTTCTACCCACATATGTTGTTACTGTATCTATGTAGTCTTTCCTGATGCCATATCTGCCATTTATATTTCTAATATATAATTATATATTATATTACATATAATATGTAATTTTTAAATATCTGCCTAATATCTACCAAGGTTCCAGATTCAAATAAGTTATTCCTACGTTTGCTGAATGAATAAGCATCACTAATTCCAAATACCAGTTTCCAGGTCTCATAAATTCTTGTAAAACCAGAAACAATGTATTGATATTTGAAAAACTTTGTCCCCAAATAACTACACTCAGGTTCTAGATGTGTAAGTATAATTTCATAAGCTTCTGACTCATAGATCCTCATACTACAGAGACTCTCCTCGTGTTCTCCATTACACCCCACGAATTTTAAAACAGTTTTAAAATGTTTAAAATTCAATATTGCATCCTTTAAATGCTCCTATTCAGTTCCACTATACTGTCTTGGGAACACATCTCACAACCTCAGAGAGACAATGAACAGCATAAGAGGCTAGATTCTGGAGTGTGACAGGGTAAATGTATAGTCTGACTTCTACATTTACCTCCTGAGTAACCACAGGGAAATTATTTAGTCTCCCTGTGCTTTAGTTCTCTCATCTTAAAAACGAAGAGGTTAATATTAACTAATCCATATGATTATTGTGATTACTGAGTCAAGATAGGTAAAATACTTTAAAAATTGCCTGGCTGAATATTTTTAATACTTGTTACCAATAATCAGATGAATACTCATGAATTTTAATGAATACTAATTCAAAAACCCATTATAAGAGTGCATAATACAAAAATCCTAAATATGAAATAATATAATATGCATGTAATGGACAAATGCAATTAATATAGGTAATATAATTACAAACTGAACTTACAGAAACAGGTGAGGCTTTATTTCACACTCTGTTATTTAATTATGGTGCCCATTTAATTAGGTGCCCAGTGACATACCAGAGACTGCTGTCCAATTAGAGAAGACAGAGGAAGAATACAGTGGAGTGTACCCAAACTGTATTTGATCAGAAAAATACAGTCCTCTGGAACTTGTCAGAGAGCACTGCCATTTTGAGTGGCTAGTATTCTAAACTGCATATGTTTATTAATAATTAAATTTACTTGTAAGGGTTTTAAGGGAAAAGTTTTTTTTAACTAGGGTAATGTATTGAAAGTTTAGACTCAAGACTTACTGAAAAAGTCAGATATATTACATGAATAATACTAGAAAATATATTGATGTGTGCATTTTAATAATTGGTTTCTAACTTTTGTACTTCTCTGACCTCCAAAATTTCCACTTGATTTCCTAACTTCAGGTTTCACACTTTTCTTAGTGTATTGTGTCTATCTTAACATGCAGGAGAAATTCTATTCTGAATAAATGACACCAGTTCCATGTTTATTGCTAGCAGTCTAGTTCTTGAATTTTGAGTCTTACCTGGGAAGTAGGTCCTTGTTTTTTATTCATGTATAGGATCTATGTTTTAGTAAAGCTGCTCTAGGATTGGGAGGCTGCCACTATCTTGTCTTTCTCTCTCACAAGGTTTGAAACCATTATTTATGACCCCCAGCTAAGTTTCTAGAGAATTCTACTTGCTAATGAGCATCTTTGATCTGCTTACTACTTATTATGTGTACCTGAATAACTATCATTGTACAGCACCTGCCTATCATGACCTTTATTGTTAAGGGTTGAACTGTGTCCCCAAAAAGATATGTTAAAGTCATATCCCCCAGTACCTGTGTAACCTTATTTGGAAATAGGGTCTTTGGAGATGTAATCAAGTAAAAGATGTGGTTATTAGTGTAGGCCTTAATACAATATGACTTCTATACTTAAAAGAAAAGGGAAATTTAGACACAGAGATACATAGGAGGGCACCAGCATGGTGCACAGCAGAGACAGAAATTGAAAAAATGCAACTGCAAGCCAAGGAACACCAGGATTGAAAGCCACCATCTGGAGCTAGGAAGAGGCAAGGGAGGATTCCACCCATAGCCCTGCCAACAAATTGATTTTTGATTTCTCATCCCCAGAACTGTGAAAGCATAAATTTCTGTTATGTTAAGCTACCAGTTGGTGGTAATTTGTTATGGTAGCTCTAGGAATTGAATATATTTATCTTACAAATTATTTATATCAGATATAACCCCAAATGGCAGCAAATTCTAATTCAGATAAGAATTATGTCTTGTAAGACTGGTAACAAAAAGTGCTGCTCACATGCATCTTATTTTGTAAGAGAAAATATTAAGTAGGCTCATTATTTGATAAAAAAAAATTGTGTGGTAATTGTGAGTTGTGAGAAGGAGTTCATTTAGGAAGATGACAAACCAACTTTTACAAATAATTTCCTTTGCCTAACTGAAAATAATTGTATCTTTACTCAATTTAAAAAATGATGAATTAATATAAGATAAAAACTACAAACTGATACAGTAGGAGCTTAAACTATCTATTTTCACTAATTGAAAAATTATAGATCTCCTTTGGATCAGAATATGCCACTGTTTAAAGATTTTTGTTGGCCTTGGGACCTTATATGTAAACCTTTCTACTATTTTTTTCATATGTATGGTCCTAGATTTTTTCCTTGAAAAAGAATCAATTTCTAATTGGTCCACTTTGTAACATTGTCAATAATTTTGTTGGCAAATAAATAGAAAAACAGTAACATTATATAACTCTGGAGTGAGCTGAGAAAGCAAATATTAGGAAAGATTTCTGTTCCCCCATTCTTATAGGCTATGACAGCGCCTACTTTTGTGCCTATACAGTAATAGAACTACCAGAAGGAATACTAAGGATGACAGTGACAAAGGTGACATTCATAGATTGATGCATTCTGTATAAAGGGATTTGTGAGAAAGGTATGTTAGAAATATTAAACCATTTTTCTCATCCAAAAGAAATGCCATATAGTCTTCTTTACCCTTGCCAACATTCAGTGCATTTCAGTTTTCGAGATACGTCTTTTATTGTCCTGCATTAAAAAACAACAACAACAAAACTTAAAAAGAATCTTTTAAAAAAATGCCAATCAATGTATGTACTCCATAGGGTAAAGTGGGTCAGTAATTGATTTTTCACGAAACCACATTATCATAGAGACAACTCCCCCCGAACCCCCACTCCAACTGCCCAATTTGTCTCCAAATTCTACTTTTAGATGCAACCTACAGAAACTGCTCTTCATTCCGGTTTTAACCAGGAAGCTGGACCAGCTCTATATCATTTACTTCCAGAATGACATTGCTGTGAGTAAACCAATTTGAGCATCAGAAAATGGTTTGAATAATTTACAAACAGAAATTTTAAGATTACCACAATAAATGTTTACCCAATATACAAATAAACATGAACATATTCCTATTTTAGCTTTAGAATTTTAGAGGAATCAAATGAACTGTCCATGGTCAATTTTAATGATGATTTCAAACACAAAAATTTGATCTATTTCCTTTGATTTTATAGAAAGAGTCATAATTTTTATGATAACAGGTAAATAGAAATAGACCATTTATGGCAATACTCCCCCTAACAGTATGCTAGTATTTATTGTTCCTTCCTTAGATAACCATTGCTGTACAAATGCATTAGTCACTTTTCATGCAAAAATGGAATATTAGATTTTACACTCGCCATCAAATAAAACTTTGTTAGAGTCTAGCTTCAATTGTAGGTATGATTGGATATCTGGAATCGTTTTGAGGTGAGAGCAGAGAATGTACCTGGGTTTTGCAGACTAACAACCTCAATAAAAATGACATTAGGTACTCAGTCTGGAACGATCTGCTAGTTGGTTCAGTTCTGAATTTGTCAGGTAATAGGCAAGGAGCAAGGATACACAGTAAACTGGACTAGTGTGGAAAATAATGCAAGACCATGAATTCTAGGTCTTTACATTAAATGTCAGAACTAGAATTTTATTTCAGTTTTGATAAATTGTGCCAAGCATAATATTAAATTACACCTTCTGTTTTCATAAGAGTGTTATGAACCTTAGTGAAATGTTCATTCAGTAAAGGAAATTTTTCTTCCTCCCAAAATATGTGCTATATTCCTTCTATCAACTTGTGATATGTGTGTGTGTGTAAGTATGTATCTCAAGTTGTTGGTGACAAAATAACAAAGGAAGCATACTAATAATTTTCATCCAGTTAATCAACAATTAAAGTGATTTAGGCTTAGGTTAATAATTTACAATGTTTTCTTTATATCTGAACTTTTTAAAATAATGAGCCAAATAAATGGAGATTTGTAGTACTTACCTATAAATATGTTTATGTGTTTAATTAGAAAGTTTTGAAATGTTTAATAATACTCTGTGATGAATTGGGATAAATACATAGATAATTTCTATGCTCTGTCACATGTTATGTCCATCTGTCTCTCTAAAATAATACAAATCTCTCTAATACAATAATGATATAATTTTAATCCTGTTTATCCCCTTGTTATCCTCCAGACAGTGCCCATTTCTTTCCTTTCACTGCAGTGTAACATAGAGTTTGTAACTTGCCTGTAAGTCATTTCTACTCATATACTTATTAACAGTTCAACAAAACGCAGGTCACATTTATTTTCTAGAGCTGAAAGTAAGGATATATGTATATATTGTATATGTAACAATTTTGACTTCCTTACTGATGCCAGTTACTGAACATAAAATCCAACTTTTTTGTATCCCACTCTATTTTAAATGTCCTGTAAATAATGAAAAACAAGCAGCTCATTATTTTCAACTTAACTGTAGTCATAATAGACCAAATTTCAAAAATTTGTGGCCCATTCAGAGAATATAGTCTTGCTTTGAATATAATTTCTGCATTTTAGTTGCACTAAAGTTGAGTAGTATTCTAAATTAGTTTGTAGGTTAATTTCATCATGTAAGTAAAAAATGCCAGCTTCTGAATTATTTTGACAGATGGTTTGCATGATCACTTAAAAATGTATTAGTTGGACTTTAAAAAATAATCAGTGGATTGGTTTATCACTAAGATTTAAAAAAAAGTAAACAGCCTTATTATATTCAGAATGAGATCCTAATAAGGCACACTAAGTGTGTTCTTCATCTGGGAGTACATGCAGAGTTCACTAACCACCCAACTCATTAACTTTGATATGTTATCAATATGGGAAGAGGATATGAAATAAATGTGAAGTGAATGTTGCCCTATGAAGTCAATCTCATGTTTAACTCAAGACTGTTTTTCTCACTGTGCTTATCTTTTGTGCTAAAGTGCTTTGCACAAGTTCTCAGTAAGAGTTAATTGAATCTATTGATTATACTATTTTTGCACACATCAAACCAATTAATTCAAATAAAAATTATTTAGTGCTCTTGCAAGTACATACACAAATAAAACCAAGAAAATGCTTTTGAAAAGCATAAAAAACAGACATACCAATTACCACTTGAAAATAAAATTTAAGCCAATGTCATCTCCTAATAGAAATAAGTTGTGGATGACATTACTATGCCCATCTCATTAATAATCCCTAAATACAACTCACATTTTGAAATATAACAAAAACAATCACACATAAATAAATGGGGGATTGCTATAAAATAGCTATACTTTAATCTTCTGTTTCTTCAAATGCCACAGCAATCATTCCAAAGTGAAAAATCAATCAAGAGTTATCTGGTTAAGTAATTCTAAAAAAGCCCCAAAAAACCCCCCAAAAACTATGACCAAACTTATCTACAAAACAGAAATAGACTCACAGACATAGAGAACAGACTTGTGATTGCCAAGGGGAATGGAGGCGGGAGAGGGATGGATTGGGAGTTTGAGATTGGCAGATCCAAACTATTATATATAGAATGGATAAACAAGAAGTTCCTACTATATAGCACAGGGAACTATATTCAATATCCTGTGATAAACCATAATGGAAAATAGTATTAAAAAAACAATGTATATATATGTATACCTGAATCACTTTTCTGTACAGCGGAAGCTAACACAGCATTGTAAATCAACTATACATCAATTAAAAAAAACAAAAAAAACTATGACCAGCAGCTTAAGAATCTACTATGTGTAAATATGCCATTTCGTTACCTATATTTTCTAATTTATTTCTCTGGAATTTCTCACATTTTACATGGGAGCTCAAGTAGATCAAATCCCTTGGTTAAAATAGAAAATGTAGAATGAGTTTGCATCTTTAGTGTATTATATACCCAGAAAGATTATAACACTAAAAATTAGGAAGATACAATGGTGTTATTATCAGGAAAACAAGTATGATAACTATTCTTTGTGTGTAATTTGATTATTTACATATATATTATCACATTAACTTCTCAAAAAATACTACTAGTATCCTGTTACAAAGTAGAAATCTATAAATTAGTTTTAAGAATTTTCTCATGCTCCTGATTAATGAAGCTTAACCTCAGACTCTGATCTTTTAACTTCAAGTATCCTATTCTTTCCTCTGACATTCAGTGAGAATAGTTTATTAAATTAAATAAACTAATTTATAAACCAAGTAGATAAATTCTAAAGTAAGACACCTTAAGTTATTTTCTCTAAAGGACACATTAAAGTAAAACATTTACTATTATAGCAGGTGATGACCAGGTTTGAATTTGGAAAGCCTCTAATAGAATAAATGGAAAATATCTAGGTCTTATACTCCATACAAAGATAATGAAGGATTGTCCCAAAATATCAAAATATTAGAATAATAGTGACAGTAATTCTAGGTCACAGGTAGGAATATTATTTTCTATATTTTGGTGTAAGCTTATTTGGGGTTCCTATAAGTCTGGAGACATAAAGGGCAATACTTATCTTTTAATTGGGCAGGTATCTCACTCTGGGATGTCTGCCAAGAATCCCGATATCCTATGCATCTCTATGAGACAATCTAGAGGCAAACAGGACACCATGTTCACAAACTTTGCATATTTTTAGGTGCTTGAAGACTAAACCAAAGAAAAGCAACTTTGAACAAATGACAATTCATTATTCTCACCAACCTTCAATCTTGGAACCGACTCTATCCTAATGCCATGACTTACCAGAACCTATGTGATACAGCTAAAGTGTGTTTAGAAAAATATTCATAAACTTAACTAAGTATATTTATTAAAAAGATGGTAAAATATATTGAATAATCATCCAGATCAAAAAGGTAGATAGAGAACTGGAAACATTAATCTAAGAGGAAGCAGAAGAATAAATATAACTGCATAAAATAATGAGGTAGAACACAAAAAACTGATAAAACTACTGAATAAGTATGAGTTGATTCTTTTCATATAAAACAATAGAAGAGATCAACATTTAGAGATTGATAACATAATAAGGAAAAAGTGCACATAATTTAAAAAGGAAATGAGAATGAGATATCATAAGCCCTAATGAAATCAAAAGAATTATAAGAGAATACTTTTCTCAGTCCTATTATTGAACAATCTTCTATGCAGACACATGCAAGAAAATACATATACATACCATTTTTATAGAAAAAATAATGTTCATACAGAAAAAGAAAAAAAAAAAGGTCTAGTTTACAGGTAATGTGTATCTACAAAGAAGAGAACCAAACAAATAAAAGAAAGGAAAACAGTTCAAAGGCAGTACAGTAATTGAGAAAGAAAACAAAACACATCTATAGACTAAAACTGCATACTGCTCCCCTCCAAAGAAAAAGAAAAAAAGAAAGGATAAGATATACTTTAGTAAACTTACTGTACATCAGAGAAAAGGGCAGAATCTGGCATCCATGTTATAAAAATCAAATAACCTAAAAAAGAAGGAAGTTAATTCTCCTGAGGCTTTTCCATATTATAATTTTGCATTTTTTAAAGAAAGAATACCCTATGAAGTATTCATGGAAAAGAGGGTGAACCAAAATTTTTACAAGCAAACTGTCATTGAAGTGTAAAATTAACAGAGTCAAAGCACCTCAAAAGATTTAAAAAAACAGGGGTGTACAATTACCAGGATTTTTCTTGGAGAATCTTTTAGAGGATTGCATGTTTGGATAATGTCTGATCCATGTAATTTTCTTTAACAATAAGAATACTTATCATCTCAAGTCAGCATGAAGGCCAGATTTTACAATGTTTTCTACTCTGCTACCCGTTGTGTCTTAGTTTTGTCCATTGGTGAATAGCTGAAGTAACTCTAGACACTACATCAAGGCAAGGCAATGCTGAGATTCAGAAACAGACCACCTTTATTCATATCTGTGCCCCAAATAGAAAATATTTTCCTAGTGACCCCATAGTACATGATCTGTCATTACTCTTTGGAGAGAATAATGTGATTTTTGCACATGTAAAAAATACATAGTCAGAAACTTAATACAGACAATGAAATAAGACAAAGAATAAAAAGTTAAAATATATAAAGGCATAAACCACAATAAAAATCAAACTTATTTCACTAGAGCTATATGTTTTAAAAAGTTTACCAGTCTTAGCACATGAGTGCTCATGTGGAACCCCAAAAAATATGGATGTAGAAATCTAATTAAGAATAAAATAGCTTTAATTTCAATGACCCATGTAGTACAACCTTAACCCCTACCCTAAGCCTAATAATATCTCTCTGTACCATAAGAACAGAGAGATTCTACCATCAATGTCTCTGGAATAACCACAAAATTTGATCATAAATTAGGAAATAAAGAAAAAAAGCATCATATAGTAAGAATAAAACAATCCCAAAAAGTAGAAATAAAGAAAATTTTATCGATCTGGATATAATAAAATTATACATCTGTTGCAAAGGTAGAAAAATACCAACATCAAGAATATTTTTAAAACACCGTTAATGCTTTGATCCAAAAAGAAATATGATTCAACAATTTATTTATTCTATTTACAAGCATTTCCAAACAATTATTATACAACAAGCACTGAGGATACAATGATGACCACAAACATGTTCATTAGCACATCCAACACCTCACATAGTTAATTTTTTTTTTATTTTGAGAATGCTTCAGATCTAGTCTTTCAGCCAATTTCAAATATACAGTGCAGCATTAAGTATAGTCACCATGCTGTACATTACTAAATCCTCAGAACTTTAACAACTGAAAGTTTGTACTCTTTGAACAACTGTTATGATTTTGTTAAATCAACAATTGTTAAGTAGAACCACAGGGTGCCATATGATGAGCACAGTTCAACAAAAGACCACGAGAGGAACTGAAATAGTTATCTCAGTATTTATTACTCACAGGTCTTGGTGGAACTACAAGGCATGCCTCAAGACCCACATGGGTAGGTCAAGGGCAGGGTGCAGGAAGAGCGAGATTGATGTGCCATTATTAGGGTCTGTTGGTGGAATGCTTTGGGGTTCCTGGGCTAAGGCCTGTGACAAAGTCAACCCAGAAAGAGGAATTTTAGTAAGCTCCATGGGGTCTTACCTAAGAGGTGCACAAGAAGAAGGCACTGGGAGGTAGAAGAGACTGTTGATCACATTGGGGAAGTCATATCAGGAACTTTTATTTACCTGTGACTCTGTGGGCTGTTATCTAGGGCATATGCTTACATGATGGGCTAATGTTAATTTAAGGCTCCTGCCAGCCCGTTGGCCAAACAAAATGGATGCCAAGGTGGCAGTGCCATGGAATGGCTTAGCTAGTCTTGACACGAATGACTCCCCATTCCTGCCAACCCCAGCCCCTAGCAACTGCTATTCTATGCTTTGTTTTTTGATATTGATTTTTTGGGGGGATTTCCCATGTAAGTGATACCATACAGTATTTGTCTTTCTGTTTCTGACTTATTTCACTTAGCATAATGTCCTTAAGTTCCATTCATGTTGTCACAAATAGCAGAATTTCCTTCTTTTTTACTGCTGAATAACATTCCATTGTGTGTGTGTGTATGTGTGTGTGTGTGTATGGCATTTTGCTCTCCATTCATGCATGGATGGATGCTTAGGTAGTTTCCATATTTTGACTATTGTGAAAAATGCTGCAATAAATATGGGAATGCAGAAACCTCTTTGCGATACCATTTTAAATTCTTTCGATGTATACACATCAGTGGGATTTTTGGATCATATAGCAGATCTATTTTTAATTTTTTAAGGAACCTTCATCCTCTTTTCCATAATGGCTACACCAATATACACTCCCACCAACAATGTATAAGGGTTCCCTTTTCTTCACATCCTCACCAGCACTTATATTTTGTCTTTTAGATAATAGCCATTGTAACAGGAATGAAATGATATCTCATTGTTTTGACCTGTATTTTTCCTGATGATTAGTGATGTTGAACACCTTTCATATACTTGTTTGCCATTTGTATATCCTCTTTGGATAAATATCTATTTAGTTTCTTTGCCCATTTTAAAAATTGGATTATTTGTGTTTTTTGGCTTTTCTATTGAGCAATAAGAGTTCCTTATATATTTTAGACACTAACTTCTTGTCAGAAACTAGCTTCTTGTCAATATTTTTCCCACTCCATAGGTTGCTTTTTCATTTTGTTGAGGGTTTCCTTTACTGTGCAGAAGCTTTTTAACTGAGGTGGTTCTACAGGTATATTTTTGCTTTTGTTGCTTATACTTTTTGTGTCATATGCAAAAAATCTTTGCCAAAACCAATATCAGGAAGTTATTTTCCTATGTTTTCTTCTAGGGGGTTCAGGTTTTATATGTCTTTAATCCATTTTGAGTTAATTTTTGTAAAAATTCTTATTGAGTTAATATAGGCCTTGATACTCAGTTAAGTGGATTCAGCTTCGTAACTACAAAAACTAAGAGGTAGATTAAATGGAAGTAGGATTATTTGAAGAAATAAAAGGCAAGAAGCTTAGCTAACAAGTCAAGAGAAGATTAGTATGTGAGGAAGAGGAGTGTCACTGCCAGTTAATGGAGAAAGAGAAAAAAAATTAAGAGAAACTGCCTAGATTACATAAACTTTAGGGAAAAGGAATTGTCTTTGTTTGCACTGCTATAACAAAGCAGCACAGACTATGGGCTTATACACAATAAACATTTATTTCTTACAGTTTTGGAGATGGGAAGTCCGAGTTACAGTGCCAGCATATTTCTGGTGAGAGCTCTCTTCCGGGTTGTAGACTGCCAACTTTTCATTGTATCCTCATGGCAGAAGGGGCGAGGGAGCTCTCTAGGGCCTCATTTATAAGGGTACTAATTCCATTCTTGAAGTTTCCATTCTCATGACCTGTAATCACACTGTAAAAGCCCACGTCTTAATACCATTATATTGACATTAGGTTTCAACACATGGATTGGGGGATGGGATCATAAACATTCAGCCTATAGCAGGAATAAAAGGGTTTTTGTTGTCATTTTGTATTTTGTTTTTCCTCAGTCATGTTCTTCTTGAATGCCTTGAGCAACATATTTGTGTTGCTTTTATATGCTAAGACAGTTCTTTTGAAATTAAGAGCACAGAGGCTGATTTTTATTTTAACCACATGGAGTTCCTTTTCCATTAAAACACAAAGAGCCTGAGGAAAGGAAAGCACTGTAATCATTCATACAGTCACTCCTTCATTTATTTCTCCATCAATCTAATACTTATTGTGCACTTATTTTGTGCCAGGTTATATCCTCTGTGCTTGGTACTATTTAAAGAAGAAAACAGAAAAGGATGTCCATCCTCATAAAACTCCTCATAAAACTTGCGTTCTAGCAGGAGGAGACAGAACATGATAATAATGTCAGCTGTGTAGTAAGTTAGAAGCTGGTAAGAGCGATGTATAACAGTCTTCACTTTTGTTGTTATGCTTCTCCTGGCCTAAGATAAAATGAATCGACTTATTTCTCAAGGGAGATTTTTCCCAATGTTGTCACCTTCCTTCTTCATCAGATGATTGCTGCTGATGGTGAAGTCTTTTTCTCTAAAATTTCCAAAAGAGAGTTAACATAGTTCAGCACACTTTCTAAAAATTGTATATAGCCCTGCTGTTTTTTTTCATATCCATTATTTGTCTTCATATATAGAAAACTGAAAAAAAATTGAGAAAATACTTCATAATACATTTTCTCTTTACATACTAGGAATAAAGTAAATTTAGATTCAATTTTATCCTCACAAAAATCTTGGTTTTACGTGAAAGTAAATGCAGTTATATCTTACAGGGATTTGACTTTACATAAGTATAGGAGCTAGTTAAGTCGTTTCTGTAAAGCTATGGTCATGTCTGACGCAGCACCTTGAAGCCAGAGAATAGCAGGCAGTTAGGAAAGAAAGATGGACGTATGGTGGAGAGAAGAACAAGCTGGTACCCACAGATATGACCTGGAGCCCATGAGGACAGACAAATCTGTGTAACTTATTATTACCTCTGACTCTGGTAAAAAACGGGGGTGAGGGGCAGGGACCTCATTATAAAGGGAAACACGTACACCTGGCATAGAACTCAGAGAAGCTGAAGAAAGATGCGCGGGAATGTGGAGTAGTTGAATGCAGTGAGACAAACAAGAATGTATATGAGGTACAGAAAATGGCTGCTGTTTCACTTTTGCCTTTCAATCTCCAACAAGAATCTCTCTCATGGCCCACGCTAACTGGAGACAAATTGGAAAGGAATTCTGGGAAATGAAGTTTAGCTCCTCCAAGGTGACTCACTGCACAGTCATCACAGATATCATTGCTGAATTTCTCTATTTTCACAGAGAAATTGGTTTGAGTACCAGTCTCCTAGGCTATGTCTACAAATTGATTTCAGAAAAATAAACTCTAAAAGCTACTTTTTTAAAAATGGTTTTTTTCACATAGGAAAATTGTCTTATGGTAAAAAATGATAGAAACACAAAATTACAATCTTGTGAAATAAAGATTATGATTTCCATGTATCTTCATTCAATTTCCATAAAGGTGACTGGACTCCAACTTTTTCATTCTCTTTGTCACTTGGCTAGCAATTCATATTCCAGGAGAGTGAGGCTCCTATGGAACCCCTCCTGGAGTTGTTTCCTGGCTCTCTGGACCTGATATACATGATGTAAATTACAGAACTGAGTCATCTATTTAATAACTCAGGCCAAAAACAAATATTTTCCTCTTTCTAACAGTACCACAATTTCCTTTAGAAACTTAAGTTTTCTCCATTAGTCAATGTTTATAAGATAATCTTGAGCATGTAGCTCAAGCTAGGTCGATAAAAATGATACAACAGTTCAAAAAATAATCGATCATGAAGACAGCTACTATATTAATTTTAATTAATAATAGTTAATAAGGGACCCAAAATATTACTTGATGTTCAAAGAATGCTTCATAAAAATCAGGCCTGCATACGCCCCAGGTATATGTATTAATCAGTGCTCTATAAAGAGTTTATTTTTATACTGTCAGTCCTAGAATTGTAACAGATAACAAGAGGTCAGTGATGAAACAAAATTACAGTTGGCACAGTAAATGAGCCTGAAAGAATAAATCCAGAGTAGCATGAAACATTGCCTTAGACTTAGACAACAATCAGTACCAGTCCAATCTGGTCAAGAAGCTGAAAGCACATGCTGTTTATCATGTAACTCTCTCTCACAAATTTAAACTTCTGCCAGATACTCTCTTGCTTTGTTTGTAGACATAGACTTTGATAGTTATTTAGAGTTAGAGAAGTTAACAATAGCATATAGGAAAATACATTCAGAAACTATTTTTTATTGGACTATATTTTGGAGAAAATAAAATAGAATGTGATGATCTTACAGAGTAACCGTTTTCAAAGAGTATCCATCCACTTGCTTGGGGAGCCCACAACACTTTCAGGGGGTCCAAGAGATCAATACTATTTTTGTAGTAACATTAGGATGTTATTTTCTTTTTTTAATTGTGTTGATATTTCACTGAGTTTGCCACCTCAGTGGAGAGTAAGCCTGCTGATGCTTTAGCATGAATCAAGACAGTGGCACCCAACACTTCTGATAGTAATTGTTTTTTCAGCAGCAAATGCTCATTGTACAACAAAAAAACACAAGCCAGTTTTCATTTTCAATGAAGATATAAAAGTTAATATCATTAAATATTGACAATAGCACATGTATATTTTTAATATTACATATGAAAACATGTAAAGTGAAAATATGCATACAGCACTAATGGTGCATGTCAAAGTACAATTGTTGCCTTAAATGAAAGCACCTGAGTGACTGATCTGAGAACGGAACTAGTGGCTTTTTTCAAATGACCACAATTTATGCTTGAAAGAATGACTGAGAGATAAACTGGGGTTATACTGGCTTAAGTGTTTGTCAGACATTTTCTTGGAAATGAACTGAGACTCACACTTTAAGAAAAATAACTTAAAATTTGAACTTAAGAGCAAACATTAGAACTTTGAAAACTTGTATATACCACTCTAAGCTTGATACCTTCCAGTCTTAAATACTTTTCTGATGAGGAAATTAACAAATGCAATTATTTTTATTTTGTATAATAAAATGTGTCAACATTTGGACCTGTTTTTTATAATACAAACAATCAACTTTTTCGAAATGACCAATGTATTATGTTGCAAAATCGTGCATGGATAAAATGTTCATTCAAAATACAAATAGGTCCAGTGGATTTTAATGTCACACACAGTGACATTCCACACTGAAACTAACTTTTAAGAAACTGCTGCTTACTTATGTTTTGGTTAATCATCAAAGAAGAATATCTACAATTATCTAGAAATATATATATTAAAATATTGAAAAATGTAAAACAATTACATTTCCTTATTAATTTTTGCACTAAAAATATTTTTACAAAAGTAAGATATAACAGGTTTATTGCTATTATAAAAAGACATGATATATACATATTTTAGTATTACCCTTTTCAGTACAGTAAAGAACCACATATAATAAAGAAATAAAAGCCTCTTGGGGCAGTGTGAAAAAAATTTTAAGTTTGTAAGTTTCCTGAAAATTTGATTACCACTGTTCTAAAGAGTAGAAATATAAAATATATACACTATTTTAGTAAAACGCCTCTAGTCTTCTTTTACTATTTTAAAGTCACTTATCTTAGATCATTCATTTATTTTTTTTCAGCAAACGTTTATTGAACAACTGTAGTGCAGTAGGCACTTTTGTGGTTGCTGGGATATGAAAGTGAACAAATAGACCTCTTTGCTACTTCTGTAGGTCTTACATGGCTGCTCTTTTGTCCTTCCTTCTTAGAGACAATAATCCTTATGCCTTCACCTTCTGCTAAGGTCTTGGTGACTCTGGTCTCATTGTCTTAAGATTTTGAAAATGTATATAAAAAAAAAAAATAAAATCTTGCAATAAAAAAAATATTTTTAAAAGTCTTTAAACAGGTTTATCAGTTTTATTCCCATAGCTATTGTAGTTAAAGTCAGTTCTTCAATTCTGATAAACTTTATTTTTATTCAATTTTATTTGACTTATCACATTTTTCAACACTGTCATTTCAAACGTTTCCAGGCTTTTATAGTTCCCATCCCCACATGCCTACACATGTCTTTATAGTAGACCTCTCCTACTCAGAGTAAAGTCTGAATTGTGGGAAATCGACCAGTCTTGGAAATAGATATTGGAGAGCTGTTTTTTAGTAACTGATTTCTCACTCCATGAGGATGAATGCATTTTTAAAGAAGTAGGTGCATACTGGGAAGCAAGTCCAAAATCCTCTAATTGGAGAGTAAATAGATAAAGCAGTAGAGAAATTGGGGAAAAGAAATGAATCAGAAGATTGGTGAATATCTAGGATCTTGAAAACTAAGAGAGAATGTAGTTTCAAATAGAATAGAAAGTTTACATGATCAAATGCTACTGAAAATTTGAGGAAGAATATAGTTGCTTGTACATATTAGCATAATTAAAACTAATTAGTTAGACTTTTCGTTGTTGTTAATTGAACAGTTTCTCCAGCTTGGCAGTAAAACATTTTCAGGAAAAGCGGTTGTCTAAAAGTATGAATAACCTTGAGCTGGAAGACTTTTTAACTCTTACTCTTCCACTCAGCTTCTGCAAATTGTGCAATGTCTGTTGATGTTTCCTGAGTTTCAAAATGTGTAGAGTAATACCTACCGTATTTATCAGTTTGTGAAAAGCAAATTAATATTATATTAAATGTACTTTGTAAAAGATCACATAATTTTAAGTAGACATTTGTTTTAGAAAAATATAGATTTTTGACTTACTGGCTTCTTTATTTCCACTTTTCTCTCCCCAGCCCCATCTAATACATTTTAAATGCAATTATCACAAGATGACAGTGGCCTAATATTGTATCTTTAAGAGCTTCTTTATCAGGAATCTATCATTTTAAAAAATGTCATCAGGACCATAAAAATGTGATTGACATCTATCTATATAAGGAAATTTTACTAAAGTAACCTACTGAAATCTTGAGACTGGAAAAAAAATAGTGGAAAGTTAGAAGACAAGATGACATAACAAAAAAGTGAATTAGCAAAATCAATGATAACTTGTCAACCAGAACTTGACAAAAGAAATATTTGACTGCAGTACCAATAATTTGCCTTTGAATAGTCATCTGAAACATTTACGGTGCTAAGATTTTCAAAATCCTCCTCATATACACAGAACATAAATTTTTGTCACAATTAATTTTCCTAAATGACTCTGGAAAAATATTTCTGTCATTTCATATAACTTTCACTGAAACCAAGTATTCCTGTTTATTGACAATAATGTAGTCTGGAAATAAATCTGAAGAATTATTTGGTTTTATTAAACCACATTTAGCACTGATTAATTTAAGAGAAAGTGAGTTTTAGAATTATCAACCATTGTATGTATCTCTATGTAACTTCCCAGACTGCTTCTTTGACAACAGGATTTTAGATAAATAAATCAATAGGTATCTATTTGATGTAATGTTGACATACCCACATATTATAGGTATAGCATATTTGTGTGTATAAAATCCTGCCTTTTCTAACTTCCCTTTCTCAGCTTAGCCTCAAGCCTCCACAGTTGCTCTTCCTTTATCCTGTAATGTTCTTGATCATCCAGATCTTTATATGGTTCACTACATTACATTATTTAAGTCTGATAAAATATCACTTTCTCAAATTTTTCGTTCTTTACTGTCCTATCAAAAACTCAAGCAGAAGGGCTTCCCTGGTGGCGCAGTGGTTGGGAGTCCGCCTGCCGATGCAGGGGACATGGGTTCGTGCCCCGGTCCGGGAAGATCCCACATGCCGCGGAGCGGCTGGGCCCGTGAGCCATGGCCACTGAGCCTGCGCGTCTGGAGCCTGTGCTCCGCAACGGGAGAGGCCAGAGCAGTGAGAGGCCCGCGTACCGCAAAAAAAAAGAAAAAAAAAAAAAAAAAAAAAACTCAAGCAGGGAGTACAGAACAAATCATCTTCTGCATAACAGTTATCCACGTGGCTGAAGACAACCATGAGCTTTCTCTTGTACAGGATATATATCCTTAATTTCATTGTTCAGTATTTGATGACTTTGGATATTCTCAATATTCTCAACTCTCAACAATGGAACCGTTCCATTGTTCTCCAAATTTACATCATACTTCTTAAGACAAAGGTATAAAACTGAATAAATTATCATGTGTGGCCTGACCAGTAAAGAGCTATCACCTCCCTCATTCTAAATGCTTGACTTCTATTATAGTACCTGAGATTATAGTAGCATGCCTGTTAGATGCATCTCACTGTTGACTCACAATGAGAATACTACAAATTTAAATGCCTAAATGATGTTAATAAGCCATTTTCCTCTTTTGACATAATTTTACCTAAATTTGATTTTTTGAAACACTTTATTTTTTTAAATTTATTTTATTGAAGTATAGTTGATTTACAATGTTGTGTTAATTTCTGCTGTACAGAAAAGAGATTCAGGTATACATATGTATATATACAGTATTTTTCATATTCTTTTCCACTATGGTTTATCACATGATATTGAATATAGTTCCCTGTGCTATACAGTAGGACATTGTTGTTTATCCATTCTATATGTAATAGTTTGCATCTGCTAATTCCAAACTCCCTACCCATCCCTCCACCCCGCCCTTTCCCCCTTGGCAACCACAAGTCCGTTCTCTATGTTGTGAGTCTGTTTCTGTTTCCTGCGTAAGTTTATTTGCCATAGTTTAGATTCCACATATAAGTGATATCATATGGTACTTGTCTTTCTCTTTCTGACTTACTTCACTTAATATGATAATCTCTAGGTCCGTTCATGTTGCTGCAAATGGCATTATTTCATTCTTTTTTATGGCTGAGTAGTATTCCTTTGTATATGTACAACATCTCCTTTATCCATTTATCTGTCAATGGACATTTAGGTTTCTTCCATATCTTGACTATTGGAAAACACTTTATTTTTAATATTAGTCAATGTGTATAAAATAAGATAACAGTATATAAATTGACATCAAGTTAACAAGCAACGTTAAGTTTAACAGATAACTACCAATCCCTGTCATATTTATTGTCTCTTAGTTCTCCATGAATAATTTTCCTGATGTGTGTTTTCTCACATCCTCTTACCAAAACAATTCTTTAAAAACCTATGAATACGGACTCTTTCCAAGATGGCGGAGGAGTAAGACGCAGAGATCACCTTCCTCCCCACAGATACACCAGAAATACATCTACACGTGGAGCAACTCCTACAGAACACCTACTGAACGCTGGCAGGAGACCTCAGACCTCCCAAAAGGCAAGAAACTCCCCACGTACCTGGGTAGGGCAAGAGAAAAAAGAATAAACAGAGACAAAAGGATAAGGACGGTACCTGCACCAGTGGGAGGGAGCCGTGAAGGAGGAAAGGTCTCCACACACTAGGAGCCCCTTCGCGGGCAGAGATTGCGGGAGGCGGAGCGGGGAGCTTCGGAGCCGCGGAGGACAGCACAGCAACAGGGGCGCGGAGGGCAAAGCGGAGAGATTCCCGCACAGAGGATCGGCGCCGACCGGCGCTCACCAGCCCGAGAGGCTCGTGTGCTCACCCGCCGGGGGCGGGCGGGGCTGCGAGCTGAGGCTCGGTTTCGGTTTCGGTCGGAGCGCAGGGAGAGGACTGGGGTTGGCGGCTTGAACACAGCCCGAAGGGGTTAGTGCGCCACGGATAGCCGGGAGGGAGTCCGGGGGAAAGTCTGGACCTACCCAAGAGGCAAGAGACCTTTTCTTGCCTCTGTGTTTCCTGGGGCGCGAGGAGAGGGGTTTTAAGAGCGCTGCCTAAAGGAGCTCCAGAGACGG
>NW_006791822.1:5485107-5504598 GCF_000442215.2 Lipotes vexillifer | reverse complement strand
AGCACAGGTCACTGCCCCCACCCCTCTTCCGGGGAGCCTGTGCAGCCCGCCACTGCCAGGTTCCCGGGATCCAGGGACAATTTCTCAGGGAGAACACACGGCGGGCCTCAGGCTGGGGCAACGTCACGCCGACTTCTGCCGCCGCAGGACCGCTCCGCACTCCGTGCCCCTCCCTGCCCCCGGCCTGAGAGCGCCAGAGCCCCCGAGTCAGCGGCTCCTTTAACGCCGTCCTGTCTGAGCAAAAAGCAGACGCCCTCCAGCGACCTACACGCAGAGGCAGGGCCAAGTCGAAAGCTGAGCCCCTGTGAGCTGTGAGAACAAAGAAGAAAAAGGGAAATCTCTCCCAGCAGCCTCAGAAACAGCGGATTAAAGCTACACAATCAATTTGATGTACCCTGCCTCTGTGGAATACATGAATAGACAGCGAATCATCCCAAATTGAGGAGGCGGACTTCTAGAGCAAGATCTATGATTTTTTCCCCTTTTCCTCTTTTTGTGAATGTGTATGTGTATGCTTCTGTGTGAGATCTTGTCTGTATAGGTTTGCTTCCACCATTTGTCCCAGCGTTCTATCCGACCATTTTTTTTTTTAATTTTTTTCTTAATAATTAATTTTAATTTAAAGAACTCTGTTATACTTTACCTTCTTTCTATCTTTCCTTCCTTCCTTCCCTTTTTGAGACAACGAATCGTCCCAAATTGAGGAGGTGGACTTGGAGAGCAAGTTTTATGATTTTTTCCACTTTACCTCTTTTTGTGAGGGTATATGTGTATGCTTCTATGTAAGATTTTGTCTCTATAACTTTGCTTCCACCATTTGTCCTAAGGTTCTATCCTTCCCTTTTTTTTTTCCTCTAAATAATTATTTTTTTAATTCAATAACTTTATTATACTTTATTTTATTTTACTGTATCTTCTTTCTTTCTGTATTTTTTCCTTCCTTCCCTCATTCCTTCCTTCCTTCCCTCCTCCCTCCCTCCCTCCTTTCTTTCCTTCTTGCCTTCTTCCTTTCTTTTCTTCTTTCTTTCTTTCTTCCTTCCCTCCTTCCTTCCTTCCCTCCTCTCTTTCTTTCTTTCTTTCTTTCTTTCCTATTTCCTCCTACTTATACTAATTCTCTCTACTTTCTCTCCCTTTTATTCTGAGCCGAGTGGATGAAAGGCTCTTGCTGCTCCAGCCAGGAGTCAGGACTCTGCCTCTGAGGTGGGAGAGCCAACTTCAGAACACTCGTCAAGAAGAGACCTCCCAGCCCCACATAATATCAAACGGCGAAAATCTCCCAGAGATCTCCATCTCAACACCAGCACCCAGCTTCGCTCAACGACCAGCAAGCTACAGTGCTGGACAACCTATGCCAACCATATAGCAAAACAGGAACACAACCCCACCCACTAGCAGAGAGGCTGCCTAAAATCATAATAAGTCCACAGACACCCCAAAACACACCACCAGACGTGGACCTGCCCACTAGAGAGACAAGATCTAGCCTCATACACCACAACACAGCCACTAGTCCCCTCCACCAGGAAGCCTACACAACGCACTGAACCAACCTTAGCCACTGGAGACAGACATCAAAAACAACGGGAGCTACGAACTTGCAGCCTGCAAAAAGGTGAACCCAATCACAGTAAGATAAGCAAAATGAGAAGACAGAAAAACACACAGCAGATGAAGGAGCAGGATAAAAACCCACCAGACCTAACAAATGAAGAGGAAATAGGCAGTCTACCTGAAAAAGAGTTCAGAATAATGATAGTAAAGATGATCCAAAATCTTGGAAATAGAATGGACAAAATGCAAGAAGCAGTTAACAAGGACCTAGAAGAAATAAAGATGAAACAGACAATGATGAACAACACAATAAATGAAATGAAAAATACTCTAGATGGGATCAATAGCAGAATAAATGAGGCAGAAGAACGGATAAGTGACCTGGAAGATAAAATAGTGGAAATAACTACTGCAGAGCAGAATAAAGAAAAAAGAATGAAAAGAACTGAGGACAGTCTCAGAGACCTCTGGGACAACATTAAACGCACCAACATTCGAATTATAGGGGTTCCAGAAGAAGAAGAGAAAAAGAAAGGGACTGAGAAAATATTTGAAGAGATTATAGTTGAAAACTTCCCTAATATGGGAAAGGAAATCGTTAATCAAGTCCAGGAAGCACAGAGAGTCCCATACAGGATAAATTCAAGGAGAAATACGCCAAGACACATATTAATCAAACTGTCAAAAACTAAATACAAAGAAAGCATATTAAAAGCAGCAAGGGAAAAACAACAAATAACACACAAGGGAATCCCCATAAGGTTAACAGCTGATCTCTCAGCAGAAACTCTACAAGCCAGAAGGGAGTGGCAGGACATACTGAAAGTGATGAAGGAGAAAAACCTGCAACCAAGATTACTCTACCCAGCAAGGATCTCATTCAGATTTGATGGAGAAATTAAAACCTTTACAGACAAGCAAAAGCTGAGAGAGTTCAGCACCACCAAACCAGCTTTACAACAAATGCTAAAGGAACTTCTCTAGACAAAAACACAAGAGAAGGAAAAGTCCTATAATAACGAACCCAAAACAATTTAGAAAATGGGAATAGGAACATACATATCGATAATTACCTTAAATGTAAATGGACTAAATGCTCCCACCAAAAGACACAGATTGGCTGAATGGATACAAAAACAAGACCCATATATATGCTGTCTACAAGAGACCCACTTCAGACCTAGAGACACATACAGACTGAAAGTAAGGGGATGGAAAAAGATATTCCATGCAAATGGAAACCAAAAGAAAGCTGGAGTAGCAATTCTCATATCAGACAAAATAGACTTTAAAATAAGGACTATCAGAAGAGACAAAGAAGGACACTACATAATGATTAAGGGATCGATCCAAGAAGAAGATATAACAATTGTAAATATTTATGCACCCAACATAGGAGCACCTCAATACATAAGGCAAAAACTAGCAGCCATAAAAGGGGAAATCGACAGTAACACATTCATAGTAGGGGACTTCAACACCCCACTTTCACCAATGGACAGATCATCCAAAATGAAAATAAATAAGGAAACACAAGCTTTAAATGATACATTAAACAGGATGGACTTAATTGATATTTATAGGACACTCCATCCAAAAACAACAGAATACACATTTTTCTCAAGTGCTCATGGAACATTCTCCAGGATAGATCATATCTTGGGTCACAAATCAAGCCTTGGTAAATTTAAGAAAATTGAAATTATATCAAGTATCTTTTCCGACCACAACGCCATGAGATTAGATATCAATTATAGGAAAAGAGCAGTAAAAAATACAAACACATGGAGGCTAAACAATACACTACTTAGTAACGAAGTGATCACTGAAGAAATCAAAGAGGAAATTAAAAAATACCTAGAAACAAATGACAATGGAGATACAACGACCCAAAACCTATGGGATGCAGCAAAAGCAGTTCTAAGAGGGAAGTTTATAGCAATACAAGCCCACCTTAAGAAGCAGGAAACATCTCGAATAAACAACCTAACCTTGCACCTCAAGCAATTAGAGAAAGAAGAACAAAAAAACCCCAGAGTTAGCAGAAGGAAAGAAATCATAAAAATCAGATCAGAAATAAATGAAAAAGAAATGAAGGAAACAATAGCAAAGATCAATAAAACTAAAAGCTGGTTCTTTGAGAAGATTAACAAAATTGATAAACCATTAGCCAGACTCATCAAGAAAATAAGGGAGAAGACTCAAATCAATAGAATCAGAAATGAAAAAGGAGAAGTAACAACTGACACTGCAGAAATACAAAAAATCATGAGGGATTACTACAAGCAACTCTATGCCAATAAAATGGACAATCTGGAAGAAATGGACAAATTCTTAGAAATGCACAAACTGCCAAGACTGAATCAGGAAGAAATAGAAAATATGAACAGACCAATCACAAACACTGAAATTGAAACTGTGATTAAAAATCTTCCAACAAACAAAAGCCCAGGACCAGATGGCTTCACAGGCGAATTCTATCAAACATTTAGAGAAGAGCTAACACCTATTCTTCTCAAACTCTTCCAAAATATAGCAGAGGGAGGAACACTCCCAAACTCATTCTACGAGGCCACCATCACCTTGATACCAAAACCAGACAAGGATGTCACAAAGAAAGAAAACTACAGGCCAATATCACTGATGAACATAGATGCAAAAATCCTCAACAAAATACTAGCAAACAGAATCCAACAGCACATTAAAAGGATCATACACCATGATCAAGTGGGGTTTATTCCAGGAATGCAAGGATTCTTCAATATACGCAAATCTATCAATGTGATTAACCATATTAACAAATTGAAGGAGAAAAACCATATGATCATCTCAATAGATGCAGAGAAAGCTTTTGACAAAATTCAACACCCATTTATGATAAAAACCCTGCAGAAAGTAGGTGTAGAGGGAACTTTCCTCAATATAATAAAGGCCGTATATGACAAGCCCACAGCCAACATCATCCTCAATGGCGAAAAACTGAAAGCATTTCCACTAAGGTCAGGAACAAGACAAGGTTGCCCACTCTCACCACTCTTATTCAACATAGTTTTGGAAGTTTTAGCCACAGCAATCAGAGAAGAAAAGGAAATAAAAGGAATCCAAATCGGAAAAGAAGAAGTAAAGCTGTCACTGTTTGCAGATGACATGATACTATACATAGAGAATCCTAAAGATGCTACCAGAAAACTACTAGAGCTAATCAATGAATTTGGTAAAGTAGCAGGATACAAAATTAATGCACAGAAATCTCTGGCATTCCTATATACTAATGATGAAAAATCTGAAAGTGAAATCAAGAAAACACTCCCATTTACCATTGCAACAAAAAGAATAAAATATCTAGGAATAAACCTACCTAAGGAGACAAAAGACCTGTATGCAGAAAATTATAAGACACTGATGAAAGAAATTAAAGATGATACAAACAGATGGAGAGATATACCATGTTCTTGGATTGGAAGAATCAACATTGTGAAAATGACTCTACTTCCCAAAGCAATCTATAGATTCAATGCAATCCCTATCAAACTACCACTGGCATTTTTCACAGAACTAGAACAAAAAATTTCACAATTTGTATGGAAACACAAAAGACCCCGAATAGCCAAAGCAATCTTGAGAACAAAAAATGGAGCTGGAGGAATCAGGCTGCCTGACTTCAGACTATACTACAAAGCTACAGTAATCAAGACAGTATGGTACTGGCACAAAAACAGAAAGATAGATCAATGGAATAGGATAGAAAGCCCAGAGATAAACCCATGCACATATGGTCACCTTATCTTTGATAAAGGTGGCAGGAATATACAGTGGAGAAAGGACAGCCTCTTCAATAAGTGGTGCTGGGAAAATTGGATAGGTACATGTAAAAGTATGAGATTAGATCACTCCCTAACACCATACACAAAAATAAGCTCAAAATGGATTAAAGACCTAAATGTAAGGCCAGAAACTATCAAACTCTTAGAGGAAAACATAGGCAGAACACTCTATGACATAAATCACAGCAAGATCCTTCTTGACCCATCTCCTAGAGTAATGGAGATAAAAACAAAAATAAACAAATGGGACCTAATGAAACTTCAAAGCTTTTGCACAGCAAAGGAAACCATAAACAAGACCAAAAGACAGCCCTCAGAATGGGAGAAAATATTTGCAAATGAATCAACTGACAAAGGATTAATCTCTAAAATTTACAGGCAGCTCATGCAGCTCAATAACAAAAAAATAAACAACCCAATCCAAAAATGGGCAGAAGACCTAAATAGACATTTCTCCAAAGAAGATATACAGACTGCCAACAAACACATGAAAGAATGCTCAACATCATTAATCATTAGAGAAATGCAAATCAAAACTACAATGAGATATCATCTCACACCAGTCAGAATGGCCATCATCAAAAAATCTAGAAACAATAAATGCTGGAGAGGGTGTGGAGAAAAGGGAACACTCTTGCACTGCTGGTGGGAATGTGAATTGGTTCAGCCACTA
Organism: Lipotes vexillifer; assembly: GCF_000442215.2. Classification (NCBI taxonomy): domain Eukaryota; kingdom Metazoa; phylum Chordata; class Mammalia; order Artiodactyla; family Lipotidae; genus Lipotes; species Lipotes vexillifer. The sequence goes on along the minus strand of NW_006791822.1, from coordinate 5,498,550 downwards.
TGGAGAACAGTATGGAGGTTCCTTAAAAAACTACAAATAGAACTACCATATGACCCAGCAATCCCACTACTAGGTATATACCCTGAGGAAACCAGAATTCAGAAAGAGTCATGTACCAAAATGTTCATTGCAGCTCTATTTACAATAGCCCGGAGATGGAAACAACCTAAGTGCCCGTCGTCGGATGAATGGATAAAGAAGATGTGGCACATATATACAATGGAATATTACTCAGCCATAAAAAGAAACGAAATTGAGCTATTTGTAATGAGGTGGATAGATCTAGAGTCTGTCATACGGAGTGAAGTAAGTCAGAAAGAGAAGGACAAATACCGTATGCTAACACATATATATGGAATTTAAGAAAAAAAAATGTTATGAAGAACCTAGGGGTAAAACAGGAATAAAGACAGAGACCTACTGGAGAACAGACTTGAGGATATGGGGAGGGGGAAGGGTGAGGTGTGTTAGGGCGAGAGAGAGACATGGACATATATATACTAACAAACGTAAGGTAGATAGCCAGTGGGAAGCAGCCGCATGGCACAGGGAAAGCGGCTCGGTTCTTTGTGGCTGTCTGGAGGGGTGGGGTAGGGAGGGTGGGAGGGAGGGAGACAAAGAGGGAAGAGATATGGGAACATATATATATGTATAACCACTCCACTCTGTTATAAAGCAGAAACTAACACACCATTGTAAAGCAATTATACCCCAATAAAGATGTTAAAAAAAAATAAAAAAAATAAAAAAAAAAAACCTATGAATACAATAAATTTGCCATAAACACTAGAAATACATTAAAGAAATATATCTCAAATTATGTTGTACTAATAGAATAACACTACAAATTTAATTACCATTGTTGTTTATACTTCTGAAATGCTATTAATTAAGATGTTGAAATAATGAGCTTTTCATCTCCAAAAGTTCAGTATGGAGTTTGCCCATGTAGAAGAACACATAATTCATTATAAAATTCTCTTTTAAGCGTTTAGAAGCTGTTAAAGAATACAGAGTTATAGTCTTTTTAGAACCATGGAGCTGCTGAGGCAGCAGTAATAGAATAGAAAATGATTGGTGTTTTGCATAATACATAATCTAATGTGTTTTCCTTACCTGTTTTAGTTTCAGTATTGGAGAAAGAATCAAAAGAGCAATCAAAACCATATGGTTTAACTGTTCAGAAACATTTGAGAAGTTCTAAATATTCAAAAGGAAAAGAACTTTTAAGTATTTTATATTAATACATTTTAGCTTTTTTGTTGTTGTTGAGGAAGCTATGTTTTGATAGGTAAACTCAGGCCAACAGTTACATTGGTATTGCTATATAGAAAAGACCTTCCACTTTTTCACTGGCCACCTTAGAACCAGCACTCCTGTGTATTCCCTGTCAGTCTTTCCTCTATTCTAAAGTCCAGTTGTTTCATGCCACAGTTTCATGGATAATGGGAGACAGTAAAGGGTTTTATTACTCATAGCACAGTAGGCAGCATAAGCTTCATGTTTACATCAGTTCCCTTTGCCCTGAAGTCCCAGGAGGGTGATGGATAGCCACACCCAGTCAGATGTTTTGTTCACAGTGAAGAAATTCAAGCTTGGGAACTTATATTGTGATTTATATTAATATTGTGATTTATAATAAGAAATATATTTGGTCTTTGATAGCCACACCCAGTCAGATGTTTTGTTCACAGTGAAGAAATTCAAGCTTGGGAACTTATATTGTGATTTATATTAATATTGTGATTTATAATAAGAAATATATATTTGGTCTTTGTACCTATTTCTGGCAGAGTTCCTAAAACAACTGGAATTTTCTAAGCGATGAGGGTGATAAAACGTATCTTTTGTCGATTAATGAGGTGACTTTTGGACTCCACTTAAGAATGGGGACTGGAACTTATAGTGCCACTCCCCCTCAAAACTCTCGCACCTTCAGGAAGGGGAAAGGGGCTGAAGATTGATTTCAGCACCAGTGGCCAATGCTTTAATCAATCATGCCTATGTAATGAAGCCTCCATAAAACCCCCGAAGGACAGAGTTCAGAAAGCCTCCAGGTTGGTGAACACATGGAGGTGTATATAGAAAGGCACACTCAGAGAGGGTGTGAAAGCTTCTCGCCCTTTCCCTTTCCCTTGCCCTATACACCTCTTCCATCTGGCTGTTCCTGCGTTATATACACCGATAATAAACTGGTAATTCAGGAAGTAAAATGTTTTTGTGAGCTCGGTGATCTGCTCTAGAAAATTAATTGAACCCAAGTAGGGAGTCATCAAAAGCATAGATGATAACCTGGCCTTGCAATTGACATCTGAAGGGTGAGTAGTCTTGTAGGACTGAGCTCTTAACCTGTGGCATTAGGCTACTATCTCCAGGGAGAGACTGTCAGAATTGAGTAAAATTGTAGGACATCATGTTGGTGTCAGAGCATTGCTTGTTGGTGCTGTGGAAACCCCCCAACTCCATACACATATGTCAGAATTGAGTGCTCAGAATTCTTACGTTTGTTTCTTTTACACTCTATACCCATTCCATCAGTATCACTATTTTCATAATGTACTCTAAATTGGTCCTATTTTCTCACCTCTATGACTACCAAACTGTTCCAAACCACAATCATTTCTCATTTGAACATTGCAAAAGGCTCTACATCCTTGCTACGCAGATCTACAGCACTGGTAGGCATTTCCTGGAAGCATGTTGGAAATGCAGAATTTCAGACCCGGCCCCAGACTTGCTTAATCAGAATCTGCATTTTAACATCCATCCCCATGTAATTTGTGGGCACATTAAAGTCTGAGAAGCCTTGATCTGTGTAATATGACTCCTGCCTATCTCTCTGACCTCACTTATTAGACTTCACCCATGGCTTATAATGGCTTTCTTTTTTCCCCCCCCCTAAATTGCCACATTCTTCCTTTACTTAGAATATTTGTAGTGGTTGCATTCACTGCCTATGATGTTTTCCCCTGATTATTAGTGGCTCTGTCCTTCCTGCCATTCAGGTTAAGTATCAACTCCTGAGAGTGTCGGGATACAATTTTTAATAGATGTCTCAGGTTTTTTCAAGTCTTGTATCTGACTTTGCTCCCGACTACATTTTCAAGGATGTTTTACATAGTAAACAGCTGTGCAATACAGAGAGTGTGATCCAATCTGGAGCAGAAGACAAGTTTGTTTGCTGTCCAGGAAAAAATAAATGTAATGTCTCTCTCTGTTCAAGGATCAGGCAGATTCTTTAGCAACTCACTTTATAAGATCAGGAAAGGGCGAGAAGCTTTCACACCCTCTCTGAGTGTGCCTTTCTATACACCTCCATGTGTTCACCAACCTGGAGGCTTTCTGAACTCTGTCCTTCGGGGGTTTTATGGAGACTTCATTACATAGGCATGATTGATTAAAGCATTGGCCACTGGTGCTGAAATCAATCTTCAGCCCCTTTCCCCTTCCTGAAGGTGCGAGAGTTTTGAGGGGGAGTGGCACTATAAGTTCCAGTCCCCATTCTTAAGTGGAGTCCAAAAGTCACCTCATTAATCGACAAAAGATACGTTTTATCACCCTCATCGCTTAGAAAATTCCAGTTGTTTTAGGAACTCTGCCAGAAATAGGTACAAAGACCAAATATATATTTCTTATTATAAATCACAATATTCCCAAAAAGCATAAAGGAAAAATCCTAGATGTTTTTGGTTTACAATCTGTGTAGATTACAGCATAATTCTTTGAGAAAAAGTGTATGTAGATGAAGGTGAGAATTAGATATTCTATTTTAAGAATAAATGTGAACTTATAAGACATCCAGGTATATATATCAAGTAATTAATTAGGTAGTATACCTAATCAGGAGTGATAGGGAGAAGTCATTAACATTTAGCTGTTACATAAAACACAGAATTAGATGGACTCACCTAGGGACTTGAAGAGCAAAAGGGGCTTAAGGGAGGTGCAGAACTTCAGATTACAGTAGAGAGAGTTTTTTCTTTACGTTTGTTCTGAAAGGTAACTATTAAAAAAAGCTGTAGTTAAAAGGAGATATAATGCAAAAGGAGAATTTATTTTCTCTTGTTTCATGGTGGAAGACACCAAAGCACAACAGTGTGTGAAGGGATTGATGAGGTAGCATGAGTGAAATTGATAGTCTACAGAGTATTATAGAGGAAATTACAGATAAGTCCCCAAAATAGCAGAAGGTAATGGGATACAGAAATGCCCAAGAATTTTAAAGCTGGGGCAAATTGTTCATTGTAATAGGAAGGAGGGCAGAACTTGTTTGCTGGCAGTAAGATGAGATGTTGGTTGCTCATGATTTGTCTTTTCTCACTGAAATATAAGGTAATGCCACTGTTTGAGTGGAAGAGTAGAGGACATGTAATGGTTGAGGAGAGAGGAAATGTGAACCAGTTGCTCTGGAGAGCCAGGAAGCAAACATGAGGGAAATGTGTAGCATTACTGGGCAGTGTTTGCTGATATGACATTTCTGGTTATTAATGTAGTGAGCCTGGTCAACATTCAATGTTGCTGTTTTTGTTGTTCTTCATAGGTATTTACAAGCATACCTGGAGAAGGAAGTCAATTGGGTTTTCTCCAGGGATAAGACTGAAGGAGGGAGAGAAAAGCAAAGGAATTAAAATGCTCACAAGATTCATATTTGATAATGAACATAGTCAATGAACTCCAAATGGGGTAAAGAGAGAAATTAGGACTTGAGCAGATTGGATTTACTGATTATACAAACTGAGGAAGTTTAAATCAATGGACCTTTAGTCATGTAACCGATATTCCTTTTCTGACTATCCGAGTCATGATAGATAACACTGGGCCATTACCAGGAAATGCTATAGCTACTTTTTACGTGACTTCTGCCAAGATTTATTTCAAATTAAAAGCCTATTTTTTTCTTTTGTAATTTAGAGGTCATGTAGTTACAATGAGGACTTAGCTAGCATAACATTCAAAGATTATGTGAAACCTCTTTTATATCCCAGCACAAAAGGCCCAGCATTTGAAGGCACACTTCATCAGTATAAAAAGAAAATGCATTCATTAGAGCACACACAAGCACCTCATTCACAGCCTAGCACTCAGCACTGGGCAAAGCACCATCTGTAAATCTGAACAACACCTTTCAAGTCATAAGGACACAGCCCTCCATACAGGACACGAGCCGTAGGACCTCAAAATAAAATCCAACTGCATCTGAGAACCATGAAGCTTGTCTATTGTATTCCTGCCAGTGTTAGAGATAGATATTGATACAGAATGTATGTAGGATTTGAGTGATGGATGGGCTTAGATAAGAGGAAAGACAAATTAATTAACTTGTCAAATCCTGCTTCTCAGAGAGTAAGCATGCAATAGATCCTTGCATAATTAGTTATTGATTCCCAGTAGTTCTAAACATCTGTTTTCTTGCTTATCTTGAGGTTCCCATTTGTGTTTTCAGAGGAACTCATGAATTAGAAATAATTTTTGCAACAGTGGCAAATGGAGGGCAATGTACATTTGTAATATTGAACAATTCATCTTACTCTTAAAATTGTGTATGTGCTGAAAACACATTGATGAAATGTATCACCATTTTTTTATTGTCAATAAGATAACTTTGTGGAATAGAATTGGAAGTAGGTCTACTTTTATAACATCTTTAATGACATTTAATTGAATATATAAAAAACAACTTTATGTAAAAATTTTGGCATTTTAATGATGTTATATCATCTTTTATTTTTTATTTATAAATCTATTTTTTAAACATCTTTATTGAAGTATAATTGTTTTAAAATGTTGTGTTAGTTTCTGCTGTATAACAAAGTGTATCAGCTATATGTATACATATATCCCAATATTCCCTCCCTCTTGCGTCTCCCTCCCACCCTCCTTATCCCACCTCTCTAGGTGGTCACATAGCACCGAGCTGATCTCCCTGTGCTATGCAGCTGCTTCCCACTAACTATCTATTTTACATTTGTTAGTGTATATATGTCAACTATATTCTCTCACTTTGTCCCAGTTTATACTTCCCCCTCCCCATGTACTCAAGGCCCTTCTCTGCATCTGCATCTTTATTCCTGTTCTGCCCCTAGGTTCATTAGAACCATTTTTTTTAGATTTTATATATATATGTGTGTGTGTGTGTGTGTGTGTGTGTGTATGTGTGTGTGTGTGTGTGTGTGTTAGCATACGGTATTTGTTTTTCTCTTTCTGACTTACTTCACTCTGTATGACAGACTCTAGGTCCATCCACCTCACTTTTGTTTCTTTTTATGGCTGAGTAATATTTCATTGTATACATGTGCCACATCTTCTTTATCCATTCATCTGTTGATGGACACTTAGATTGCTTCCATGTCCTGGCTATTGTAAATAGAGCTGCAATGAACATTGTGGTACAGGACTCATTTTGAATTATGGTTATCTCAGTGTATATGCCCAGTAGTGGGATGGCTGGGTAGTATGGTAGTTCTATTTTTAGGTTTTTTAGGAACCTCCATACTGTTCTCCATAGTGGCTGTATCAATTTACATTCCCACCAACAGTGCAAGAGGGTTCCCTTTTCTCCACACCCTCTCCAGCATTTATTGTTTGTAGATTTTTTGATGATGGCCATTCTGACTGGTGTGAGGTGATACCTCATTGTGGTTTTGATTTGCATTTCTCTAATGATTAGTGAGGTTGAACATCCTTTCATGTGTTTGTTGACAATCTGTATATCTTCTCTGGAGAAATGTCTGTTTAGGCCTTCCACCCATTTTTGGATTGGGTTGTTTGGTTTTTTGATATTGAGCTGCATGCGCTGCTTTGTATATTTTGGAGATAAATCCTTTGTCATTTGCTTCATTTGAAAATATTTTGCCCCATTCTGAGGGTTGTCTTTTCATCTTGTTTATGGTTTCCTTTGGTATGCAAAAGCTTTTAAGTTTCATTAGGTCCGATTTGTTTATTTTTGGTTTTATTTCCATTTCTTCAGGAAGTGGGTCAAAAAGGATATTGCTGTGATTTATGTCACAGAGTGTTCTATGTTTTCCTCTAAGAGTTTTATAGTGTCTGGCTTTACATTTAGGTCTTTAATCCATTTTGAGTTTATTTTTCTGTATGGCGTTAGGAACTGTTCTAATTTCATTCTTTTATCTGTAGCTGTCCAGTTTTCCCAGCACCACTTACTGAAGAAGTGTCTTTTCTCCATTGTATATTATTGCCTCCTTTATCTAAGATAAGGTTACCATATGTGTGTGGGTTTATCTCTGGGCTTTCTGTCCTTTTCCATTGACGTATATTTCTGTTTTTATGCCAGTACCATACTGTCTTGATTACTGTAGCTCTGTAGTATAGTCTGAAGTCAGGGAGCCTGATTCTTCCAGCTCCGTTTTTCTTTCTCAAGATTTCATTGGCTATTCGGGATCTTTTGTGTTTCCATACAAATTGTAAAATTGTTTGTTCTAGTTCTGTGAAAAATAGCATTGGTAGTTTGATAGGGATTGCATTGAATCTGTAGATTACTTTCGGTAGTAGAATCATTTTCACAATGTTGATTCTTCCAATCCAAGAACATGGTATATCTCTCCATCTGTTTGTATCATCTTTAATTTCTCTCATCAGTGTCTTATAATTTTCTGCATACAAATGTTTTGTCACCTTATATAGGTTTATTTCTAGGTATTTTATTTCTTGTTGCAATGGTAAATGGGAGTGTTTTCTTAATTTCTCTTTCAGATTTTTCATCATTACTGTATAGAAATTCAAGAGATTTCTGTGCATTAATTTTGTATCCTGCTACTTAACAAATTCATTTGATTAGCTGTAGCAGTTTTCTTGTAGCATCTTTAGGATTCTCTATGTATAGTATCATATCATCTGTTAAGAGTGACACTTCTAATTTTTCTTTTCCAATTTGGATTCCTTTAATTTTCTTTTCTTCTCTGATTGCTGTTGCTAAAATCCAAAACTAAGTTGAATAGTAATGGTAAGAGTGGGCAACCTTGTCTTGTTCCTGCTCTTAGAGGAAATGGTTTCACTTTTTCACCGTTGACAACGATGTTGGCTGTGGGTTTGTCATATATGGCCTTTATTATGTTGAGGTGAACTGCCTCTATGCCTACTTTCTGGAGAGCTTTTATCATAAACACGTGTTGAATTTTGTTGAAAGCTTTTTCTGCATCTATTGAGTTTATTGTATGGTTTTTATCCTTCAATTTGTTAATATGGTGTATCACATTGATTGATTTGCAAATTGAAGAATCTTTGTATTCCTGGGATAAACCCCACTTGATCATGGTGTATGATCCTTTTAATGTGCTACTGAATTCTGTTTGCTAGTATTTTGTTGAGGTTTTTGCGTCTATGTTCATCAGTGATATTGGCCTGTAGTTTTCTTTTTTTGTGATATCTTTGTCTGGTTTTGGTATCTGGGTGATGATAGCCTCATAGAATGAGTTTGGTAGTGTTCCTCCTTCTGCTGTATTTTGGAAGAGTTTGAGAAGGATAGATGTTAGCTGTTCTCTACATGTTTGATAGAATTCACCTGTGAAACCATCTGGGCCTAGGCTTTTCTTTTTTGAAATATTTTTAATCACGGTCTCAATTTAAATGGTTATGATTGATCTGTTTATATTTTCTTTTTCTTCCTGGTTCAGTCTTGGAAGATTGTGCTTTCCTAAGAGTTTGTCCATTTCTTCCAGGTTGTCCATTTTATTGGCATATAGTTGCTTGTAGTAATCGCTCATGATCCTTTGTATTTCTGCAGTGTCAGTTGTTACTTCTCCTTTTTCATTTCTAACTCTATTGATTTGAGTCTTCTCCCTTATTTTCTTGATGAATCTGGCTAATGGTTTATCAATTTTATCTTCTCAAAGAACCAGGTTTTATTTTTATTGATCTTTGCTATTGTTTCCTTCATTTCTTTTTCATTTATTTATGATCTGATGTTTATGACTTCTTTCCTTCTGCTAACTTTTGGTATTTTTGTTCTTCTTTCTCTAGTTGCTTTAAGTGTAAGGTTAGGTTGTTTATTTAAGATATTTCTTGTTTCTTGAAGTAGGATTGTATTCCTATAAACCTCCCTCTTAGAACTGCTTTTGCTGCCTCCCATAGGTTTTGGGTCATTGTGTTTTCATTGTCATTTCTTTCTAGGTATTTTTTGATTTCCTCTTTGATTTCTTCAGTGATCCCTTGGTTATTTAGTAGTGTATTGTTTAGCCTCCATGCATTTGTAGTTTTACAGATTTTTTTCCTGTAATTGATATCTAGTCTCATAGCGTTGAGGTCTGAAAAGATACTTGATACAATTTCAGTTTTCTTAATTTTACCAAGGCTTGATTTGTGACCCAAGATATGATCTATTCTGGAGAATGTACCATGTGCACTTGAGATGAAAGTGTGTCCTTTTGTTTTTGAATTGAATGTCCTATAAATATCAATTAAGTCGGCCTGGTTTAATATGTCATTTACAGCTTGTATTTCCTTACTTATTTTCATTTTGGATGATCTGTCCATTGGTGAAAGTGGGGTGTTAAAGTCCCCTACTATGATTTTGTTATGTCAATTTCCTCTTTTATGGCTGTTAGCATTTGCCTTATGTATTGAGGTGCTCCTATGTTGGTTGCCTAAATATTTCCAGTTGTTATATTTTCTTCTTTGATTGATCCCTTTATCATTATGTAGTGTCCTTCTTTGCCTCCTGTAATAATCTTTATTTTAAAGTCTATTTTGTCTGATATGAGAATTGCTACTCCAGCTTTCTTTTGATTTCCATTTGCATGGAATATATTTTCCCATCCCCTCACTTTCAGTCTGTATGTGTCCCTAGGTCTGAAGTTGGTCTCTTGTAGACATTATATATACACGTCTTGTTTTTGTATCCATTCAGCCAGTCTGTGATTTTTGGTTGGAGCATTTAATCCATTTATATTTAAGGTAATTATCGATATGTATGTTCCTATTACCATTTTCTTAATTGTTTTGGATTTGTTAATGTAGGTCTTTTCCTTCTCTTGCGTTTGCTGCCTACAGAAGTTCCTTTAGCATTTGTTGTATAGCTGGTTTGGTGGTGCTGAATTCTCTTAACTTTTGCTTGTCTGTAAAGATTTTAAATTCTCTGTCAAATCTGAATGAAATCCTTCCTAGGTAGAGTAATCTTGGTTGTAGGTTTTTCCCTTTCATCACTTTAAATACGTCCTGCCACTCCCTTCTGGCTTGCAGAGTTTCTGCTGATATATCAGCTATTAACCATATGGGGATTCCCTTATATGTTATTTTTTGCTTTTCCCTTGCTGGTTTTAATATTTTTTCTTTGTATTTTATTTTTGATAGTTTGATTAATATGTGTTTTGTCATTTTTCTCCTTGGATTTTTGCTGTATGGGATTCTCTGCACTTCTTAGACTTGATTGACTATTTCCTTTCCCATGTTCGGGAAGTTTTCAACTATAATCTCTTCAACTATTTTCTCAGACCCTTTCTTTTTATCTTCTTCTTCTGGGACCCCTATAATTTGAATGTTGTGCATTTAATGTTGTCCCAGAGGTCTCTGAGACTGTTCTCAATTCTTTTCATCCTTTTTTCTATATTCTGCTCTGTGGTAATTATTTCCACTATTTTATCTTTCAGGTCACTTATCTGTTCTTCTGCCTCAGTTATTCTGCTACTGATTCCTTCTAAAGAATTTTTACTTTCATTTATTGTGTTGTTCATCATTGTTTGCTCTTTAGTTCTTGTAGGTCCTTGTTAAACGTTTCTTGTATTTTCTCCATTCTATTTTCAAAACTTTGGATCATCCTTACCATCATTATTCTGAATACTTTTTCAGGTAACCTGCCTATTTCCTCTTCTTTTGTTTGGTCTAGTGGGTTTTTACCTTGTTCTTTCATCTGAGGCATATTTCTCTGTCTTCTCATTTTGTTTAACTTACTGTGTTTGGGGTCTCCTTTTTTCAGGCTGCAGGTTCGTACTTCCTGTTGATTTTTCTGTCTGTCCCCAGTGTGTGGGGTTGTTTCAGCGGCTTGTGTAGGCTTCCTGGTGGAGGGGACTGGTGCCTGTGTTCTGGTGGATGGGGCTGGAAGATGTCCTTCTGGTGGGCAGGACCACATCCAATGGTGCATTTTGGGGTGTCTGTGAACTTAGTATGACTTTAGGCAGCCTCTCTGCTAATGGGTGGGGTTGTGTTCCTGTCTTGCTAGTTGTTTGCCATGGGCCATCCAGCCCTGGAACTTGCTGGCCATTGGGTGGATTGAGGTCTTAGTGTTGAGATGGAGATCTCTGGGAGAGCTCTTACTGATTGATATTACTTGGTTCCTGGAGGTCTCTGGTGGTCCAATGTGCTGGACTTGGCTCTCCCACCTTGGAGGCTCAGGCCTGACCTGGCCAGAGCACCAAGACCCTGCCAGCCACAGAGCTCAGGAGAAAAGGAAGAAAAAAAAGGAAAAAAGAAAAATAATAAAAATAAAATGAAATAATAAAATTTTTAAAAATTAAAAATTAAAAAAATATTTAAAAAAAGAAGGGAGCAACCAAACCATTAAACAAATCCATCAATGATAACAAGCACTAAAAACTAAACTAAGATAAACATAAAAATCAGAAACAAATCAGTTGCAGAAAGCAAACCCCAAGTCTACATTTACTCCCAAAGTCCACAGCCTTAATTTTGGAAACATTCGTTGTCTAATCAGGTATTCCACAGGTACAGGGTTCATCAAGTTGATTGTGGGGATTTCATCTGTTACTCCTGAGGCTGCATGGAGAAATTTCCCTTTCTCTTTTTTGTTCACAGAGCTCCTGGGGTTCAGCTTTGGTTTTGCCCCGCCTCTGTGCTTAGGTCACCCTCAGGAGTGTGTTCCCCACCCAGACTAAAGGGGGTTAAAGCAGTGGCTGATTAGAGCTCTCTTGCTCACTGAGGCCGGGGAGAGGGAGGGGTATGGTAGTCATAACTGGAATGAGGGGTGAGCCTGTGGTGGCAGAGGCCAGCATGACACTGCAACAGCCTGAGGCGCACCATGTGTTCTCCCTGGGAATTTGTCCCTGGATCTCGGGACCCTGGCAGTGGTGTGCTGCACATGTTCCCAGGGTGGGTGTGGGTAGTGACCTGTGTTTGCACACAGGATTCTTGGTGGCGGCAGCAGCTGCATTAGCATTTCATGCCCATCTCTGTGACCCGAGCTGATAGCTGTGGCTCGTGCCCATCTCTGGAGCTCATTTAGGTGGTGCTCTGAATCCCCTCTCCTCGTGCATCCCAAGTCAATGGTCTCTTGCCTCTTTGGCAGATCCAGACTTTTCCCTGACTCCCTCCCGGCTAGTTGTGGCACACTAGCCCCTTGCAGACTGTCTTCACACAGACAGCCCCAGTCCTCTCCCTGGGATCTGACCTCCAAAGCCTGAGCCTCAACTCCCAGCCCCCACCCACCCTGGCGGGTGATCAGACAAGCCTCTTAGGTTGATGAGTACTGGTCAGCACTGACCCTCTGTGTGGGAATCTCTCCACTTTGCCCTCTGCACCCCTGTTACTGTGCTCTCCTCCGTGGTTCTGAGGCTTCCCCCCCCAACCCCCCGTTCCCACCAGTGCAGGGGCTCTGTAGTGTGTGGAAACTTTTCCTCCTTCACAGCTCCCTCCCAGAGGTGCAGGTCTCGTCCCTATTCTTTTGTCTCTGTTTTTTCTTTTTTCTTTTACCCTACCCAGGTACGTAGGGAGCTTCTTGCCTTTTGGGAAGTCTGAGGTCTTCTGCCAGCGTTCAGTAGATGTTCTATAGGGGTTGTTCCACATGTAGATGTATTTTTGATGTATTTGTGGGGAGGAAGGTGATCTCCACGTCTTACTCCTCTGCCATCTTGAAGGTCTCTCTATCATGCCTTTTAACAGATAATTTTAATAATGTAAAAGGAATGATAATTAAAAGTACAAATAAAATAATCATCATTATATAATTTTTTCATTTACTTAAATTTGCATTTTTATAAAATATTTTCATAGTTGAACTATTAAACACATTTTATTTTTAAACCTTCATGTCACGACAGAATAGTATTTATGATAGAAATAAAATACAGAAGTGCAATTCAAGGGGAAAAAAAGCTTAAGTGAAGAAATGAGATAATCTATAAAGAGCAAGACCTACATAAAATTTGTGCACTGAATCAATAATCAAGTTTGTGAGAATGTATGTGAGTTCCCATGTGGACTTGTGCCATGGGCCCTGCAAATGTTAGGGGCCAGCCCAAGTTTCATTTTCCTCAGAATGTTGATGGGGTCAGTTATCCACAGGAAGATGACCTGGTCTCTTTGGCCCCAGAGCTGTCTACAGAACAAATTAAGATCCAGAGCTGAATGCACAATAGCCACTAAAGAGTTTTTAGTATTAATTATATAAATCCTGAAAATAGCATTTTTAATTCTTTGCCAAAGTCAATGATTTTTATCTATAATTATTAACGTTTCAGGGAGAAGACCATGGTTTGC
>NW_006791822.1:5455308-5485097 GCF_000442215.2 Lipotes vexillifer | reverse complement strand
GGAAAGAGTAGAACATAAGTCTAATAAGAGAGTAGCTTCCTAACAGAGAGGAATCCAATAGTAGGCAGAAGCAAATGCACACAGAGAATCCTAACCCTAACCCTAAGATTTTTGTTGAGATCACTAAATAACAAAAAGACAAACCACACACACTCATGTGCATGCCCCTCTACAACCAATTAACTGACTGTATTTGAATGTAGAATCTGGTATATTCTTAAGGTTTGAGGTTGGCAACTCCTATCACAAGTGTAGAACACTGAGAGTTCAAGTAGGGGGAATAAGACATTTTGAAGGCTTATGAACAGGAAAAGGAAATGATTAAATGTGCCCTTTAGAAGCATCATTCTGGCAAGTATGTGCAGGACAAATTAGAACCAGAGCAATTATGAATTAAAAGAGCTTCAAATAACTATTACAACCCATGAGATAATGAGAAGCTGCATAAGGGCCAATGCAGTGAGGGCAGAAGAAATGTTAACTTCAGAAGTAGAAGTGACAGGATATACTAGGTGATTCATGTAGCAGAGGAGGTGGGGATGACATACCACTCCAAATTGTGCACAAGAATAACTGTGAAAATTGTTCTCTAAAGAAGTCAAATTCTGAAAAGGGACAACAAACGCTGACAGAAAACAATGATTTCAGTTTTTGAACATGTTTTGTTTGAGATGCCGTGGGCCCCTTCGAGGAACCCAGCAGACTGTTGTTAATATGATTCTTGACCTCATAAAAAAGACAAAAGCTAAAGATACAGTTTGACAGTCACACATATGCAGAAGATAATTTGCAAAACAGAAAACACAAATGAGTAACACACACAGAAAATAATATACTTTTGTAATAATTGAAATTCTTATTAAAATAATTGGATACGCTGTCTTCACTTTCCAATTAAAAAAATGTGTTTGTATGTGTTTGTGTCCACTTGCATGTATGCTTTGTTTTTCCAGAGACATTCAGTACTAGTAAAAATACAGTGAAACAGCCTTGTAATAAATATAGGTAGTTTGTTTTCCAAAAAGGCATTCCAAAAATTTACATCCTGTCCAACTCCTTGCTGGGATTATTTTATAAATGTGTAATTCTAACTTGTCTATCAATGTCTATTACCAGTTTATCTCTTGGGATTTAATGTATTCTGTTAAGTTATTGAATTTTTATCCAATTTTAATTTTGATTATAAATATATCTTTGGGTATATTATATGTATTCACATACACACCCATGTAGTATATATTTCATGTAATCAAATCTATCATTATTTTCCTTTATGACATTTTAAATTTCTTTATAACTGTTTTTTATTGCAAGTGCCTAAATTTGCCCTTTTGAATAAAATAATCACCCTAGGTAGAAATTTTAAGAACATTTCTCTATTTATTTTCTCCTATTCTTTTTTTTTTTTTCTTTTTGAACTTGGTAATTCACCTAGATTTAAATTTGGTGTTTTGTGTGGGTTAAGGATCCGAATTTATTATTTTCATCTACTTTCACTAAACTGTTAGTTCAGACTGTAAAGTGTTCACCTAAACTTCCTCTAATATGTCAACTTTCATTCATAGATTCTCTAACCTTTCATTTATTTATTCAGTCAACAAATATTTACTAAGTGTGTATTATTTATCAGTTAATATTCTAAAAAGTAGGAATACGGCAGTGAAGGAAATATACTTCAATGTGTACAATCATTCATCTTTCATTTTATTGTATAGAAATGGTCAAGAAGAAGAAGGACAAGGAAAAGTTAAAACTTTAGCCTTTTGTGTATATGATATAGTGCTTTTATGGAGGAAAGGCAAAGTAGGAAAGGAAATAAGAAAGAGTAGATAAGTGGGTTCAAGAGAGAATAAGGGTAGAGAAGTTGAAATCGTTGGTTATGAATAACTCTTTCAAGAAATGTATGCGTGTGCTCACAGGGAATTCTGCAGAGGTTTTGGGAGGAATAACAGATAAAGCACGCAAGAATAACTGTTAGTGCAAATATAAGAGGCAGATTGATAGAGCTGTGCTCTTGGAGCGGTGAGAAGATTTAATCCAGGTAGAGTTTCTGGCTTTGCCAAGAACATATTCACCAATGAGATAAGGGAAAAAGGAAGAATATGCGGTTACTAAGCTCTTCAGATCAATTTTGTTTTCTCAGTGATAGGCACCAAAGCCCACATTTTTGGAGTGGTTTGTTAATTTTCATTACTGTGGCAGTAATCAACCATTACAGTGACTTAATGGATTATTCCAAACTACAATGAAAGCTAAGAATTCCTAAAACTTTCTGATAATTACATATTAAAATCTCTAATAAAAGAAAAACTATATTTCAGAATTAACCTTTGATTAAGTAAATCAGAGCTTGCTTTTTTTTTTTAATGCAACCAAACCAGTCCAGTGATTCAGAGCTCATTGTATTTGTATTACATTTTTGGGGAGGAGACTGCACTTTCTATGTGCTAGGTGCTGTGTCAAAAGCTGACATTGAGAAATACTGTTAAGCCTTAAAATAACACAATGGAGTAATTAGTAATATTATTTCTATTTTATTAATGAGAAAAGTTAAACTAAAGAGATCATGTAATCTATATGCACAAACACACAGCTAATATGGTTTAAAGCTATGGTTTTAACTTCATTAGTCCAGAGCCTCTGCTCTTAATCATTATATTTCCTAACTCCATTACAAACATTTTATCATTCTAAACAGAGCAATGTCTAAATAATAACATGGCAATGAATTCTAAGAAAGTACTGGGATTTTGTGGAATCATAAATATATGTGGCTTAGGTCATCCAAGGAAATAAGATATGCAGGAAGAGAAGTCTGCATTTACCTCACATTGTGAGAATGAAGCTGAATGTTTATCTTTTAAAATTTATATTTCAATTTATTGGAATTATAAGAATCCAATACATTTTATGAAAATTATGTTATATCTATAATACAAAGCAGAGAGATATTTGACATAATTGACATCGTGTAGTAACTTTAGCTGGAATTGACATTGTGTCTCTTACTAGTGTAAGACAGTCAGTGAAAGTTCTTTTTTTATTTTTTCTCCAAAAGCTCAGTTTTATTCTTGATTCTGAAGGCATTTCTCCTTGAAGTTCTCTCCCATGGGGTCTGCTGGGTCAACAAAGTTCTGGTCACGATAGCTGAAAATAATATTTTCAAATTTCAAAGTACTGAACCAAACCCTATGGCAGCCTTTTTTTTTTTTTTTTTAATTGGAGTATAGTTGATTTACAGTGTTGTGTTAGTTTCAGGTATACAGCAAAGTGATTCAGTTATACATATACATATATTCATTCCTTTTTAGATTCTTTTCTCATATAGGTTATCACAGAATATTAATAGAGTTCCCTGCACTATACAGTAGGTCCTTGTTTGTTATCTAATATATAGTAGTGTGTGCATGTTCATCCCAAGCTTCTGATTTATTCCTCCCCCCACCTTTGTCCTTTGGTAACCATAAGTTTGTTTTCTTAGTCTGTGAGTCTGTTTCTGTTTTGTAAATAAGTTCATTTGTATCTTTTTTTAAAATTAGATTCCACATATGAGTGGTATCACATATTTGTCTTTCTCTTTCTGACTTACTTCACTTAGTATGATAATCTCTAGGTCCATCCATGCTGCTGCAAATGGCATTATTTTATTCTTTTTTGATGGCTGAGTAATATTCAATTTATATATGTACCACATCTTCTTTATCCATTCCTCTGTTGATGGACATTTAGGTTGCTTCCATGTCTTGGCTATCGTAAATAGTGCTGTAATGAGCACTGGGGTGCATGTATCCTTTCAGATTATGGTTTTCTCAGGATATATGCCCAGGAGTGGGATTGCTGAGTCATGTGGAACTTCCATACTGTTCTCCATAGTGGTTGTACCAATTTACATTCCCACTAACAGGGTAGGAGGATTCCCCTTTCTTCCACACCATCTCCAGCATTTATTGTTCGTAGACTTTTTGATGATGGGCATTGTGACTGGTGTGAGGTGGTACCTCATTATAGTTTTGATTTGCATTTCTCTAATAATTAGTGACGTTGAGCATCTTTTCATGTGCTCTTTGGCCATCTGTATGTCTTCTTTACACAAATGTCTATCTAGATCTTCTGCCCATTTTTTTTTTTTTTTTTGTGGTATGTGGGCCTCTCACTGTCGTGGCCTCTCCCGTTGTGGAGCACAGGCTCCGGACGAGCAGGCTCAACGGCCATGGCTCACGGGCCCAGCCGCTCCACGGCATGTGGGATCCTCCCAGACCGGGGCACGAACCCGTATCCCCTGCATCGGCAGGCGGACTCTCAACCACTGCGCCACCAGGGAAGCCCTGCCCATTTTTTGATTGGGTTGTTTTTTTTGACCTAGAGCTACATGAGATGTTTGTATATTTTGGAGATTAATCCTTTGTAGGTCACTTTGCAAATATTTTCTCCCATTCTGTGTGTTGTTTTTTTGTTTTTGTTTTGTTGATGTTTTCCTTTGCTGTGCAGAGGCTTTTAAGTTTAATTATGTCCCATTTGTTTATTCTCGTTTTTGTTTTCATTATTTTAGGAGGTGGGTCAGAAAAGATATTACTGTGATATATGTCAAAGACAGCAAACACAATTTAATATTTGACTTTAAATATTTAAGATTGGTTTGTTGATAGGCATGTACCAACAAAAATACACACATAGTTATAGCATGTTTGCAATGTTATAAATAAAGAGATGTCATATTGTGTACAACCCCTATCCTAAAAGCCTTTAGCCTCTGTAACACTTACCAGAAAATGCAGCCCAAGATGACTGTAGAGGCACTACAACTACACTGTTGTTCACTTCCATTAAAACATTTCTCACTGGGGCTTCCCAGTGGCGCAGTGGTTGAGAGTCCGCCTGCCGATGCAGGGGACACGGGTTCGTGCCCCGGTCCGGGAAGATCCCATATGCCTCGGAATGGCTGGGCCCGTGAGCCATGGCCGCTGAGCCTGCGCATCTGGAGCCTGTGCTCTGCAACGGGAGAGGCCACAACAGGGAGAGGCCTGCATACCGCAAAAAACAACAACAAAAAAACATTTCTCACTGAAGTGAAAATGACCAATTACATATAGAATAAAGTGAAAGAAAATAGGCACTTACGTTTAGCCCTGAAAAGTGAAATTAATGTGGCTGAACCAGGTAAACTAACTCTGCTGAAGGCAAAAGTTAAGAAAGAGTGAAGAAAACATGAGATTTTAAAAATATACAATATTTAGCACACTGTATTTTTAAAATACCAGGTAGATTTCATTATTCTCTCTTAGAAGCTGTCCTAAAATATTGTAATAAATTATTCAGTTTTAGACAAAGAAAATGATATTTATTATAGTTTAAGTCATGTTTTACCTTATTTCCTGAGTGGAAGCCTTTAACATTTAACTTTGTTCTATTTAGAATTAATTATCTCCTAAGCCAACATTCTACTGCTTATACCCTAAACTTATAGCAAGCATCACATATGGCAAAAGACAAATATTCTTTTTATTTGTCCTAATTTTTAAGCATAATTTGCCACCTATGCTGAAATAAGCACATTTGAGAAACTATAAATTGCATCTGGAAAGGTACTATTAAATAATGCCACTTATAACAAATGCTACTCTTCAGTTGAGACTTCTCAGCACCCCAAAGTAATCAGTCCCTAGTGGCAACACAGCCTCCTGAGGTTGCTTCCCTGCTCTTTTGTTACTGATTGTGTTGACTGCCGGTAGTTCCTACTTTGAGACAATTTATCTTCCTCTTGAATATTTATTCAATCATACCTTGTTGTAGTATGGACCTTACACCATGAGGAAGCAGTGAATAATGACAAACTCCCCTGGGTCCTGACAGATGGTATTTGGCTTTGCTACCAGCACTGAACCTCAGCATGTGCAAAACAAAGCGACAAAGTGCAGAGGAAATGTCATCTGCATTAAGAGGCTATGCGACCATTTGCAGACAAGAAGTGTGCTAAATCCTGGATTTTAACAGGTATATATTTTCAGCTAAAAACTAAGTTTTCAATAGTAAACGTGAAAAGAAAAGCTAAATATATGTATTGCTGATTTCAGCTGCTAGACTGACGCATATTAAGGTAGAAGACACATAATTGCAAGCATGATTTTTAATACATAAAATATTACAAATAAGCCATACATTTATTTTAATATACAATAAATAACCTATTAATATCTATATGTTTTTGAAGTATGCATCACAGGCACTATTTTGATCTTATCACACATTCAAAACTCAACAAAACAATGTACTGTTGACATACAGTCAATTGACAGTAAATTGTAAACACTTGAAATTAGATTCTAAAATATGACTTACAATAGAGCATACATTTATAAGCAACAGGTGGATAAATGTCTTTATATTGATGTGGTCATTTCAGTTACAAACTTGAATGAACTTTCAAACAAATAACATTGGATCTTTTTCCTTTAATATTCTATTCTCACTTCAATTACGTCTCAATCATTTTATCCTATGGGAATTATTGCAATAGTATTTTCACTTAATTCCTAGGTCACTGTTTTTCTTTCTCCAGTTCATTCTTCATATTTTCATCAGAATTTTCCTCTCTAACACAGATCTGATTTTGTCATTTACCTTCTTAATTATCCCCTATGGTTCTCAACTCCTTAGAAAATAGACCTCAAATGCCTTAGCAAATAATTTGAGACCTTTCATAATTTGAATCTAATTAATTTTTTCTAGTATCACAGCCAATTCTTGCCTCAAATATTGTATTTAAACTGCCCTTAGTCCCCTGAAGATACTGTGCTTTTTCACATCTCTACTATTGCTCATCCCATTATTTAATCCTTCCTACCTTGCTCAGCCTAAAGAAGTCTTATTCCTGATTCAACTTTGCATTGAAATGTGACATCCAACACAAAGATTTCCCTGGCATTTAGGATAAAACTCCTGTTTGCTGTACTTTGATTGAAATGCCCTGCATTTTAGCCTCTGCTTTGGTTTGTTTTTTTAATTGTCTCCTCATCCATAGGCATGTAGGTTTACACATAGGAACCCACAAACAAGTAAAAACACTAGATTATGATATTCTTTAGCAAAGAAAGTTAGTTTTACTTTTCTTATTCTGTCCCCAGAACCAAGCATAGTTCTCAGCCATGTCTCTTGAGGTGCATATATTTGAATCACCTGAATAGAGAACAGAGGATGGAGGGACACAAGAGTCATAGAAATACAGAAGCAACTTTGTGCTAATTTTTTACCATTCACTTCTATTATTCTTTTAATAAAAATAATATGAAATTCAAGAAATAGAACTAATTATAAGTTAAGAATTTTGATTCAACTATGTAAATATTTTTGATCTTTGATTTAATAAAACTGCATAGCCTCAGATATAAAATGAATGTTTTCTAAATTCAGAAATATAAACTTTACTTTCTGGTATGGAAAAAAAGTTATTTATTTCTGCATCTTTATTTGTCTGTGACATCTTTGAAAAAATATCTCCATAATACTTTGGAAAATAGTATCTATACTATGTAGCCAACCAAATAGCATCATTTTATTTGAATAATAGACCCATGAAAAATCATATACATCTCATTCCAGAGAGGAAAGGTTACATTATAATCTTATTAAAGATTTTCATTAAGCCAGATATTTTAAAATTAAAAGAAGAGTTGGAAGCAAGGCATGGCCTTTTATATTTAAATGCCATCACAGACATATTACACTTTTAATCTTGAAGTGCTTCATTGGGCTACTATATCTTTTCTTCTTTTCTCAATTGGTATTAAAACTATTTTATCTTTGCAATAAAATCATGAATACTGCATCATAAACCCTTTTAGCCATATATCATATTTGAATAGTCTTAAGGAAGCATCTGTTGCATTTATCAATAAGCATAGTTGCTTATTAAAAAACTGAAAAAAATTAACTGCCTGATATAGAAGCATAATATTTACAGTGGGCTCAGTCCTATGCTTAGTATTCAGAGCTTCTATTTCAAGTCTGGATTCCAACTACCATTATTATCTTTGTTTCTTCTCAGGCTTTCTTTATTCTTCAGAATATAACAAACAGATTTCAGAATCTATGGTCATATTTTAGCAGAATAAATATTTTAGACTCTTTCTAAAACCCTTATTTAAACTCTCTCTTAAGGAATTTAGGTTCACATTTATACTATAATATTTTTCAGTGTAAATAGAGAAATCGAACAAACCTAATAGTATCTAACAGTCTGTAAAATTTCCCATTTCTAGCCAATAACTAAAATTCATCTTGTTATAATAAAACAGATAGATAAATCATAAAAATGCTTAAATTGTACAGAATCATTAGGAAAAACTATCTCCTTTTATAAATGAAAAAACTGAGTTACAGGCAACATAAATGACTCTCCCAGAATCCTATATCTATAATCAAACTTTTAACCTTTTGCGGGTATCTCCCATAGTTGGACTCACATGGCAAACACCAACCCAGGATATTCCAAGAATCTATCTTTTCTTATTGTCCATAGGGACACTTATAAATTTCTGTAGATAATCTTACAAGTGTGACAACTGATTACACTCTAAAGCCATGACTGCACAACTCCAAGGGATACATTATAATTTTCCTGCAACAGTTCTTTAGTCGCTCCCTTCCCCATACATTATAAGGATAACACAGTCTCCTCTTCTGAACAATGGTCCTACCCCTTCCTCATCTTATTATCTTGTCTTTATATCTGACTGATGTAAGAGAAATCATTTAAGCATTCACACCATGAAATGGGGTATTGGACTTAGTTGAGCAATCATTTAAGTTCCTTGTGAATAAGGTGAATATTTGAGGCTTGTTTTCAATCCTTGTTAATACAGGGCTCATTGAACTTTCACTAAAGGCTAGATTAACCCTACTACCAAGGTGGTGCCCCTGCTTGAGTCTCTACTGAATATCACAATCCTTCAGTGAGAACTCTGCATTTGTGCTAGATGGAATTTTAGAGCCTGCTAGGTGTATATCAGCTGTTTCATATCCCATGTCATTCTTTTCTTGCCCTCTGTAATTTCACCCTAGGCCTGTGTGACGATAGTCAATATTTTACTCTAGAGGTTTCCTGAGCTCCTTCTCTGCTTAGCTTCTTCCTCTGCAGTGCTCTTCCCCCCAGATTTCTGCTGACTCAGCATCCTGGAACTATCTCTTGTTCCTTAACTCTACAAAATCACTTGGTTCTGTTTAGTTTCATCTGTGCAGCATGTTTTGGAAAGTCACAGTGATTGTAGGGTTAGCCTTATTGTTTTCTGTTAATGTAGGAATCACTGTCCTGCTCTGCCTTTTGTCCTTTTTCTGAAAAGAGACATTTTGTATATTTTGTCTAGCTTTCTATGTGTTTACTCTGGGGTTTTAGTCCCTTACTCATGCCTGGAAGTAGAAGCCCTCACTTGAATTGTAGTTACTGTCAATTCCACAGACATAACAGCTGACTGCAGAGTGGGAATATATTAAATAATGTGTTAAAACTTTCTAAACGAAAGTTCAGAAATCACACCAGTATTTTTTAATACTTTGTGTATTCCAAACAATGACACTAACCCAGTATCATTCTGTCTAGATGGTATGATAAGTGATGGATTCTCCATTTAAGATAGGCATTTACTTCCTTGAATAAACTCTAACAGCTCCAACAGGCACTCCTCCTCTAACTGGGGCATTATACTTGGTTTCCCCTTGACCACTCTCAATAAGTTTGACTTTTCTCCTAGGTCTTGCTGCCCTAATTTTGTACCTCTATTTAAAATTCATCACTGATTTAATTAACCTCAAATACCACTCATAATCCAGCTGTCAGAGCCAAGAACTGAGTAGCACCTGGGAATACAAAACAAAGCAAAGCAGACAGTGCAGCAGAGCATTAAAAGGAGTGGAATGACGAATGGGGAATACCTCTAGGAATAGAGAATTACTGTAAGAGAACAATGGTTTGGTGATTTACCTACTCAAAAGCACTTTGCATGATCAAGTTCCACATGTACTTGTTCGGATACTCTGGGAAATGCAGGCAGCTCTATCTGCTGTTCGTATTAAGTTGCTCAGTGTCTTAAAGGTAATTAGGCAAGTTGGATTGCATTGTTTTTCAGCACATATTGTGCAGAAACACAGTGATAATGAGGCAATTTTATGTAAGCTGTAGCCTTTAAACTATGTTCAACTTTTTTTTCTGAAAGAATACCCTAAACTTCAAACCATGACTCTATCAGTAATTATTATGGTTTCATGAGACATAGAAGAATGAAAAAAATTGCCCCAGGTTCAAAGAGAAATTTGAAAATAGACATTGAATTTTAATTAACAAGGCCATTAGCATTTTTTAAAAACTGTATGTAATATTTGGAGTTTATAAAGTGCTAATATAAAACCATGTTAATGCAGCATAAGTGTGTGGTTCTTATCTGCCAGAATGAAAAAATGCTGTTTGGCACCACACAACAAAACCGCTTACCAGCCATCAGCCAATTATGGAAAATAAAAATATTGACTATACAATAGTATTTTAGTGAGGAATTAGTGTTCTAATAGGAGAAATTATTTTCTAAAATGCTGTGCTGCTCTTCACATAAAGCATATCCAGACATAATTGACTTCCAGTAGCAACCATATAGCACAATAGTTAAGGGCACTTACTCTGTCATTTACTTGGTGTGTGACTTTCAGCACATTATTGACATGTGTGACTCAGTTTCCTGTTCTGTAAAAATAAATAAATAAATAAATAATTTATAATGCTATCTAATGCATAAGGTTGTCCAGAGAAGTTAAATTAGTTAATCTGTATAAAGTGCTTAGAAAAGCACCAGGTAAAGAGTAAGTACTGTTGATTATTTACTATAATTATTATAGTTATTATTATTATCACTGCCATTGTTTTGTTACTATTATTGTCATTCCAGTGAAGAATAAACCAATTTTCATTCTGTACATGTTAATTATTAATGGTCAGGTTTTATTAATAATTTATTAATTATAAATGGTTAATAGAAACAAGGATATTTTCACAGATGTTACTTTATTAACATCTTCCAGATTCCCTGTGAAGTAGTTACAGACTTGAATACAAATAGAAATGTACTAAGTATTTACAAACTTTAGAAATGTTTGCTTACTCTAATTCTCCTAATAACCCATGATGTGTGAAATATATTAATTTTTATTATCAGATGAGGACTCTGAGTTTAATAAAATTAAGGAAGCTGATAGAAAGCATAAATAATCATGACTGCAAATCTGACTATGGCCTTTACTAGAGGACAGTAAATTCTCAGGAATACGCAGAGATCCTGGTCTTCAACAGGTAATGACACTCTGACACCAGGTTGCCCTTTCTCTGCAACAGAAAAGGAGAAAGTGCCGAGAAACAAAACAGTGAAAAATGGAAGTATAAAAAAAAAATCTGTAATTCAATGTATTTTTCTTAGTTTGATTCAGTGATCCTTGTTAAAGTGCCAGATGTATTTCAGAAGTTTTTTTCCGGATTTCAAAAAGGTAAAATTTACATAAAATATGTATACTCTCAGAAGGGAATGGGAAGAAAAAGTGTAAAATAATGATTATATATACATTCACTAGAATTCAATTCAGGTTGTATAGCCAAAGTTTGTCACTTCCAAAAAAACATTTTACTTTCAGAGCTTTTTAGATTCTAAAATAATAGACAATAATAATTTACTTGATTTTACTCACCATATCCACTGAGTTGATTTTCTAATTAGGAGTGTTTGTTCTTTGCCTTAGTCATTCACTTTCAAAACAATTCTTATAACTATATACTTCATCCATGATATAGAATGCATTTCATGGCCTTTATATATTCAGTCTCCTTAAAAATATAAAAACCAACTATTTTGTCCTCATTATCCCTAGATCTCACTAACTCATTAACAAAGCCAGATTAGGATGTTAAAATACCATAAAGAATGAAAATGACAGGCACTGACATCTATTAATCATCTGTTTATCATATTCTTATCTACCTATTTATTTATGTTTTTTATTTGAATGATCACAATCCATATAGAAGTTCTAAAACTTAAGTTCCCTTTGTTCTCCATTTGGATATAGGCCCTCTGGGGAATTTGCAAACATCCTGAAAGAGCATGATAAACATGTGAAGTTTTATAAAGCAAGGTTTTCTTAGCTCAAATCAGATCCTCAAAATGACCCATAAACCGAATTATAAATTTAAAATTTCAAAAAGAAATTTAAAATTTCACAAATTAAATTTTCTGATAAGAATTTTTATTCCAGAAGTACATTATTAGTGCACCCCGCAGAGTATTTATAAGATTAAAATTATGGGAAGCGGGATATACTCTGTGCATCTGATCCCCATTCCCTTCTGGTGGCTTGTCCTGGATGCTTGCAATCTGTATCAGTACACTTGGAGAGGAACAGGGAACAACGTATAATCCATGCATGCAGCACAATGAACTCCTACTCATTTTACCTGAAGTTGAAGTTAGGTCCAATTGTGGTCATTGTTCATTTGGTAAAAATTACTTGGTCCTACATTTTACAAAAATCACGCTAGGACTAAAGAAGTCTTTCTCTGCCAATTTGCTCTTTTTTTATGGTAGAGAAAGTAAATAGGGTTTCCCAGGTTAACATTCCTTATATGTTCCCAGATGTCATGTATTTGAAAATAGAATATAAACATTCCTCCTCTGACAGTTTTATTTTGGCAGCTTTCTTTCAAGTATTCTTATTGAATACTTGCCCTTACGCAGGGTTCTTATTTAAATATGATCTAAGTAAATACTAGAGTCTTAACTTTGTCAATTCTCAGTGCATTCAACATTCTCCTGAGAGCAGCCAGGCACAAAGTGAGTTTTGAAGACAGGAGCTTTGGTCTCTGGTCAAGACCATTGAAAATGCAACATAAAATAAGAATGGGCTCCCAAGATTCTGTGTAAAGGAGTGATTTTCATTCACAGGAGAAAATACTGAATTTATATGCATTAAGTAAAACAGAACAATTAAGTAAAATGTTGGTTAGGAAGCACCAAATAAGCACTGGCATATATGATACATTGAAGATCAGTAATGGAAGCATTTAATATCATTCAGTATAAATTTCAAATTCCTCCCATACTCAAAAGATTTTTCAGTGTTCAGGGACCATGCCCTCCTCTATGCTCATATAGAAATTCATCCCTGGATACTCAGTAAATAACAATGAAAAATGTCTCTGTTGGGATGATATGAAAACTATTTCTTTCTTATTTTTATGCCTATAATTCTAGCTTTAAGCTAAAATTTTAAAGCAACAGCATACTATTACTAAAAACACTGTGATAAGCTCACACAAAATTATTTCTTAAATCTTTTTCAAAAATATACTCTAGGGTTTCCCTGGTGGTGCAGTGGTTGAGAGTCTGCCTGCTGATGCAGGGGACACGAATTCGTGCCCCGGTCCGGGAAGATCCCACATGCCGCAGAGCGGCTGGGCCCGTGAGCCATGGCCGCTGAGCCTGCGCGTCCGGAGCCTGTGCTCCGCAATGGGAGAGGCCACAACAGTGAGAGGCCCGCGTACCGCAAAAAACAAAAAACAAAAAACAAAAAACTCTAAATACTTCAAGAAAACCATGTTGTCTTAATGTTTCCTTTTCTGTTTGTAGTCTGGAGGCACCATGAAGAATGAATGCCTGAAAATAAATATGTTAAAATATAAAAAAGAGCTGTTTATAGCTACCATTTGAATAATCATGGTCATTAAGTGTAGGTATAAAATATGAAGTAGTAAAATCTTATTTTAATAGTGTCTATACAATTTAAATAGAGTTTTAAAAATATCTGAATAGCTGGCTCTAATTAAGCCATATATAGAAATATTTTCAAGAATTAACGAGACAGAACCTAACATATACATGAAGCTTCCTAAAGTTTGCCCAGATCCATGGATAAGAGCTTAGAAGCATGAGAAAAGCACAGAAGTACTTTGTGATTTTCCTCACCTGAAAATCATGCACTATAAGCATGACTTATTTTTGATGTTGATCTTGATCATCTGACTAAAGTAGGGCTTTACAGGTTTCTCCTGTAAATACTCTTTTCAAGGAGCTCATTCTGCACAGACCAAACTTAAAGAGTGAGGAGTCTTATTTCACTACCTTAAGAGTGGACTATCTACTTGCTATTTGGAATTATTCTGTATGAGAAATTTGTATCATTTCTCCTATTTATTTATATTTCATGTATTTATTTATATTAGTATGGACTCATAAATATTTATTTTATACTTCGGATTATAATGCAATACTACATACTGTGGGGTTTTTTTGTGATTTTTTGTTTGTTTGTTTGTTTGTTTTTTGATCAAATTGTTCCAGGTTTGGCCATTGGGAGCTGTTTCAATTGGCTCCCATATCCCTTTGACAGACATTCCATTGCGGGGTGGGCTGTTTGTTTGTTGTTGTTGTTGTTGTTTTCCTAACAACAGTTTATTAGAATACACCAGATTGTTAGTTTGCTGTTGGAAAAAAAATTGAACCATACGGCACTGTTTGTTTTGCAGGGTTTTAAAATATAGTGATGTCATATATATCACTTGCTGGGTAAAATGAAGTCATCTTCTCCTTATAGAATGCCTCTCTGGGAACTGTATCGTTTAGAAAGAACTTCAGAAACTCATTAACCTTTGAGTTCAAAGTTAGGAAATGACCTGAGCTTCAAGCAATATCTTATGTGGACAATGGAAAATTGACAACTTATTTGGGCTACCATTTTCAGTGGTGCTCTCTACATTTTCTCCTTTGTCTTTTTGTCTTTTTTTTTACATCTTTATTGGAGTATAATTGCTTTACAATGGTGTGTTAGTTTCTGCTTTATAACAAAGTGAATCAGTTATACATATACATATGTTCCCATATCTCTTCCCTCTTGCGTCTCCCTCTCCCACCCTCCCAACAAAGTGAATCAGTTATACATATACATATGTTCCCATATCTCTTCCCTCTTGCGTCTCCCTCTCTCCCACCCTCCCTATCCCACCCCTCCAGGCGGTCACAAAGCACCAAGCTGATCTCCCTGTGCTATGCAGCTGCTTCCCACTAGCTAGCTATTTTACGTTTGGTAGTGTATATATGTTGTTTGTTGTTTTTATTTTTGAACACTTCCTTGTTTTCTGGTACCACAAGATGCTCCAAGTTCATTTTGAGTATTTCCTGCCCTTGTAATTGTGTATATATTAATCCCTTCAAAAATAGTTTATGCCTTTCCATAAAACTAACTTAAAACCTATACTGCAGTATAAAATCTATATACACAAAACTGAGTAATTGCTGTTTGGCTTCTTGTGTCATTAAAATAACTATATCAAATGAAAGATTTTTATTTGTGATATCCCACTTGTTTTTAACAGAGAGTAACACAATGTTACCAAATCTGTAATATTTTTTAAAGAAAAGTCATAAAAAATATTTATGAAAATGCCAATAAGCTGAGTTTTAGCAGATAATGTATACAGTCATATCATCATCTGATATTTGAAACTAATTTTAAGATAATATGCAATTACCTTTTATTGCTGCATTGTGCATTTTGGCCTTATATATTTCCTCTTTCCTTACCTTAAAACAAAGTCAGATGATACAGCAAATTTCAAAGGCACTAAGTGTTCATTAGATCCTCAGTCATCTTTAGATATCAGTTTTTTAAAAAAACTTAAGTATTACTGTTCCATCTAGGTATCACTACTGTAAGCATTAAGCAAATCTAATGGCATCCACACACATATATGCATATATATACATGCATATATAATATAATGCATTGACAAAATTAAAACTTTCAAAGGCCACTAGTCATGTCAATGATGGGTATGTTTGATAAACTTGTGTGAGTGGGGAAAGGAGTCTGAAAGAAGGCATAAGGAAACTTTAGTGCACTCTGGCTCTCTGATGTGACAGGGAGACCTCATTAACAATGAATGACCATCATAGGGAACAGTGGCTCTAGGAATAATGTCACATCTATTAGCTAAACCTGGTCTCACCTATTTACCCTGGTGGAAAGCGTTATGACCTGGCAATAATAAAGTTCTTTGTAAAGTTAAAGAACTATTCTACTAGCCTCTTTGGGCCTAAACACTTTGGCTCTAATATTTCTACAAAAGAGTATCCAGTGAAAGCTAAGGAGTACATTGCCTACCTTCAGAAGAAAGTGAGTCTCAGCAGACAAAATTAATTAAGTGCAATTACTAAAATATTTATTGGTTGCTTAATATATTCCAGACCTGGTAGCAAGCAGTGAGGATATGATGATATTGATAAAAAATATCCCCAGTGGTGGTTTATAGTTAAATGGTATCTACAGCTTGAGAATCAGCCCCAGTGCAATATCCAAAAACTGCCTAGAAGAGCAGAGAGTTAAATGATATTGGAAATACAAATACAGTGTGCATTGGTCTCTGTAAGAGGTACAGTGGCAATGCAGAAGTGAGTGGCTCTTGTGCAAGTAACATACATCCTGATTCCAGCAGTCTTGACTAGTTCTTCAGAAGAACAAAGTGTATGTGCTCACCAATGTCACCTGGTGAGTCCCCAGCAGCACTATGGAATGGAGGCACAGCGCTGAGGGCAGTGGGATAGCCAGAGCTCCCAGTCCTCCAGGGGAGTCAGTGGTCTGGGTGAAAGGGTAGAGGTGGAAATGACACAAACCCTTGCTCAAGGGCAATATCACGTGGATTGGTAGCAAAGTGGGAATGGCAGTGGAAAGAACTGCTCAGACTTCTTTGTGAGTACATGTAATACAAGCTACTAGAGAAAGGAGGGAAACAAAAAAGTTGGCTACTCCTCAAGTCACACTGGTGCGGAGTTAAACCATTTGTGAAATTTCTGTGAAAATTGTGTATCCTTAAGCTGATAGCCCTGGGGAGAAAAATAAAGACAATTAACACACGAAGTTGTATCACATGGAAATTTTACACAGAAAATGTATAAAATCTACCAAAATTTAAGTAGACATGGTTTAATGCACAATTGCTTTGAAATAATTGTCAGTATGAAAATACTATTGTAAAGTGGAAATGGAATCACAGACATCCATACACATTTTATATGAAATATCAAGAAAGCTGTCTGAATTAATCCTGGGTTCCCTTGATGGAAACATCTTTTTATTATATTATTTTATTAACTTGCTGCAGGATGATACTTATATAACTAAACCTTTCAATAGTTCCCTCATCTGAGTCACTCTTTGGAATTTAATATTATTAATGCCATGTAGTTGATCCCAGTTTTTAGTCTTTAGAGAGAAGAAACTGTCCCTGGGTCAAGGCAAGGTGTTAAATAGTAATTCGTTTTGGCAGGGAAATCTGTATCCACACGCCCTCGCCTTCTCCACTGGGGCCCTGCTATCACGATGACCTCTGTCTCCTTCAGCAGCATTTCAAATGTGCAGCACTGCTGGCTGGCAACATGTATCTTGTGAAGTTCCCATAAATCGCTTTTGCTTCCTGGGGAAATACTACTTGTTCACATCAGTTTTCAAGGTTGTTAAGAAGGAAAATACTTTCTTTTCCAGTGCCTATATGAGGCACTCTGCACTGTGCCTTTCTTTAGCAGATGACACTACTCATTCTTTTTTTTTCAATAATTGACATGAACTGCCAAATAATACTTTGTTCTTAATTATGCCCCAAAGAGGGATAATTGGCACAAATTTAAAATTGTTTTACATAAAATGGTAACCCCAATATTGACTGAAAACTAACTTAAACTAATTGCTCTAAGTTCAAAGCACTAAAACAGCAGGGAAAAAACCTTGCCTTTTAAGTTGACTCCATGTATTTGTGCTTATAAAATTGACTTTAAAATATTGGAAAATTTTAAGATCTGTCTTACTATAATCACATTAATTTCATAACTAAAGTTTTTCTTTTAGTACTAATTTTGTTTGTAAGCTAAAGATTTAACCATATCTGCATAATTATTAGAAAATCTTAAAATCACTAAAATTATTACATTCTCCCCATTTGATATTTTTAAAATTAATTTTTATTGGAGTATAGTTGATTTACAATGTTTCATTAGTTTCTGCTGTACAGCAAAGTGAATCAGTTATACATATACATATATCTACTCTTTTTTAGATTCTTTTCCTGTATAGGTCATCACAGAGTATTGAGTAGAGTTCCCTATGATACACAGTAGGTTCTTATTAGTTATCTATTTTATATACAGTAGTATGTATATGTCAATCCCAATCTCCTAATTTATCCCTTCCCTACCCTTTACCCCTTGGTAACTGTGTTTGTTTTCTACATCTGAGACTCTATTTCTGTTTTGTAAATAATTTCATTTGTACCATTTTTTTTTAGATTCCACATATAAGCGATATCATATAATATTTGTCTTTCTCTATCTGACTTACTTCACTCAGTATGACAATCTCTGGGTCCATCCATGTCACTGCAAATGGCATTATTTCATTCTTTTTTATGTCTGAGTAATATTCCATTGTATATATGTACCACATGTTCTTTATCCATTCATTTGTCGATTGACATTTAGGTTCCTTCCATCTTCTGGCAATTTGTAATTAGTGCAGCAGTGAACATTGGGGTGCAGGGATCTTTTCGAATTATGGTTTTCTCTGGATATATGCCCAAGAGTGGGATTGCTGGATCCTATGATAGCTCTATTTTCAGTTTTTTAAGAAACCTCCATACTGTTCTCCATAGTGACTGCACCAACTTACATTCCCACCAACCTGGTGGGAGGGACTGGTGCCTGCCCTCTGGTGGGTGGAGCTGAGTCTTATCCCTCTGATGGGCAGGGCCATGTCAAGGGCTGTGTTTTGTGGTGGCTGTGAGCTCAGTAAGACTTTAGGCATCCTGTCTTCTCATGGGTGGGGCTGTGTTCCTATCTTGTTGTCTGGCCTGAGGCTTTCCAGCACTGGAGTCTGCAGGTTGTTAGTGGGGCCAGGTCTTGGCGCTGACATGTGGACCTCCGGGAGAGCTCATGCCAATCAGTATTCCCTGGGGCCTCTGCTACCAGTGGCCTTGCCCCCAGAGTGAGCTATAGTCTACCTCCACCTCCCCAGGAGACCCTCCAAGACCCCTAGGTAAGTCTAGCCCAAGTTCCTATGGAGGTACTGCTTTGTGCTGGGTCCCAGTGCACGTGAGACCTCGTATGCACCATCCAAGAGTGGAGTCTCTGTTTCCCCCAGCCCTGTGGAGCTCCTGCACTCAAGCCTCACTGGCCTTCAAGGCTAAATACTCTGGGGCTTCTTCTTCCCAATGCCAGACCCTCAGGCTATCTTGGACAGCTATTTTTATGTGAGGATGTTCCTGTGTAGCCTGCTTGGGTTTACTATTTTTGGGTGCGAGGACTGTTTTAGTATCGATGTCTACCATCTCTTTCCTCAGTGTATGCTGTCCATTATCCCCTTAATAGGAGGTGTCATTGATGTGGTGACCAGAGCCTGCACTGGATATTGAACAGGGCCTCCCTTTTGTTCTGTGGTTGTCACTGCCCTGTCAGAAGTAGTTTTGCTCCCTAGTGGTTGGGGCAGAGGCCCCCAGGTCTGTTTCTGAGCTGTGTTTCTGACCTGCAGTACAAGGTAGGCAGGATTGGAGCCCTCCCACGGGAGAGAAGCCACTGAGTATTCCTCCTCTGGAGCTGTTCACCTGTGGGTGTGCTCTGTTGTGTCACCTTTCACCCACTGTGTGAGCTCTCAGATTACACTGTTGTTGGCACCGCTCTCAGCCGCACATTAATCATGGGTATGCCGGCAATTGGCCCTGGTGTCTCTCAGGTATTATTTTCACCAGGTCACCAGCACAGATCCACTGAAGTCAGGTCCTGGGATGGCAGTACTCATGGATCTGGACCCACTGTGGGCACTATGGGGGCAGCTCAGACTCTAGCCTGGCCCAACCCCCGAGTGTATGTGCCCACAAAGTCTACAGCTGATACAGCTAGACCCACCTTGGCTGCAGGAGCACACATCGTCCGTTCAGATGTCCTTTAGGGGATGGGTTTACAAAGCCAGTCGCGGTGGTGTCAGTTCGTGGTTTGCGCAGTTGCGAGGAGAGATTGCGGCTTTTCTTCCTTAGTTGCGCAGACCCTGGGGCTCAGCTGTGGTTTCAGCCCCACCTCTTTGTGTAGGCCACCCACAGAGGTCCGCTCCCAAGGCTTCCCCAGAGCACATGAGTCCGCCTGGCCAGGAGGGGGCACAGACGTGGCGGTGGCCAGGGTCGCCGAGATTGCCCACGGAGGCTGGGACAGGGTGCAGAGGAGGTCAGCGGCCGCCAGGGTCAAGAGAGCCCCACTGGGGATGGGTGGCACAGGGGAGCCCTTCCTAATGTCCGGAGAGGCAAGGGCCAGCGTGTGGGGAGATTCAGACACTAGTAAAAAGATAGTCTTAACAGGACTTGATCTTTCTATGTGTGTAAAGTTGGAGAAAAAGTATATACACATTCTTCCTTAGAGATTTCTTACTGTCTTCAGTTAGTTAGTTAGTATCTTCTAACTGTGTCTTCAGTTATCATCTATCTGTACCTTGATGACTCCCCACAAAAATCTCCATCTGAGATCTTCCTTCCCATCTCAAGACCTATATTTACCAGCTCTCAGTTACCTGTATTTTCATACCTCAGAGGCACCTCAAATTTAATATATTCAAGACTCAATTTATTTTACCCGACAAACTTCTCCTTTGTTCCTGCCCCTTGCACATCACTCAGCAATGACTCTTCGCTTCCGTGTGGTCCAATTTTCCTCCACAAGCATTCCTGGTTGTGGATTTCCTCACTCCCATCCCCTCAGGCTGTCTCCACTCAGCCAACAGCAGTCCTCTCCCCAGGTTTGCTCTCCAAAACCCACCTTCCAACACCCAGGCCCCCGTCCACACCAGAGGACACATGTCTCAGGCTGGGGCCCACAGGTCTGTGGCATGGACCATCTGTATAGGTCTCACTCTGTCCTGCTGGCCACAGACTGGTTGCTGTGCCCTCCTCCAATAGCCCTTGAAGCTCCCCTTCTGTCCCAACTGATTTCCCCACCAGTGAGGGGGCTTCCCTTGATATGGGAATCTCTCCGCTCCTTCAGCTCCCCCCGTCAGGGGCAGAGGGCCCATCCTGTTTCCTCTCCTCTTCCTTTTCCCTTCTTCTTTCTTTTGTCCTACCCAGTTACATGGGGATCTTTCTTGTCCTTTTAGGTATACGAGGTCCTCTGTTAGTGTTCAGCAGGTGCTCTGTGAGAATTGTTCCATTTGTAAATGTATTCTTGATGCATTCATGGGGAGAGGTGAACTCCACACCATCCTGCTCCTCTGCCATCTTGGCTCCTAGCCCCATTCGATATTTAATTTCTGGTTAACATTCACTTAGCTTAAAAAAGATTGAGAAATAAGAGAAAAAATATAAAATTCAAATGCCATATAAGGCATTGCTGAAGGAATTATCTACACCATAAATATTTATGAGATAAAAATAGCCACAAAAAATTAAAAATAGTAATTCCTCTATTTTCACTGCAACTTTTGATATATGTATGTTTTACCAAATCATAGAGATATAGTGTTATGACTTGGAAATTTTTATGCTTGAAAATATCAGAAAATATCCATTAAATTTAAGTGATATTATTAAAATGATGAAATCTGGACATTTCATTCAGTTTAATCATTATAACACCACCCATTTCCCCTAATATATCAGAGATGCATAGAGATTCAAGCTAATCCTGATTCTGACTTTTACCCTCTGCATATGGCTATCATTAGCATCTCCATATTGTTTTAAATTATATATTAGCCTGTCTCTTTCCCTCATTACCTTGTAAACTATTCAAGCCTAGTGGCTATTTGTCTCCAACATTTAGCACAGTACAGAGCACATGAGGGAAATTCAACATGCATTATATAACTGAATGTAAATGAATGTCTTTATTCATAAAATGCTTTCTTCTTTTTCAAATTGGATGCCTGATTGTCATTTATCATGGAAATGACACTCTTGACAACCAAGAAAGGAGGCTTAATTGAGGTTTAGAGAGAAGCATTATAGAATTATTAGTTTGTGCTCCTATGACCTCTACAAAAATCATTCCCAATATATGTATTTGACAATAGGTAAATAGCTTATCTTTCATTATTTTCCATGAGTTTTACCTTGCATAGCCAACATTAAACCATAAACAACGTGAGGGTGGCATCTTAACACTGCACTATATAGCCAACATTTCTATAGTACCTAGTGTGTTGCCTGATTCAAAATAGGACTCAAGTCATATATTTTTGTTAACTATGTCTGCTATAAAAGAGTAATTCACCTCGGCAAATATTAAGTATTTATTGAATCCAACACTATGCTCAGCCTTGCATATAAACATTAAAAGGACAGTTCCTTCCCTTAGTGTTTATAACCTACTAGAGGATGAATAGTTATCAAGGAGTTAAAATGCATGGTGATAAGCAGTGTGTTTGGGAAAACTAAACCAGGCTTCTTTGGTTTAAGAAAGTCTTCAAAGAACTCTTGTCTATGCTATGAATTAAAGAATAATAAGAAACTAGATACTTTGAAGAGTTCATGAGAGTTTTCTAGAAAAAGAAGGCAGTGCATGACCAACTCTTTTAGCAAAAGAATTACAAGATAACATTTGTATTTAAAAAACTATCATTGGGCTTCCCTGGTGGCGCAGTCGTTGAGAGTCTGCCTGCCGATGCAGGGGACACGGGTTCGTGCCCCGGTCCAGGAAGATCCCACATGCCGTGGAGTGGCTGGGCCCGTGAGCCATGGCCACTGAGCCTGCACGTCCGGAGCCTGTGCTCCGCAACAGGAGAGGCCACAACAGTGAGAGACCCGCGCTAAAAAAAGTAATAAAATAAAAAATAAAAATAAAAAATAAAAAAATATCATTGGCTGTATTTTGGAAAACAGTTTGGTGAGAGTCAGGTTAAAGTTGGTCAAATACCAGGTTGTTTCATGGAGCTCCACAAAAGAGTTATGGTTGTCTGTAATAATGTAATATCACTGAGAATGGAGAGAATAAGACAGATTCAGACACTAGTAAAAAGATAGTCTTAACAGGACTTGATCTTTCTATGTATGTAAAGTTAGAGAAAAAGTATATACATATTCTTCCTTAGAGATTTCTTACCACTGTGTCTTTAATTATCATCTATCTGTATCTTGATGACTCCCCACAAAAATCTCCCATCTGAGAACCTCCTTCCCATCTCAAGACCTATATTTACCTGCTCTCAGTTACCTGTATTTTCATAGCTCAGGGGCATCTCAAATGTGATATATTCAAGACTCAATTTATTTTACCCAGCAAACTTCTCCTGTGTTTTCTGTCTCAGAGAATGGCACTAATATCTCCAAAGCTGCTGAAGCAGAAAGCTGAATGATGATAAACCCTCAACATACCTTCTCTCAAACTGTACATATGTGGAAAGATGAAGTCCTACCAAGACTATCTTGTTACTAATGCCTGAATCTGTCCTCTTCTCTCCATTCTTGGTTATGCTTTAGTACAACCATAACTTTTGTGGAATTCTGTGAAACAGCCTGGTATTTGATCAACTTTAATCTCACCCTCATCAAACCACACTAGGTAGAAGTTTCAGAAAAGCAGTAAAGCCAACCAGTCCTTGTCAAAGAAACTTTCTTCCCTGTGATAATAAGAAATACCATTACAAGGTAGAATGGAAAACTTTAATTTAGCTAGTAGGTATCTTTCACCAACATTTCTATAAATCATGTGTTCAAAATATCTAAATCAAAACTGTGTGGTCAATAGATTTTGGACTTATAAAATACTTCCCCCAGGCAAGTACTTTCAAATAATTTACAAGAAATTTAAGAATTAGCATCAACTTTATTAAAGAGGATAAAAAAAATAGAGAACAAGCTTATATATAGCCTTACAAGCTCATGGTACTGATTCTATACAGCTACTGTAATACACTGCATTGGATACACAAATTACCAAATTAAACTGAATTTCAAAATATATTGTAAATGTGTATCCAGAGTAAAGCAATAATCTTTTTAAAATATCTCCAAGATTTATATTTACTTGTGTTAAATACTAATGTATTTATGTATTTATATAAAGTATAATTGATTTATAGTATTATATTAGTTTCAGGTGTACAGCAGAGTGATTCAGTATTTTTAGGATTATACTCTATTAAAAGTTATTACAAGATAATGGCTATAATTCCCAGTACTGTATCATATATCCTTGTTGCTTATCTGTTTTACATAGTAGTTTGTATCTCTTAATCACATACCCCAATCTTGCCCCTCCCCCTTCCCTCTCCTCACTGGTAACCAATAACTTATTTTCTATACCTCTGAGTCTGTTTACATTTTGCTATATACATTCGTTGTTTTTACTTTGTATATTCCACATATAAGTGATATCATGCAGTATTTGTCTTTCTCTGTCTGACTTATTTCACTAAGCATAATATTCTCTAGGTCCATCCATGTTGCTGCAAATGGCAGAATTTCACTTTTTTGTATGGCTGAGTAATATTCCATTCTATATGTGTGTGTGTGTGTGTGTGTGTGTGTGTATACACACACACATACATACATACCACATCTTCTTTATCCGTTTGTCTGTTGATGAATACTTGGGTGCTTCCACACCTTGGCTTTTGTAAATAGGAATGCTGTGAACATTGAGGTGTATGTATCTTTTTGAATTATTATTATTTTGTTTGTTTGTTTTTTCTGGGTATATACTCAGGAGTGGAATTATTAGATCATATGGTATTTCTATTTT
The DNA here is from genome assembly GCF_000442215.2 of Lipotes vexillifer. Taxonomy (NCBI): domain Eukaryota; kingdom Metazoa; phylum Chordata; class Mammalia; order Artiodactyla; family Lipotidae; genus Lipotes; species Lipotes vexillifer. Next base: position 5,460,315 of record NW_006791822.1, on the reverse strand, counting down.
TAGTGTTTTGAGGAGCCTCCATACTGTTTTTCATAGTGGCTGCAGCAATTTACATTGCTGCCATCAGTGTACAAGGGTTCCCTTTTCTCCACATCCTCATCAATATTTGTAATTTGTAGGCATTTTCATGGTAGCTCTTCTGACAAGTGTGAGGTGATATCTCATTGTTATTTTGATTTGCATTTCCCTAATAATTAATGATGTTGAGCACCTTTTAACGTGAGTATTAGCCACCTGTATAACTTCTTTTGAAAAATATCTATTCAGGTCTTTGCCCACTTTTTGATTGGGTTATTTGGGTTTTTCTGAGATTGACTTATATGAGCTGTTTGTGTATTTTGGATATTAACTTTTTGTCAGTCTCATTGTTTGTAACTATTTTCTCCCATTCTCTAGGTTGACTTTTTGTTTTGTCAATGGTTTCCTTTGCTGTACAAAAGCTTTCAATTTTAATTAGGTCCCATTTCTTTATTTTTGCTTTTGTTCCTTTTGCCTTAGGAGACAAATCCTAAAATGTATATTGCTATGATTTATGCCAAAAAGTGTTCTGCCTGTGTTCTCTTCTAGGAGTTTTATGGTTTCTGGTCTTACATTTAGGTTTTTAATCTATTTTGAGTTTATTTTTATTTATGGTGTGAGGAAAAGTTCTAATCTCATTCTTTTACATGTAGCTATCCAGTTTTCCCAGCACTACTTATTGACAAGACTGTCTTTACTCCATTGTATATCTTATCTCCTTTGTCATATTAATTGGCCATAGTTATGTGGGTTTATTTCTGGGCTCTCTATTCTGTTCCATTGATCTATATGTTTGTTTTGTGCCAGTACATGCTGTTTTGATTACTGTAGCTTTGTAGTATAGTCTGAAGTTTGGGGAGGTTGTATCTCCAGCTTTGTTCTTTTTTCCCAAGATGGCTTTTGCAATTCAGTGTCTTTTCTGTTTCCATATGAATTTTAGGATTATTTGTTCTAGTTCTGTGAAAAATGTCATGGGTATTTTGATAGCGATTGCATTAAATCATACATTGCTTTGGGTAGTATGGACATTTTAACAGTGTTACATCTTCCAATTCAAGAGCACAGGGTAACTTTCCATTTCTTTTTATCAACTTCAGTTTCTTTCATTAGTGTTTTATAGCTCTCAGATTATGGGTCTTTTACCTCCTTGGTTAAGTTTATTCCTAGGTATTTTATTTTTTGATGCAATTTTAAACGCATTTTTTACTTTCTTTTTCTAATATTTCATTTATTAGAATATAGAGAAGCAAGAGATTCTGCATATTAATCTTGTGTCCTGAAATTTTACTGAATTCATTAATTAATTTCTAATACATTTTTCAGTGGAGACTTTAGCGTTTTCTATATAAAGTGTCATCTGCAAATAGTGACAGTTTTACTTCTTCCTTTCCCATTTGGATGTCTTTTATTTCTTTATCATGTCTGATTGCTGTGGCTAAGATTCCAATACTATGTTAAATAGACATGTCTAAAGTAATCAATCCTGTCTTGTTCCTGAATTCAGAGGAAAGGCTTTCAGCTTTTCACCATTGAGTATTATATTGGTTGTAGGTTTGTTTTAAATGCCCTGTATTATGTTGAGGTATATTCCCTCTATACCCACTTTGATGAGAGTTTTTTTTTTTTTTTTTTATCATGAATGGATGTTGAATTTTCTCAAATGATTTTTCTTCATCTATTGAGATGATCATGTGGTTTTTCTCTGTCCTTTTGTTAATGTGGTGTATCACATTGATTAATTTGCAAATATTGAACTATCCTTGCATCCCTGGAATAAATCTAACTTGATCATGATGTATGATCCTTTTAATTTATCATTGGATTCTGTTTGCTAATATTTTTGAGGATTTTTGCATGTATATTCATCAAAAATATTGGCCTGGGATGAATTGGGAGATTGGGATTGACATATATACACTAATATGTATAAAATAGATAACTAATAAGAACCTGCTGTATAAAAAATAAATTAATTAAATAAAATTCAAAAAAATTTTTTTTAAATATTGGCCTGTAATTTTCTCGCTTTGTACTGTTTTTCTGGTTTTGGTGAAGGGTAATGGTGGCCTTCCAGAATGAATTTGGGAATGTTACATCCTTTTCAATTTTTTGGCATAGTTTGATAAGGATAGGTATTAACTTTTCTTTATGTGTTTGGTAGAATTCCCCTGTGAAGCCATACAGTCCTGGATTTTGTTGGCTGGAAGTTTTTTAAATTACAAATTCAATTTCACTACAAGTGTATGGTCTGTTCAAATTGTCTTTTTCTTCTTGATTCATTCTTGGCAGATTGTATGTTTCTAGAAATTTGTCCTTTTCTTTTGGGTGTTCACTTTTTTGGTGTATAACTGTTCATAGTATTCTCTTTTGACTTTTTGTATCTCTGTGGTAATGGTTGTTATTCCTCCTCTTTCGTTTCTTATATATATTTTTTATTTTGGTACTCTCTTTCCTTCTTGGTTAGCCTGCTAATAGTTTATTAATTTTGTTTATCTTTTCAAAAAATCAGCTCTTGGGCTTCCCTGGTGATGCAGTGGTTGAGAGTCCACCTGCCGATGCAGGGGACATGGGTTCATGCCCCTGTCTGGGAAGATCCCACATGCCACAGAGCGGCTAGGCATGTGAGCCATGGCCACTGAGCCTGTGCGTCTGGAGCCTGTGCTCCGCAATGGGAGAGGCCACAACAGTGAGAGGCCCACGTACCGCAAAAAAAAAAAAAAAAAAAAAAAAAAAAAATCAGCTCTTGTGTTCATTTACCTTTTCTATTATTTTTTGATCTCTATTTTATTTATTTTCTCTCTGTTCTTTATTATTTCCTTCCTTCTGCTTACTATGGGCTTTGTTTGTTCTTCTTTTCCTAATTCTTTTAAGTGGTAGGTTAGGTTGCTTATTTGAGTTTTTACTTGTTTCTTGAGAGAGACCTATATTATTATGAACTTCCCTCCTAGAATTGCTTTTGCAACATCCCATACATTTTGGAAAGTTGTGTTTCCATTTTCATTTTTCTCAAGGTATTTTCTGATTTCCTCTTTGATATCATCATTAACACATTTTTTTTTTTTTAGTAGCATGTTGTTTAGTATCCATGTATCTGTTTTTTCCCATTTTTCTTCTTAGAAATGATTTCTAGTTACATAACAATTTTGGCTGGGAAAAGTCCTTGATAAAATTTCTATCCTCTTAAATGTGTTGAGACTTGTTCTGTGGCCTAACATGTGTTGTGTCTTGGAGAACATTTCATGTGCACTTGAAAAGAATGTGTAGTTTTCTCTTTTTGGATGTAATGTTCTGTAGATACCTATTGAGTTCAACTGGCCTATTGTGTCATTTAAAACCACTGTTATCTTGTTTAATTTCTGTCTGGATGATCTCTCCATTGATGTAAGTGTGGTGTTAAAGTCTCCTACTATTATTGTATTGCTGTGTTGTCAGTTTCTCTCTTTATGTCTGTTTGTATTTGCTTTATATATTTTGGTGCTCCTAATATTTGGTGCATATATGTTAACAATTTTTGTCTCCTCCTCTTGTATTGATTATCTCTTGTATCCTTTATCATTATATAACACCCTTCATTGTCTCTTGTTACAACCTTTTTTTTTAAGGCTATCTTGTCTGATATGGGTAATGTTACCCCCTCTTTCTTATCATTTCCATTTACATGAAATATCTTTTTTCATTCCCTTACTTTTAGTCTGTGTGTCTTTAGCTCCAAAGTGATTCCCTTGAAGTAGCATGTAGAAAGTATTGGGTATTTAAAATCCAAGCATCCACTCTCTGTCTTTTGATTGGATCATTTAGTTCATTGACATTTAAAGTAATTATCGATAGGTATGTTCTTATTGCCATTTTATTTCTTGTTTTCCAGTTATTTTTGTAGTTTTTCTCTGTTTATTTTTTCTTCTTTTTGTTTCCTCCCTTGTGGTTTGATGATTTTCTTTAGCAGTATGCTTGTGTTCCTTTCTTTTTAGTTTTTGTTTATCTAGTGTAGGTTTTAGGTTTTTGGTTACTGTGGGGTTCATATGTGATGTTATCTCTCCTTTGATTCTAAATAATAATCTTACTAAGTAGAGTATCCTAGATTGTAGGTTTTTCCCTTTCAGCACTTTGAATATGTCATTCCACTCCCTTCTAGCCTGAAATGCTTCAGATAAATCAGTTGACAGCCTAATGGAGATTTCTCTTGTATATGACTCTTTATTTTTCTCTTACTGCCTTTAGAATTCTCTTTTTAACTTTTGAAGTTTTATGATATTTCTTGGTGTGGTTTTTAGAGGTTTATCTTATTTGGGACCCTCTGTGCTTTCTGTACCTTGATATATGTTTCCTTTTTCAGGTTTGTGAAGTTTTCAGCCATACTTTCCTCAAATATATTTTCAATCCCTTCTCTCTCTCTTCTCCTTCTGGGACCCCTATATTGCAAATGTTTGTATGCTTAATGTTATCATAGAAATCTCTTAAACTGTTTTCATTTTTTAATTTATTTTTCTTTTTGCTGTTATGATTTGGTGATTTAAATGTATATTATATGACAAGAAAAATAGATTTTATTGAAAGAAATAGCTATATTTGAAAAATGTGCAAAATAAGTGTAATGTGAATGGTTGGAAAAAATGTAAAATATAATGTATTTTGTGTCTATTTAAGCAGTCAGCTTTTGTGAGAAATCCCAGTTAATTGACATACCTAAAATATTCATCATGTTTCATTAAAAAAAACCCATATTTATATATAATAGCATTAGGGAACTTGTGTCTTAAGTATTCTTATATTTAAAAGAATGAAAATACTCATTATTCTTTAAGTCCATGACATCTACAATTTACTATTCTTGGAAAGAGGGAAAAGATGCACATACTTCCTCTGTATATGACTGATCAATTTTCCTAATACCCGTGAAAACATGAGGCACCTGCCCACCTTAGGAATGTTGCCTTGGGAGTACCTCTGCCTGGAATTCTCCCTCCAAATACATGGACATTCTTACCTCTT
>NW_006791822.1:5448845-5455267 GCF_000442215.2 Lipotes vexillifer | reverse complement strand
TCTTTCCCTGATTACCTCAAACTTAAAATTTCAACTCCACTGCCATCCTTTAGTACCATCTACACTGCTTACTTTATTTGGCTTCATAGTAGCAACCATCCAATATATGATATATATTGTATTCTTTATTTGTTCACAGTCTCTGTGCCCATTCTAGTTTGCAATCCCTTTAGATTACAGATTTTATTGATTGTTTTGGTCACTGCTATATCCCTAGAGTTCAGAACAATTACATGTTGAATGGTAAATGCCCAGTGCATTCATATTTCTGGAAAAATGATATTGTTTTTATTTCTAATATTCAAAATTATTGATTACAAAAGGGAGATAAAGGATTCCTGTTAGCTACAGGTTTAAACATAGTGTCTTGAGATAAGACATGTTAACTAGCTTATTCATATTTCATAAATAGTGTGCTATCTTTAGTCTAATAAGTATATTATTAGAACATATAGACTAGAAAAATAAAGACTTAGGGAGTTTAATATAAATCAGTCTTTGTTTCTTAAGGGATGCTTTGGAAACCAGTTTTGTTCTCCAAAATCATTAATCTATTTTTCAAAACAAATATCTTACAAAAACACTTTCTATTCAAAATCCCCTGTGAGATAAAAAGCCATTCAGAGTAGTGGTTAAAGGCATAGACTTTGAAGAAGCAAGCCTCAGGTTAAAACCCAGCTTTTCCACTTATTAGCTATAAAGCCTTGGAAGAGACCCTTAATCTCTCTGCCTCGGTTCCCACATCTACAAAATAAGAATAATACAAATCACTACTGTATTACTACTTCATATGGTTGCTATGGGGATTTAATGAATCAATGCATGTAAAAGCCTATAGAACAAAGTCTGGCGAATAGTATGCAAATATACACCCATACACACACACACACACACACACACGCACACACACACACATTTTACTGCACAGAATACTGGGGGTTTTTTTAGGGATATTCTTTAAAATGTCACCTCCCTGTATCTCCCCTCCCTTCAAATTTAAGCATTTGCTTCCCAGATAAAATGTGTTAATTGGAATCATATATCAAAGGGCATATGAAGATAGAAGTGTGAAAAAGTAAATGCATGATTCAAAAGAGACTGCATGAAGCTGGACAATTAATATAATCTCAATCTATGCATGAAAATGATATAATACTTTTAAAAAAGAATGCATCGTAAAATCACAAGCTACGAATTTGAACTCTTGTTTTTCTTCTTGTGTCTCCTTGGGAAATTGATTTACCGGTACTCAAAAATAAAATGGAGACAATTATGCATGCATTAAATAATTTAAGTAATGTTGCTGCAAGGATCACATATATTGCTACTAGTGAAAAGCAGTTTATGATGATGGCAGCTGACATGATTTTCTCTCCAGGGCTTGCTATTGGATTTCAAATATGAAGAGGTTCATGATCTACAACATTGCCCACTTCACCAGGAATGAATGTGAATCTATTGTAAGGTTGGAACCTATATCATTAACTAACTCTATGTGGTTTACAAGAGACACATCTAAAACGGAAGGACGCAGACATGAAGAAGGTTAAGAATGGAAAAAGTTATACGATGCAAATTCTAAATTAAACAAAAGTAAAAAGTGGTTGTAGCTATGTTACTATCAAACAAAATAAACTTTAAGGATAAAACAGTGAAACTGACTAAAATTATAGTCATTTTATAAAGACCATAATTATTTCAGGAGGAAAATATAGCAACTTAGTTTAGCTTGCACCTGAGAATGTAGCTGCAAATTTTTTAAGTGCAGGTTTTGTCATTTCAAGCATGAGAAATAAGCTCTAACTCAAATAGAAAGAAAATGTTGGAAAGCTACTGATTAGCTCATAAGGCTGACAGGAAGTTTAGAAAATTAGGTAAACAGAGAGAAAGACAGTGATACTAAGCTTTCACTGCTGCACCAAGATTATAATGCAAGAAGCAGTCAGGTTACAGTGTCACAGTGGACACAGGTGGAGCAGCTAGATGCTGACACTACTGCTGGATGCAGCTGCTGACACCACCTGATGTCCTCAACAATCCTGGAGGATCTGCTTTGGTGAATGAATCTTAGACCTTTCTCATCACCTGAAAATCGAGTCCAAGAATCCTAATCATCAAATCCTTTCTGGCTAGAAATAGATAGATGATAGATACATACAAACATACATAAAATTTTATCTAAATGGATAGTCAATGAGAAAATTCCAAAACAAAAAATACATGAAAATAAAAATTTGCTTTTGCAAATAACAGAGCAAACACTTCCAGTACAACTATAGCACAAGCCTAAAATGTACAGCTTTGTATGGAAATTACTACCCTGATGGATTTCAATTTCTCTTTTCAAGCCTAACCCTGAATGGGTTTCTGATTTATTGATTCATCAGTAAGGAAAGTGGCAAAAATATCCTTAAATAATTCAAAGTGTAAAATCCAATCGCCAAAAAAATTAATAGATTGTCTCACATTTTCTTCCACTTTTATTGAGCCACTTTTGATATGGAGTTCTGTGACCCTTTGGCCTAAAATAGGCACTACACAGCAGCCGGCAATTTGACAGGACAAGAGACAAGCAGACAGCCACTCCTCAGACAAGCATAGACTGCACTTCCAGTGCTAAGCTGAATCTGACATTTAATTTAAAAGGTATTTTAACATAGATTCACACACACACACACACACACACACACACACACTGCTATTACAAAATCAGTGTTATCTTACCTGAACCAAAAAAATCTCCGGATATCCAAAAGGCAGAATTTTTGTAAGAAATATATTATGGCTCTATATCCATGAATCTTGACAGGTTTAAAAATAATGTATTGTGACTGGTTTACTATTGCTTTGTCTCATCACTACAGAAAATAATAACTAGTTAAAATCAAGAAGGAAATTGCTGTAAATGCAGAATTCCTATTGGTATAATTATTTACCAACGTAGATGAAAGTATGTGTGAGTGTGTGCATGTGCACGACTGTTGTAACACATTAGTGAACAGGAATCATAAATATATCACAAAAGCATTGTATTAGTTTTCTTCTTAAGAAGCAAAACCTTATTTTGCTCATGAAGATTATTTAGAGAAATAGAAATAGCATTATATTTGATTTTACAGAACAAGCACATAAATAAATTCTTAATTAAACATATTTAATAAGTAAAAGTAAATATAGTGTCACTATGTTATCTACTCAATCAAATAAGGCACTGGCATAATCTAAAAGTGTCAAATTGAATAAAATAGCAATTTTCAATATACAGTGGATGATCTGGCCCTCCAAATCAGCCATTTGGCAAACAGAGATTCAGCCAACTGCAGATCTTGTCGCAGTTGGTTGAATCACGAACACAGAACTGACTAAGAAAGGCACATATCCCGGGATTTGGTATGGAGGCCTTGGGGGGAAATTTGAAGGGGGAATGTAACCAATCCCCCACGGATGCCAAGGAATTATTGTTCTGTTTTTCAGTATACTGTTTTTCAATATTACATTTTGTTAGGAAATTAAAAAGAAAAATTCCATTAATTCCAAATTAGTTATGTTTTCAGAAAATGTGCTAAAATTAGAGTTGTAGAAGGAGAAAAACAACCAAAGCCATTAACTGTAATTTTTATTATATCTTTGCAATGTGAGAACAGCTAAAAAAGGCTCCTCTGTGAGAGCAGGAAGGTTAAAATTTTATAGGATAGATTTGAGAAGGACACTAGAGTTTGGTATGGCTTAGTTCTGAAAATTGTTCACTGTTGAAATTCTTGGATGGTATGTAGAAACTTAGGTTGTGTTAATCACAAGACTGGATGCAGCATAATTAAGACTGGGGCTATAATTAAGCCATGACAAATAATTGAATATTTGTTGAATAAGTGAGTGAATAGCCATTGGTTGGCCAATTTGGGTTTAGCAAGGGGTCAGGGAGGAAAAGTTGAGAACGAGACCTTGATAGTGTCACTGGAAATTTCTCCATCTATCAGCATCTTTTACCAAATGCAATTCTATTTTTTTCTTTCCTTCCATAATATTAATTTCAGTGAAGTTTCAGGATACAAAAGCAACATTCAAGTATCAGTTGCATTTCTATACACTAACAATAAACTATCCAGAAAAAAATTAAGAAAACAATCAGTTTTACAGTAACATCAAAAAGAATAAAATGCTTAGGAATTAATTTAACCAAGGAGGTAAAAGACTTGTACACTGATAACTACAAGACATTAAGGAAAGAAATTGAAGAAGACAAAAGTGAATGGAAAAATAGTGTGTGTTCATGGATTGGAGGAATTAACATTGTTAAAATGTCCATAGTATCCAAAGTGCTATATAGATTTAATAAAATCCCTGGCAAAATTCCAATAGCATTTTTCACAAAGGTAGGAAAAATAATCCTAAAAATCTTATGGAACCACAATGACTCAAAACAGCCAAAGCAATCTTGTGAAAGAAGAAAAAAGCTGGAGGCATCACATTTTCTGATTTGTATTTGTATTAAAAACCTATAGCAATCAAAGCAGTATAGTACTGGCATATAAACAAACACATAGACCAATGGAACAGAATGAATAGCCCCCAAATAAACCCACACATGTACAGTCAACTGATCTTTAACAAAGGTGCCAAAATGCAGAAAAGATAGCTTCTTCAGTAAATACTGTTGGAAAAACTGGATATCCATATTCAAAAGAATGAAATTGGACCCTTATCTTATACCATATACAAAATCAACTTAAAATAAATTAAAGACCTCAATATAAGACCTTAAATTGTAAAACTCCTAGAAGAAAAAATAAGGAAAAATAGCTTTTACATTGGTCTTGGCAATGAATTTTTTTATAAGACACCAAAAGCACAGGCAACAAAACCAAAAATAAACTAAGGAAATAATCAACACGTTTCCTATGGAATGGGAGAAAATATTTGCAGATCATATGTCCAATAATGAGTTAATATCCAAAATATTTAAGAAACTCCTACAACTCAATAAGAAAAAAATAACCACATTAAAAAATGAGCAATTGAATAGACATTTCTTTAAAGAAGAGATACAAATGGCCATAGGTATATGAAAATGTAGTCACCATTACTAATCATCAGAGAAATGCAAACCAAAACAACAGTGAGATATCACCTAAGACCTCTTAGAATTGCTATTATTAAAAATGTAAAAAGATAAATCTTGGTGAGGATGTGGACCGTAGGGGACTCTGGTGCACTGTTGGAGGGGATACAAACTGGCACAGCCATTTTGGAACACAGTATGGAGGGTCCTCAAAAAATTAAAAATAGCACTGCTGTGTGATCCAGCAATCCCATTTCTCAGCCTATATCCAAAGGAATTATCATCAGCATCTCAGAGATACCTGCACTCTTATGTTCATTGCACCACTAGTTATTCACAATAGCCAAGATACAGAAACAAACTAAATATCTATCAATGGATGAATGAATAAAGAAAATTTGGTATATATATATATATATATATATATATATATATATATGTACACACAATGGAATATCATTCAAACTTAAAAAAAAAGAAGGAAATTATGCAATTTGCAACGTGAATGAACTCGGCGGATGATATACTAGGTGGAAAATAAACCAGACACAGAAAGACAAATACTGCATCATCTCACCTGTATGTGGAATCTAAAATAGTAATACTCATAGAAGCAGAGAGTAGAATGTTTGTTGTTAGGGGGCTTGGAGAGAGAGAAATGAGATGATGGTCAAAGGGTGCAAAGTTTCAGTTAGGCAAGATAAATAAGATCTCGAGATCTGCTCTACAGCATAGCGCCTGTAGCTAACAATACTGTATTGTATACTTAAAACTTGCTAGGAGGCAACCTTTTGTTAAGTATCTTACCACACACAAAAATATAATGATAATAATAAAAGAAGGGCAGGAGGAAACTTTGTGAGGTGCTGGATATATTTATGGCCTTGATTGTAGCGAAGGGTAGCAGAATGTACCACCCCAAAATATAACTGTAGGAGTTTAGGACATGCCAACCCAAAATATGCTGCTTTAGGAGATTGATTATTTTGAGCTGTAGGTACTTGAAAGACATCAAATGCAGGGAGAGCTTTCACTGAACTCTCCTATCAGCCTAAAGACAGTTCCTCTAAAAGAACGCAGTTGTCATAAACCTCCTCCCTGGGAGTTTCGTCAACCAGGGAAGATTTACTCTTATCACAGGAGAGGAGACTAGAAGTGGACACCACAGCCAGACAAACTTTGTCACAAACCATCATACCTCCCATTTATTCTTCTGAGGGTCCATTCATCTTTCCTAAAAACTCTTTTTTTTTTTTTTTTTTTTTTTTTTCGGTGGCCTCTGCCATTGCGGAGCACAGGCTCTGGACGTGCAGGCTCAGCGGCCATGGCTCACGGGCCCAGCCGCTCCACGGCATGTGGGATC
>NW_006791822.1:5430763-5448605 GCF_000442215.2 Lipotes vexillifer | reverse complement strand
CGATACGCGGGCTTCTCACTGTTGTGGCCTCTCCCGTTGCGGAGCACAGGCTCCGGACGCGCAGGCTCAGCGGCCATGGCTCACGGGCCCAGGCGCTCCGCGGCATGTGGGATCTTCCCGAAACGGGGCACGAACCCGCGTCTCCTGCATCGGCAGGCGGACTCTCAACCACTGCGCCACCGGGGAAGCCCCCTAAAAACTCTTTTACTCTCCTCTAAGATGCCTCATCTTCTCTCCCCTTTCCCTATAAAAATGTTATTTAATCCTGATTCTAAGCTGCCTCTTTGAATTACTCATTTTCCCCTGGATATCTCCCACACATACAAGAGGCATACATGTTAGTAAACTGCTTTTTGTTTTTCTCTTGTTAATCTCTTTTATTACAGAGGTCTCAGCTAAGAACTCAGAGGTAGAGGGAAAATTATTTTTCATCCCCTGTGATGGTGATGGTTTCATTGTTGTATACTTATCCTCAAACTCAGCAATTTGTATACATTACATTTGTATAGCTTTTTCATGTCAGTCATACTTCAATAATTTTTTTAAAAAAGTTCATACCGGTGTAATGGGTTTTAAGAGATTTCACCTGTATGTGACCTTAAATACACTCCCCAAACAAAAAAAATTATTACCTTTTGACTGAGATATAACTTTTAAAATGTGTATTTAAGAGTAAAAGAAAAAAATAGGAAGCTATAACACATTCATGCTCCATGTCTGGAAACAGAGGCTGATCTGTATCATACTCGGTTACTATTTCCTTACTCTCTGAGGAAACTAGTTTGAGGGCCAATATCAAACCTTAATCATCAATATAATCCCCTTTGGCGTGCTCATCCATAATCTACAGCATAGTATTTTCACACAAATAATTGCTCTGTAAATATTTGCAAGTATAGTAAATTATTAAAATTTAAAGTCAAGAAGAGGAAGAGAATCAGACCTTGGATAGAATGTCAAAATAGGTATATAGCAAAACTTAAATAAAAGATAGCCACTCACAGATTTGCTTGGACAGTCCATAGTAGTGAGAACAGACAGACAGAATTTTTTTTTTCAGTGAAAATGAGGCCAAGAACAAACATCTTATTATGGTGACACATAAACTCACATATACACATCTGTATGTTAAAAATGTGTATTTATTGTTTCTCACATGACAAAATCATTCTACATGTATTATTTTGATGCTTCCAATACCCTCTGGAGGAGAGATAGTCACTCCTTATGTAGTCACATCCTACTAACATCATTTCTTTGAAGAAGTCTTTGTTTTACATTCCAAATCAAATTGCTCCCTCCCTACATGTGACATTACGATATATTACGGAGACTTTTATTACAGCAATTTTAACATTTTGTTTAAATTAGTTTTTAACTACATATTTTTTAACTATTTATTCCTTGGATACAAAAGATGAGCTTTGAAAGTATTTATTTCGACATAATGTTTCATTGCATGTTGAATGAATGATGAAGTGTTTGTTGAATAAATGAATGGAGGAATTAATTTTCTCTTGTGAGATTAAAGGCAATAATTTTAGCCTATAGTTAGCAGAATAGGTGTGGGCATCAAAAATTAAGAAGGCTTAGATGGAGTGTTCTACATTCATAAACTAAATTAAGAGAAAGTAGAGACTGATTAATGTAGACAAGTATAACAGAGCATGTGCTATCACTCCTAGTGTGGATTAGACAACATGCTTCCTCTATTAATACTTGTTTACAGACCCATATAATCTTTGCCTTCAGTAAAATTCAAGAAATTTTCTGCTTTATACCCAGTAATAGAAAAAAGATTTTGGTTGAAGAAAGCATTTGGGGAAAAAGGAGAAAAAAGATGATTGATGTGTCTGTTTCCTTTGTCTCACCATGGATTAAATTTGGATTGAGAAATGAAGGCCCCAAACTCTAAGTTTTATGGGAAGACTGTATGAGTCTCTAGACAGGGTGTTCAGGTAACTCCATGTGGCAACAGGTTGGCAAGAAGCCCTTCTCCACTGAAAACTCAGCATCATTCTGACCCTCCAAGGAGGAGGCAGAAAATTGGGAGATAGCTCCCCTCATGGCATTTCAGGATGGCAAGTAGTTGTATGGTGAAACTATAAACCAGGGAAGCAGGTGTGGGCAGGTGGAAGCTGAAGTAAGAGAGTAATACCAGAGTAACACAACTTGAGACACAACTTGAGGACTGCAGTTGTTTCTTTTCTTTTGGTTTTTTTTTTTTTTGGCCACATCCTGTAGCATGTGGGATCTTAGTTCTCTGATCAGGGATTGAACCCACGCCCTCTGTATTGGAAGGCAGAGTCTTAACCACTGGACCACCAGGGAAGTCCCAGGACTGCAGTTTGTAAATTGACAAATGCGTATATGTGAAGAACGCATCTTAGAGGACACTGAAGGAGAGAGCTTACTCACACCATCATATAGGAAAGAACCATCAAATCAAGAGCCATTTGAGTGAACAAGAGATGGAATTGCCAAGCAATTTTGAGGACCCAAGAGAAACTGGAAACCATAAATCTGCCCCATCTGGCAGAGTTATATAGTTTTCTACAGCAAAGCTCAGGATGGGGAAAAAGCTTTTGATTATAGAGATCCAGTTTGGGAGTGTGTTTATATGAAAGCAGCAAAGAGCAGGAGAAGGGAATTGAAGAGAGTGTGACCTGAAAGTCCAGTCATGATGATGAATTTGGTTTAGAAAATAAAGCCAAAAAGCAAATGATAATCTAAAAATATATGGAGGGATTTAAAAGCTGAAGTGAATGAAAAAATATATTTAGCAGAGATAAGTTTGTTATCAGATAGATTTCAAATTAATGGTTTAGAATGTAGTTCAGTTCAGGGAGATAATAAATCCTGACTGTGGCCTCAGGTGTTGTTTGCTGAAGAAAAATAAAGTGAAAGTTACTGCTATAGAAAAGATTAAGAAATTGTGAGGAAACAAGTTATTCAGGATAAGGCAAGAGTGGGAATAGAATAAAACAAAGTGAGTCAGATGTATATTCTTCCCAGAGGGCAGGAATGTGTCTGCATTTTAAAAATGTATTGAGGAAAAGAAATTAACCCTGACTATTTTAAACAATTCCAAAATCCCATTCATTAAACATATAAGACTTTCTTTTTCATTCACAGCATGGTACTATTGGGTATGTAGTGGGCCATCTCCAGGGCAACACAGGTATCTGGGATCCTTTCTTGCCCTTGGGCTATTAGGATTTTGCTGCATCTGGCTGGGAGATGGTGAGGGGAGGAAAAGAGTGAAGAGGATGTGGTGAGATGGAGGTGGTACATTTTAGGTCTGTTCACTTCGCTGGCTAGAACTCAGTTGGTTCTACATAACTGCAAGAGAGCTGGGAAACTTAACATGGTTGTGTCCTGGAAAGAAAAGTCTTGTGTGTCTCCTTTAATTCACTTCTGGTGGTCAAATATATAGGGGCTTTTCCTCACAGCAAGCAATTCTGAGACACCAGTTGGGTGTCCTGCAATTCAATTCAGTTCTGACACTATCTACCTGGAGTTAGCATCAGATCCTAAACGTTAAGGGCTCAATCACCCCATTCCCCCCACTTCAGAAGCCAGTTGCAAGACCAGGTTGTTATCTGTGCTTCTGAGCAGCTGACTCTAAATCAGAGGTTCCCACCACTCTCCCCTTGGTTCAGTTAATTTGCTAGAGTGTCTCACAGAACCCAGTACTTACTAGAAAGAGTTTACTTACTAGGTTACTGGTTTATGATAAAAGTATAAAACTCAAGAACAGCCAGATGGAAGAGATGCATGGGGTAACATATGTGGAAAGGGGCTTGGAGGTCCCATGACCTCCCCCTGCACCTTCACATGTTCACCAACTCAGGAGCTCTCCAACCTGTCCTGCTGCGTTTTCATGGAGACTACAATATATAGCCACAGTTGATTAAATTATTGGTTATTAGTGATTGAACTCAATATCCAGCTCTTTTGTGCTCTCCAGAGATGGGGGGAGGGGTGGGACTGAAAGTTTTACCCCTCTAATCACGTGGTTGGTTGTGCTTGCAACAAGTCTTCATCCTTAGGGGGTTTCCAGAAGTCATTTCATTAACATAAACTCAGATATGGTTAAAAGGGGCTTGTTATGTATAACAAAATATGCTTATTGTAATTATCAAATTATTCAAGATCATTAAATAAAATCAAATCATTTGAAATTTTGGCCCTGCTCATTTTATTTTTAATATCTGTAAACCAGGCACAATTATTGTTCTTATTTTTTAACACCTTTGGTTTTTGGGGTGTTTGTTTATTTTTAATTGAAGTAGTTGATTTACAATGTTGTATTAATTTCTGCTATACAGCAAAGAGATTCATTTACACATATATATATATATTCTTTTTTATATTCTTTTCCATTATGGTTTATCATAGGATACTGAATATAGTTCCCTGTGCTATACAGTAGGGCCTTGATGTTTATCCATTCCATATATAAGAGCTTACATCTGCTAACTCCAACCTCCCTCTCCATCTCTCCCCAACCCCTTACCCCTTGACAACCACAAGTCTGTTCTCTATGTCCCTGAGTCTGTTTCTGTTTTATAGATAGGTTCATTTGTGTCATATTTTAGATTCCACATATAAGTGATATCATATGGTATTTGTCTTTCTCTTTCTGACTTACTTCACTTAGTATGATAATCTCTATTTGCATCCATGTTGCTGCACATGACATTCTTTCTTTTTTATGGCTGAATAGTATTCCATTGTGTATATGTACCACATCTTTTTATCCATTCATCTGTCAATGGACATTTAGATTGTTTCCATGTCTTGACTATTGTGAATAGTGCTGCTGTGAACATAGGGGTGCATGTATCTTTTCGGATTAGAGTTTTCTCTGGATATATGCCCAGGAGTGGGATTGCTGGATCATATATTAATTCTATTTTTAGTTTTCTGAGGAACCTCTATACCCATTTTCCATAGTGGCTGTATCAACTTGCATTCCCACCAACAATGAAGGAAGCTTCCCTTTTCTCCACATCCTCTCCAGCATTTATTTGTAGAGTTTTTAACGATTGCTATTCTGACCCATGTGAAATGGTACCTCATTGCAGTTTTGATTTGCATTTCTCTATTAGCAATGTTGAGTATCTTTTAATGTGCCTATTGGCCATTTGTATTTCTTCTTTGAAGAAATGTCTATTTAGGTCTTCTGCCCATTTTTGATTGAGTTGTTTGTTTTTTTGTTGTTGAGTTGAATGAGCTGTTTATATATTTTGGAAATTAGGCCCTTGTCAGCTGCATAGTTTGCAAATATTTTCTCCTATTCTGTAGGTTTTCTTTTTGTTTTATTTATGGTTTCTTTTGCTCTGCAAAAGCTTGTAAGTCTGATTAGGTCCCATTTGTAGATTTTTGTTTTTATTTCTGTTGTCTTGGGTGACTGACCTAAGATATATGTTTCTGATTTATGTCAGAGAATGTTTTGCCTATCATCTCTTCTAAGAGTTTTAAGGTGTCATGTCTTATGTTTAAGTCTTTAAGCCATTTTGAGTTTATTTTTGTGTGTGGTGAGAGGGTGTGTTCTAACCTCATTGATTTACATGCAGCTGTCCAACTTTCCCAAAACCACTTGTTGAAAAGACTGTCTTTTTCCCATTGTATATTCTTGCCTCCTTGTCAAAGATTAATTGACCATAGGTGTGTGGGTTTACTTCTGGGCTCTGTGTTCTGTTCCATTGATTCATATGTCTGTTTTGTGTCCAAACCACTCTGTTTTGGTTACTATAACTTTATAGTATTGTCTGAAGTCTGGGCGGGTTATGCCTCCTGCTTTGTTCTTTTCTTCAGGATTTCTTTGGCAATCCTGGGTTTTTTATGGTTCCATATGAATTTTAGAATTATTTGTTTTAGTTCTCTGAAAAATGTCATGGGTAACTTGATAGAGATCACATTAAATCTGCAGATTGCTTTGGGTAGTGTGGCCATTTTAACAACATTAATTCTTCCAATCCAAGAGCACTGGATGCCTTTCCATTTCTTTGAATCATCTTCAATTTCCTTTATTAATGTTTTATAGTTCACAGCGTATAAGTCTTTCACCTCAGGCACAATTATTTTTTTCCTTCTAGGTCAACAGACTATTAGGAATTCCTCACGAGTTCATAGGTATTCATGGTTAAGTATTCAATTTCTACCTGAATCTAAGAGCAAACCAGAAGCTGTTGCTTGAAAATCAAACAATTATCCGAAGAAGAGAGCATGTTTTTTTCTCCCAAACCTGAGATTTGCACTGTGATATTTGTATTAGGATTTTCCTGAAGCTTCATAAAAATTTTATATTTTCTACAGACAATTTGAGTGAATCTGGATTAGCTTGATCAAAAGCCCATGTGTAATTCTGCTTATGGCATCATGGTATTGCTGCAGAGACTTTTCCTGCTGTGGGCTCTACTCACAAGTAGAAGTGTTATGGCTTACTTAGTAAATGGGTCAGAGTAGTACACTCAAATGTAGTGTATTTTTGCCATCAACATCTAAACATTTTCACCAAAATTTTGCACCACGCTTATTTTGTCTCATCATGCTCTAGACTCCTGGAACCCCAGAAGATTCACTGAGGTAACAGTCCTCTGAATTTTCTGGCATTTATCTTCTACTTTCTAGTCATGATAAGGCATTTAAAATATTTTCAGGGTTTTACTCATCAAGTCCAATTATGTTAATGTCATCAGTATTATAGGCAAGACTGATGCTCTGTGAAGTGCTAGTGTGACGTTCTGTGGAACATCAGGATGGTTGAGATCTTTGTAGGCCTTTATTTGGCGTAGATCAAAACCGACTGTGGAGATGTTCTGCTGTTTGCCAAGTAAAAGTAAGTGACTTCTGGTAGGGCTTCATATAAAGAGAAACCACTTACCAGTTCCATAGTTGAATACCAGTATGTGAGGGTCTTTGTTGAATTGCTTTCTAGAACTGTAGCTGTAACTGGAGTCACCATATGAATACATTGTAATAGCTCATAGCCATCTCTCAAGACCGGTCTTCTTTCTACACAAGCCTAATATACATTAAATGGGGATGTGATAGTCATGACCACCCCTGAATCTTTAAAGTCCTTGATGGTAGCATGAATCTCTGTAATGCCCTGAGGAATGACTTATTATACTAATAGAGTGATAGAATCAAGACAAAGCTCCATTTAATTCCTTGAACATATAAATGCCTATGTGAGTGGTTAACTATTGTGGCATTTCGATTCTGTAGAATTAATGTCATGTCAGGGCTAGTGTGAAGTAATCAATAAAAATTTTCATTATTTTACCATCTTCATTGCTAAGACACCCTGGTAAATAACTTCAAGTTCCTTTAGAAAAGGCTAGGAGAAAGACTTACAGTATAAATTTTGACTGGGTAGCAGAACATTTTCTCAAGCAGAAAGGGGTTCCTCTTTTATTCAGAAGGCTTTGTGTTTGTGAACTGTCTCATATCTAGGAATTTTTTGAGGAGCAATCTTTATTACGATTAAAAAAATTCAAACTTTTGTTCAAGAGAGCTAGAACTTTTCCACTTATACAAGCCAAGTAACATTTTAGTATAATACCCATCTATTTCAGTTCTTTAGATACTATAATATATAATCTAATGACAAAGATCTCCGAGGATAAAAACATTCCGATCATGACTGAATATTTTTCAATTATGATAAATATGCTCACCTGACTCTGTTATTTAAGTGCCACCACTTGACCCACACAATCCCAGGATCCTGCACTCAGTGAATTCAGGAAGCCCAATTTAATGACAGCAATTCTCACAGTCATTTTGTCATTATGATGATATTCTCACAGAGCTCTCAGGGGTGTTAGTATTCCCCTCACTAATGTATTTTTTGCAGTTTTGCTAGTATGCCGGTATCCATAGTAAGTGTATATGTGAGAAGCTCTTACATAAGAAATCAATTCTGATATTTCAATCTATCTATATCTTTAGTTATTTCCTTTGCAGATTTTATTTAAAAATAAATTCTGGTATTTCATTTTTACTGTGTCAGCTATCTTTAGATCCAGATTTCAGTCAACCAAACAAACTGAAAGGGACCCTCTCAACTTGCTTAAGCTGACACACTGAATAGAGAGTTTCTGCATAGTGTATCATGGATACATAGCAAACAAGCTTTTCCCAATTCAACATTTCTATTCCACCCTGATCCAACTCCTAGGGGCCTTTTCCACACATGCTGTCTAGGCTTTGCTATGTAAACTGCCAACATCTTGGAATTATTTAGGTCTGTATGGTACCTCTGCACAGGCCAGACTTTGCACTTGACCTCTTAGAGTATACAGGGCCTTTCTTTGAGTTTAGAAGCAATGAGTAGCGGTGGAGGTGGGTTCTTAAGAGCAGTCTCATGCATGAAAACTACTCCAGAAGAGCAAAGTCAGCTAAGAGGAAACTACCCACCTGACAGAGGAAGAAGGGCTATTTCTACAGACAGAGAAAACTCTTAGAATTTAAACATTCAAGGTCCTAAGCTTCATTTGCATTTTCCAATAAATGTGTGATAGTGAAGTGCCTCTGATGCTATAGGTATGGCTTAAGGAGCTGTTGACTGTGTAGCGGGAATGTACTGGGAGTTAAAACATCTTGTCATGTAACTTGCTTGTACTGTTAGTACCTGCTTGAGTTCAAAATTATGTGCACATCTCCCTTAGTGATTAAGTATTTTAACATTTTTTCTTGGCTTAGTGATATCAGAGACTCTTAGTGTGCCAAGGGAGTATAACATGACTTTGCCCTAAGTATAATTCCCTAATCCAGGATTGCCTCAGGCTCCATGCAGTATTTTCGCCAGACATACTTTGAGTGCCATATCCTTGGTTCTAAGTCCAAGTAGCATAGCAACTCCTTTCCAACTTAAATACACTGGAAATCAGTTTTCTTTCTCTGGGCCACACTCATAGATATCAATAAATGCATTATCGCAGCACTACGTAAAATATATTTCTTATTCTCTTCCTTAACCTTGCACCATCAGAATCTTTTCAAATGTTACCATTCTGATTGGTGGCATTCCTCTCCTTCCCAATTAATGCTCCTGCTTTCATATAACATAATTAGCATGACCATAAATCACCCCATATTGACTGAAATATAAACAAAGTTATACCAGTCATCAGGGATCAAGGTTGAGTATGTGTATTTGTATTCTTAACACCAAAGCTTGCCCTACAATATCAGAAAATCATGATTTAAGGGGAATTGATTTTTTTAAATGATCCCAAAATTGTTATCTAAACCCATGCTTTTACAATATTATTTTTAAATTGCAATGTATATTGTTTTCTTCAAGAAATAGGTAATCCTAGTGATAGTTCTAACAAATTTATTTAGTTGGTGGGAATGTCAGTAAATTACTTGTAATGCAGCTGCGAGATGCATTTTAGTGTGGAAGAAAGTCTTTTTGAGAGAAACTCAAACAGTTGAGCCTTCTCTGTCAATATCACTGTGTTAGAAGTTGTGAACAAAGATTCTTCCTTACAGAAAGGTGGCATTAACAAGAGCCTTAATTGGTAGTTTGAGAAATAGTTGGTCAAAAGTGTCTTAGGAGTGGGTGAAATTATTATTCCAGTTCACAGCCCTTGGGAAATTCATCTTTATCAATGTAGGAGGAAAGAAACAGCTGGGAAACAACAAAGAAACAACTTCTCAAGTTCCAGAGAAGTTGAGGAAGGTGGTGCTAACAGTGGAGATTTTTCAGTCCTTTAAAGACTCTTATACCCTAGTCTTTAAAGTACAGTCATAGTTAGGGTTTTTAACAAGGAAGAGAATCAGGAACTTATGTCATTCCTTTAAAAGGTAACTATTCCTGCCAAGATGATAACTGCACTTATTGGATCTAATATTGGTAGGTCTCTTTGTGATGTGAAATAGGTTTATTCTATGACCTGAATGCTTGTGTCTCCCTACAAATTAATTTATGTTGAAATACTAACCACCAAAGTGATGGTATTAGGAGGTGGAGACTTTGTTATGTTAATTAGGTCATGAGGGCAGAACCTTCATGATTGGGATTAGTGCCCTTATGAATGAGACTTCAGAGAGCTAGCTCACCCCTTCTGCCATGTGAGGACACAAGAAGGTGCCCTACCAGGAAGTGGGCTCTCACCTGACACTGAATGTGCTGGCGCTTTGATCTTGAACTTCCCAGCCTCCAGAACAGTGAAAAATAAATTATTGTTGGTTATAAGCCATCCAGTTTGTAATACTAGCCCAAACAGACTAAGACAGTTTATATTTTAAAATAGTAATTTAAATAATTTTTCTTTTTCTTTTCACTTTTTTTTTTGGGGGGGGGGGTAAGTTCTGCTTCCTTAGAGCCCTGCATCTGAGGCTCAATGAAGGTAGACATCAACAAAGAGAAAGAAGAGATCATTGAGCTTTGTCTTTCCAGACAGAGTTTTTCAAAATAGACTCTTACAAAAACCCAAAGACAATAGTCACAAATTGATTGCAAGAGGGATCTACTTAAGAAAGAAGAGTTTTCTGATCTCCATAAATTTACATATAATTTTCATGAGCAAAATTTGAAGGAAAAGGAGGAATTAGCTAGACTCTAAGGAGGTAAAAACATTCTCTCTATAAAATATAGGAACATTATGCCAGGACTCACTGACCAGATACATTCCCATTTCCCTTAAGGTTACTTAGACTAGTTATAGATTATTGTTTTGGCTTATCAGAGTAAATCAAAAGGAAAACACACATGCGCGCACATATGCACACACACACACACACACAAAAGAAACCTGCCTTTCTGTGTGTCATGTATCTTGAGTGGATATTTTGGAATGACTTGGATGAGTTATACAAAAGTAGACTATTGTTACAAAAATAAAGGAGGTTCATGTCTGTATTCCAAGTAATATTTTTTTTATGAATAGGAGATAAGTCTCATTAATCAACAGTTAATTTCTGAACCTCATTTAAATAGAGATATTTTAAAATGATTCTAATATTTAAAAGGAAGCCCATTTTCCCATAAAACTTTCTAGTATCAACTAATCACTTCAGTTTCTATAAAATAGAGAAATTTAATAACATTTAATAAAGGAGCATTCTTTGAAAATGTTAGTGTGTCTTTTGTTTATTTTGAGCATGCTCTATCATGTGTTGTCAGCAACCAAAAACTATAAAGAATGAAATACACAAAGATATATAATGGGAGCTTCTGATAGTGTACCAGCTACCAGGCAAAATGATTGAAGAATCAATGTGAGATAAGCTTAATCATTGGGATCAGAAGACATGATGTATTTTCAAGAATTTAATTTTATCAGATCAAGATGTCTTAAAATGTATACAATAACCTGTAAGTCATAAATAAAGGATATGTTTTGCTTTATGTTCACATATCAAAATTTGGCAACTTATCTTATGGACACTTAAATGCATCCTCTTTCTTTTTTATGGATAATAATAGGATTCTGATATTTCCAGAGAAGCAGCAAAGTTCATTTGAGTCTAGTCAATACAAGGTCAAAAACAAACTGCCTGAAATTATAAATATATTTCCTGTCACTGATTTTTTTTCACATATTAATTTTATCCACCTTATGTGTGGTTTTGCAATGGTTAAGCATTTTGTCTCCTTTTCTTACTGATTCTGTTTAATAGTCAGTGAATTATATTTCCTCTACTGTTTTTATGTAGATTTTTAATATTGTATTTCTCTCGCTTAGAGAACTGCCTGAAAACAAATTAACTGACAAAAATTGTTTGGAAATTGTTCTTCAAATATTATTTTCCATGCATTAGTTCCCAGGGTCATTTAAAATATAAAAACTATTTAAGAAAAAAATTACATTTTCTTAAGTCTCTTTATTTTTAAGATAAAATTTATATTCCATTAACTATGATAATATTACCTATTTAAATATGTTTTTAGCGTTTCCTATGCATTTTTATCCTACAATTAAGGAGCTTTTTCGAGTACCATTTTAAGTATAATTTCGTACACTATTTCATTATATTGCTACAATTTAAAACAATTTTTGCTTTCAAGATTGAAGCTATAGAAAGAAGCATGTTCAATCTCAGTGACAAGTTTAGATATAGAAAAATGAACCAAATGCTAAGAAACATACAGAGTTTAAAAGCCCCTCTCCCAGAGTTTACAAAAAAAATTCTGATAAAAGGATGAAAAATTCTTCAAGTGGCATGAAATTTGAAAAATTACCCCTGTGATACAAAAATTATAAATAATTGGAAGCCTGTACCTAGAAGTGTTTACTTTTGATCAAATTGTCATTTTGAGTAATTTGTCATTATGATCAATTTATCAAATCAACTAGTTCTTTTACAATTTTTCACCTATGTTTAAATAAAATGGTTCTACATTTGCTGGTGTCAGCCCTTAACTGCAAAGTCACTAGAAATTAAAATACTGTTCAAGGTAACTATTTATAAAATTACTTTTTTTCCCCTTATCCTCTGAACTCGTGGCACAGCAGTATCTTGGAACATATATCAATATAATTTTTACAATATACACTTTAATCATTTTCAAAAATTTAATTTCTTGTGACTAGGGAAGATAGAAAAAACTATTTCCCTGTACTAGCAGAAAAAATAGTTGAATACATGTTTACTGAAATGTTTATTTTAAAATATCTTCTCCTTTGTTTTTTAATATTATACTTTAGAAAAATCCCTAAAACATGAATTAACTTTCTGGTAATTGTTTGTTCACCCCATCATATAAAGCATAATTTATTGTGACACATGTAAAACACAGTATCAGGTAGTAATTTTAAAAAGAATATTTCCAGTGGAACAGTCTGCTAAATTTTCTTGCTAAGTCATCTCACTTTGACATACAGAGCCTCAATTTGAGGGAACTTTGCAATTACATAATACTGAGTGAAGACCAAATGATCTTCCTTCTACTGCAGTCTCTCGCCTCCTTCTCTTCCTTTCTCATCCTGCCTTCCCTTTCCATTCCCTCATTCTCCTCACTCTCTTTCTTCATTCTTCTTTTCCTCTTTCTCCTTTATAATGTGAGTTGTAGTACTTAAATAATAAAAATACATTTAGAAATATTATATACCCTAAAAACATATCTGCATAACAAAGCAAACTCTTAGTATGAAAAGTTTTCACTTCACTTTGTCTGTGAGGATGTTTCTGGATGAGATTAGCATTTGAATCAGCAGACTGAGTAATGCAAATTGCCCTCTCCAATGTGAATTGGCTTCACCCAACACCTTGAAGATCTGAATGTATCCTATTGGTTCTATTTTTCTGGAGAACTCTGACTAATACATTGGCCTAAATTTATAGTTAAAGCTTTCTAACAGCTCTAAAATAGCACAATTTTGAGATTATATTAATATAACAAAATTTAAATATATTAGCAGCTAGATAAAAGGGAGTGACGAAAGTTGAGGAGGGCCAGTGAGGGATGAACTCTGGTTCTTTTGTCAAATTTTTTCTACATTGTATAATCCACACTCTAACTCTTAGTGTAATATTGATACTTCAAATACGATTCTTATATTCTTCCAGTTTTTACTTCTCCAAAATGGAAAGTATAATGTTACATCACATTCTGTCTCTAAAGTATCTTCAATTGTGCTTTCTATTGCTACCAAATATTTGTATATGTTGTCCTTGTCTGCTAACAATTTGAATAATAATTATAGTTTAATCACTTATTATTCAAAGAATGTCAAACCCATTTTCAATTTGAGCAAGTCAGTTTCCACTGTGGACTTCAATTTTCTTATCCCTGAAATGGATAAGGTTACCACTGCTGTCTCTACACTCTGAAATTTGATGACTCTATGAAGAAATGAAGAAAATACTACTCTAAATGTATGTTATTTAAAGAGGAGTTGTAGATACAGGATATTCTGTAACATACTATTACATGTGACTGATTCAGCAGTTTGAATATGATTGTGTGTGTGTGTGGATTTATTCTACTTGTTATTCTCTGAACTGATATTCTCTGAACTGATTCTCTGATACAGTTTTGATGCCTTTTTTGACATTGTATATGCCAACTATTTCTGTTGAAAATCAGACATCTTATATGGTAGAGTAGAAAAAAGTGTAAATAGTATCTATGTCCTGAAATAGGCAAAACTTTCTTCTAGGTCTTTAGTGTGGGAGTTTGAGTCAATCTTGTCAATAGGTGAGCTTGGTTTGGAATTTGTTGTAGCTTACCCACAGTGTATCATAGGGTTCAAATTTCTCTAAGGTCACCTGTGTTTAAGATAGAGAGTTACCAGAGAGTTTTCTCACTCTTTGTTTAACCCTCAGTTTGTGCTGATGGGCCTCAAAATGGGCCTCTATTGTCTTCCACCAATATTTCACCGTTACTTTATTCTCAATATTTATTAGCTTTGTGGTGACTGTGGAAAGTGTTCTCATGTTGTGATTCAGCCTCTGTCTTAGGCAGTTACTGTGTTCTTGTAGGGAATTCTTAGAAGTCTTTCTCCTTCCCAGTTTAGTTATGGGCCAAGCATGTATTCCTGCCCTGTCTAGTAGTAGACAGTGTTTTTCTTTTCCTTTTCCTTAACTGCAGTGGATTTTCACCATTGCCTAAAGGCAGCAATGTTTCCTGTCCTCTCCTAGTAGTTTAAGGTTTTTGTTCAATAAGAGAGATTGAAGGGATGGATCTGGGCATATTCTGTTTCTTCACTATAGCCACTGCTATTCTCATCCCAGGCCTTCACAACAAGGGAATCTTTCTCACGTTTCACAGTGCTGTTTTAATAAAGGCTTTGTCTGATTTGTAGAGAGAGGCCTGCAAACTATATGAAAAATCCCCTTGTATCTACAACCCCCAGAGCTTCTACATTTTCTTGTTAGCCCATACTTGTCCTTTATCTGTTCCTTAACAATTGCTGTTCAATTCTTCTTGTCTCCAGAGGCATCTACACCAGATAAGCAAGTATTCATAGTCTCTTTACCCTGTAAGCACTTGTTTTTCCTTAAATTTCAGGTTAGTTTGTTGCTCTGTGACATCAGCTCTCTGATGGGTTTGAAGTTTGTGATTTTACATTCCAGGCAGAAACCAGAAGTCTTTTGCTTTTTAAAGACCCATTTATACTTTCAATTTGATCAAGCTGTGAACGTGGGCAGGCAAGTTTTGGAAAGCTTCATTTCAGCTCCTGTATTTAGTTCAGAAATGCCTTTTACAAAATTATTTGATTCACTATATCCTATATTATCAATAATTGAAGAGAGAACACGTAGAATCTTAGTGAGATAACCTTAAATTTAAATTGCCAATATTTCTGTTAACAAGCCCCTAATATCATCAGGAAGGTGAAAGTAGTGTGTCTTGAATTTGAAGTTTCCTAAACAGAACTGTCCCTCCAAACTAGGTAACATAGAAGGAAGTCTAAGAAAAGTTATTTTGCTTCCAAAGGATCATATCCACAGATTTAATATGTATTTTGTTGCAGCATAATATGTGACATGCTTTATATAATAGTATATATAATTATACTATTATTATATAATTATTATATAATAATTATACTATTATTATACATAATAGTATATATAATTATACATATAATATATAAAACAGGATTATCTCTTCCCAAAATTATAGCTTAGAAGAATGGACTTTCATTCTAATAAGCATTCATGATTCTTCTCATTTACACTATATATATTCTAGGCACAAATTACATTTGAATAATTCCTTTCACTGGAAAGCTGGCAGTTCTATGGTTTGGTAGTATCAAGGTTAGATATCACACAGTACTTAGCAACATTTTGCTGTTTGTGTTACTTTATAACTCCAAGACCATGAAAAACTCCAAAGACTCTTCTGAATACTTTAGCCCATATATTAAATTATGTATTAGAAATTTTACTCTATAATATTTGTATTGAAATTTTAATTTTCAGTGGATAGTCTGCATACTAAATCAATTACCATATTTGCCTAAACAGAAAATTCTGTTCCTTAACCAAACCACTGACTACGGTTGCCTTAGTACTGCCCTCAGTTTGACTAAATATAAGACAAATTTCTTCCTGATACTAGGCTCCTGACCTCCCTTTTCTTAGAGCATTTATTGATACTTTGGAAAACTTGTAACTATAAACCTTTTCCCTGTCCTCTTGAGATGTAAGTCTTCAAGAAGTCTTGGGTTTCCCTGGTGGCGCAGTGGTTGAGAGTCCGCCTGCCGATGCAGGGGACACGGGTTCGTGCCCCGGTCTGGGAAGATCTCACATGCCACGGAGCGGCTGGGCCCGTGAGCCATGGCCGCTGAGCCAGCGCGTCTGGAGCCTGTGCTCCGCAACGGGAGAGGCCACAACAGTGAGAGGCCCGCGTCCCGAAAAAAAAAAAAAAAGAAGTCACTTGTCAGTTTTACATCCCAGCACTGTCTTTCTCAAGGACCCAGAAGCCATTCCTTTGAAATATAATCATCAAGAATGGTAGTGCCCCCTCTGTCCCAGTTTCTGTGGGAAAGTAGGAGCTTAACTTCAGTGGACACCTTGCTCCAAATTGTAAAATTACCTGCTGTCATGAAGGTAATAGAAATTTTGTTTTTCCTTTGGAAAAAGTCAGTCAGCAAACACGGATGGTCTGAGTTCCCCTCCTGCCTCCAGCCCCCAAAAAACTACTGTCTTTTGTTTCAGTGGAGTGGAGCTCAGGCTGAGTTCTGACATCTCTCCTCTGTTGCAATAGCCTTGAATAACGTTTTTCATGTCTGTTTATCTCTGTCTAATGCAATTTTGCTTTGACACCCCAAAATAAATAATTACTTTATAAATAATCCCAGCCTTACTAAGTCAATAATATTAATATAAAAAATCCAATTCCTGAATCTAGCAACCCAGCAGGTAGTATTTTATATCTTTTGCAATATTTACAGCATTTTATTTTCCGGTGACTAAATTATTTGAATATATATTTGAATCTATATATATACATTTATATAATTATATGTAATATAATTATATATTTATGTATTCATAATTATATAATAAATATTATATATAATTACATATATTTACACATTCAAATTCTACCCAAAATTTGAGTTAGCATTCTCTGATAAAAGTCAACATATTTCCATGCCCATTTAACTTTTGACTTACATGAGGCAGACATTTTTGTCAATTGTCTTATATCTTTATATCTCTTTGGGTCTTCACAAAATGTTCTTTAACGTTCTGCTGTCTGTCACTAGGAACAGGGTAAATATCACCAACTAATTTCTTACTACTTATTCCCCCAAGATAACAAATTTTATTCACTATCAAGCTGACTAGATTTGGAGTAGTAAGTAAATGTTGAAATTGCCATATCCATGGTCTATGCTTAATAGTCTTTGACGTTTTGAATAAAATACCTCATACAATAATTTCATGATCTACATAACTTTTCACTGAGATCAATAGGGTACCCAAAACTATAAAATAAGTCTGTGAAGAGAGATCCAGAAATGTGACAGAAATAAACAAACATGGAAAAGAAAAATATACTACCTTACAGGTAACTTGGTTTAAATATAATCGCTTGGAATCATGAATGGTGAAGAGAAGGACCTTCATTATCTCTGCTTTTGATTGCCACTCCAAATTGCTACAATTGGATTTGTTGTTGTTGTTGTTCAGATATAAAATTTTTAAATATACTATGAGGGGCCTCGCTGGTGGCGCAGTGGTTGAGAGTCTGCCTGCCGATGCAGGGGACACGGGTTCGTGCCCCAGTCCGGGAGGATCCCACGTGCTGCGGAGTGGCTGGGCCCGTGAGTCATGGCCGCTGAGCCTGTGCGTCCGGAGCCTGTGCTCCACAACGGGAGAGGCCACAGCAGTGAGAGGCCCGCGTACCGCAAAA
>NW_006791822.1:5372433-5430321 GCF_000442215.2 Lipotes vexillifer | reverse complement strand
AGGGAGGGAGGGAGGGAGGGAGGGAAGGAAGGAAGAATGAAGAAAAGAAGAAAGGGAAGAAAAAAAAAAAAAGATGATTTAGCTAGTGACCTATTTAATTATCCTTGCCTGCCCTCCACCAGAAAGAAAACATGCTTTCTGTGTACTTATGTTACAATTTCTTAACTCTAGGGGTTATAGTATTGTTAATGAACATTGGAGGTATAATAAATATTAAACAGGTGATTCACTCATGACATAATTTTCTACATAGTGGGCAGCTTCATTTTTCCTTTGATTATCATTTATTAACACACAAACTGCTGATTTACTTTTTCATATTACATGTTAAGTTAACCAATGTGTCTTCTAGCAATTTATTTTGCCTATGTACCACAACACTGTCTTTTCTCACAAACATTTATTTTTACATGATGATTTGATCTAGATCTCATGATTTAAACACTGGAAGTAGCAACAGGAGAGAAAGTGTCTTAAAGAACAGATAATTAGGGAAGGGACTTCAAGAGTTATCATATGCTACACTCTTAAGAGTCATGTTGCTAACCCCCACTTAGAGCAGAGGGCAAAATAAAACTCATTAAGCTCTCACATCATACCATGAAGTGAGCACCACATTTACCCACTTACATTAAGCTTTTATTTTTTCTTTTATTCAGAACAAAAAAAAAATCTGTTTTATGAGAAGTTTTTTAATTGATGAAAAACTATGTTTCAGGTTGTCACAATGGTAAACATAAAATTATTTTAGCTGATCAGTTTTTAGGAGTCAAAAGCTTATTTTGGAATTGAAATAGAGAATTGATAGTTTTATGTGCAGTCATGAAGAAAATTTTCCATCAACAAACATAGATACATTTGAAACAATCTCAAAATCTATAAAAGTTGTTTAAAGCAACCAATAAGCAGCTTTTCAAAGGAAAGGTCATAGCACACTTTTCTAACTGCGTTGAAATAATATGTCATAAATATTTATTGATGTTTTAAGAACTGTCACATTTACTACTGCTAGATTTTAAACCAGTCAGCACATGCCCATTATTAGACTCAGCTGGGAGTCTCAAAGGACACAACCCTAGAACTGTTTATAATAGAATTGCAAGAGCTGAAACAACAAACTAAAAAACAAAGTTGATCAGCAAAAATTCTTTGAAGGAAACTCTTTGCACACTATGTTATAAAATAAAGCTTCCAAAAAGACCTTGATTATTCTTTAATAACATCAGCAATCTAGCCACCCTATGTCTAAATGGAGGGAAAGCCTTGGACTGCCCCAGGCAAGTCATGTATTGATCTCTGCATCAGGTCCTTAACAGATCGTTGTGGGCTATTGTACAACACGCCAGAATCAATGCCATTTGGCTCTATCACTTTCCAGACTATAAACACATATGTCTTTTGCAACTGATGTTGCTAATCTGGAATATTTTTCAATTATCAATGGAATGCAGTCCTATTAAATACTTACTATACAATTCCCAAAATAGGATGGTTGAACACACTAAACCAAACCAAACAAATAACAAAAACTGGTCTGCTGGCACCAATGTATTCCTGTTACACATTTGTTTATTCAGAAATAATTTAAAAAATCATTCTCAGTTCCTTAAAGAGTTCTATCCACAGAATTCTACAATAAAGACTCATGAATTTTCTGGGCAATGACATCTGGCAGTGTTCCAGACAAAACCGTACCTAATACACAATCCATATGGCACTAGCCTGGAAGCAGAGCTTCAGAGAGAATGAGAATGTAGCCCAGCTGCTCTTCCACAGAGCACTCAAGGAATCATGTGCAAACTCCACTGCTCTACCTGTGCTTGAGGGACAGTTTTACTCAGCTTCATATCTATTAGCTGAATGGAATTCCTCCTTTCTTTTTATCTTTCTTTTATTAGTGATGCTCTGTTCATGGCGTTTGAACCTGTAACCTCAGCTCTTAATCTGCTAAATGTAGAATCGTATATGATTTCTTTGTATAACAACACTAGGGAGAAAAGTGTTGGAAGAATGGGATGCTTGAGTCCTGTTCTATTGCTTCCATCTTCTGAAACCCCAGACTTTATTGATATATATATATATATATATATATATAAAATCATAGAAAGGTTGTATATTTTGGAAACTTAGACCTGAAGGTGACATATGGCAATAACCACTCAAATTCAACACAAGGAGTCACACCATATGAGATTTTGCCAATTACCAATTGAAAAATTTGAACATATAAACTATTCCACTGTAATTATTATGGGTAATATATTTTGATTTATAATAAAAATAAATCAAATTTATTGAGTATTTATATAACACGTACTTTCTAAATTCCTTATAATGGATTATCTCATTCAATTTTGTTCAGATAATTTGAGGCTGGCATGGTTATACCCAATCTATGGGTAATGAAATTGAAGCACTAATGTAATCTTCCCATATTCATCCAAAAAATAAGTAGTGAACTACAAATACAATAATACTATGCATAGTCTTTCTGAAAATGAATTAAATAGGCAGGGATGCTATCTTCTAGGTTTAAAATATCCATCTCAAAATTACCCATATTCATTTGAATTTATAGACCAGATAATTATTATCTGAGATTGAAAGAGACTCTACAAAGCATATAGTTTACTAGTATGCTATTTATTTCTACTAACAAATCAACTTCATACACTCCTAGTCAACATATCTCCATTTATCTTAAATATTACAAGAGAATTTCATTTTAGTTTGTAACTACTTGATCTTTACTTCTTTTCACTGAGATTTGTTTGAGACAGAACATCTCAGCCTCTGCTTTGCAGCACCTACTTTTGAAATCACTAGATTCCCATGATGACAGATGACACTATGTACCCAAGAAGAAAATGTCAAGATATTCTTTATTGTTAAAAGTGTCTGACACTGTTGAGATTGAAACTAGAAGCTTGACTTAAAATAAATATGCTCTCTAAAATATCCTTATCATAGTCTTTGTATTATGACCACATTAAGGGCTTGCTGCACTTTCCCTCTTCTTCGAGGCTCTTCAGTTAACTGAAGAAGTCACAGCTGCCATAGACACTGCATATGAAAACCCCAGGACAGGGAGTGAGGGAAAGTTATGCCATTTATCTGCATAAGGAGAAAAGTTGGAGCAGCAATAAATAATCCTGCAGAAAGTAAGGTTGCATGTATGGAATGATGGACAGTGTTAAAAAGAAAATTACATTAGTGTTCAAAAGTTTTTCTTAGACTAATAAGAAAAGTCCCACCATAGGTTAAAGAGAGAAATTTTCTTCTACCTAAGGTTTTGTATTAGAGAGCTATATATGAACACACAGAACACACACAACACATATACACACACATAGAATTCCTCCTTGTCCTGTAGAGAAAATATAAACCACATTTCTAAATACAAAAATAAAGTTTCTAAAAGAAGTACTATGATTGAAAAAGTCTAAGATGGCTAATTTTCTGTCCAGTAGAAAAAGAATGATTATGTTAAGGTTTTTTATTGTGGTTCTGTTAATGTCACCTTTATTTGGGGAAATTGACATCTTTACTATGTTGTATCTTCTGGTCCAAGAACGTGGTATGTTTTTTGACTTATTTAAATTTTATTTGACTTCTTTCATTGAGTTTTATAGTTTTCTGCATTATACATCTTTTTGGGAGTTTTGGTTTTGGTTTGCTTTGCTTTGGTTCTATTGTAAATGGTATAATGTTTTTCATTTTAAATTTAAAATTGTTGATTGCTGGTATATAGGAAAGCAGTAGACTATTGCACAATGCCCTTGTATCCTGTCACCTTTCTGTAATCACTTATTAGTTACTAAAAAAAATTTTTGGTTGCTCTTGTTGCTTCTTTGGAATTTTACACATAGATAATCATGCCACCTGAGGAAAAAAGACAATTTTATTTCTTCCTTCTTGATGTATATACTTTTTATTTCCTTTTATTGTCTTATGTTTCTGTTTTCAGAAGGATTGTTTTTTCAGTTTTTTAGTGAAGTGAAAAACGAAACTATTTAGAGGAACTCGTGATAGCACACTTCATTGCATACTATGATGGGCTGGTGAGGAACAAGTGGATGGGGGTGAAAAAAAATGGGAGGATGGGGAATATAAGATTCGACTTTATTACCAAAAGGAATTTCTTATTGACCATAATTAGGTCATATTTACATTTTTAATGTGCGTATATATGTTTTGCCACACTTTATTTGTAATAAAAGGACCCACAAAATGCCAGGAAAAGAACCTATTGAATATATTCTTAGTGTTCAGAAATCCCAATAAATAAATGTTCATGGCTGACATTTTATTGGAAACAGCACAAAATTCTTAATAAACTTTCGAAGCAGGCTCCAGAAAGATAGACTTCTACACATACTGACATATTTATTAGTGGTATTCCAACATCCAGTCATTTGGGATACGAGTAAATTACACAATAGCAGGATAAATTTTAGATGCTGGCAGTAATATGTTATACTATCTGAGTATGCCAACTTACCATTGAACATGGATATTAAGAGTATCTTGTTTATTCTTGGTGATTTCCTAAGAAACATAAATGTTTTGTTGTGATTGAAATTAATCTGTCATTTAACAAGTATCAATGAAATGTTAATATTTGTTTTGAACAAGACCTGAAAGGAAATTCAGTTTGAAGATTATACATTTATTTTGTTAGAAGAAATCGTGCTAGTTAATAATGCCAACTATTTAAGCAGGTATATATTCAAATTGTTCAAGTAGCTGCACTAATTAATTTCAAATGGAATTTTCTTTTGAAAATACTACTTCTAAAGTATTTTTAAAATTTAATCCTATTAATAGGCTCTTCTATAAATTATCTATTTCATGGCTTAAAAGTAGAAAACAAAATGAACACTATATAACCCATTATATATATTTTATGGCATGTATTTCTATGTTAGAAAGGTTTTTTTTCTATGTTAACATGAACATTGGACCATTGTTTATCGTTTGGCATCTTTAGGATTCCATTGCAGAAAAAATTTTTCTTGATATTTGAAACAAAAAATTATTTAAGTTTGGGAATTAATTGCTGCAGAGAGAAGTTAGCTCTAAGTGAGGTCTCCAAGAATGACTCCAAGATGTCATGACAGTGCCTGATGGAGGAGCTGCTGCTTCTGACTCTGCTATGGGGGAGGGGACTAAAGAGACTCACAAGGCTCTCCTTGCAACTGCCTCTTGGCCTGTCCCCCTCCTGCTAGCGTCTAGCCCCTGGAATGTTGTTCCCTAAGATCCTAGGTCTCCACAAGGTCTCCACCAGTGTATTTGTGGACAGAAAACAACTAAGGAGAAGGCTAGTAGACCATCAAAATCTCACATGAGTGCCTCTCATTGGTTTAAAGCAATTTGCCAATAAGAACTCTGAGATATGTGATTTTTAATATTATAGCCTCTTCAGGACAAGTAGGCACACTGGGAGAAACAATGGAAAATGAAAGCACTAATCCCACTATTTACATAATTGAAAATTACTTTTTAAAATTTCAAATGCATTTTCTTGGTCTTTTTAATAATAAAAGAACAAATTGAAAATACAAGTAGGCTAATATCTTGATGAGTAATAGGATGTTCCTTATGCATTTTATGCATGGAATCAGATAAATAATGGTACTTAACTTGAAATACAATTTCTGGTTTTATATTATGAAATCACAACTAATCCTTATTTGCAATCCTAAAACTTCTAATATATTATCCTCAATTTTGTTTAAATGGTAAGTTTAATCCTAAACTAGTAATCGAAAAAGTATAAAGGTGAATTGCACTCTCTCCACGTTTATTTTATTAAACTATAATTACATATAAAGTAAGAGTCTTTCCAGTATCTATGGAGTTTTGAAAATAGTAGAAAACGGAAGGAGTCTGAGGGAAGGAAAAAGTAGAAAAAAGAAACACAGTTCTGGAAATGGTTTTCAGCCTGCAGTGACGCAGGCCACAGGGGTCTGTGAGCTAATGTGATATTGTTTCACCTTTGCTAGCAGTTTACATATTCATGACTTTTGTAGTTTTCAGGATGTAGTGAGGTGGGTTAGGATATCACAAGGCAGAATATCATGAGATAGATCATAAACACTGGGGTCCGAATGGTCAGGTTTGCATCTTGGATTTGACTACTTACTGGCTTTGGTTTCTTGGGCAAATTGCTTATAATCTTCCGTGCTTCAGTTTCTTTATCTGTAACATAAGACAGCTAATAGAACCTAAAACAGGATTGTTGTGAGTGTTAAATGTTGTAATCCATATAAAATTCTTATAATAGTGAGTATTCAATAAATCATTTAAATTTATCATGTACATAGCAATGCTAAAGCATTCAGGAGAGTAATAGTAATTCAATATGTTTGTCTTCATTTCTGGTTAAGAATGATAAAAATAATTCTGTGATAGACCTCGAGTAGATACAAAACAGATGGTCATATATTCGTTTATTTTGTAAGCAATTGGATGCAGAAAAATTACAAAAATTACATCAGATAATAAGCACATGTTCACACCCATATGTGTGTGTGTGTGTGTGTGTATATATATATATATATATATATACCATAAAATAGATAGTAAAATAAATTATTATAAGTGATTAAATAAATTATTTGACACTAGTTTGGATTGAATGTTTTCATCCCTCCAAAATTCACATGTAGAAACTCTAATCCCCAAGGTGATAGCTGGAGGTGGAGACTTTGGAAGGTAATTAGGATTAGATTAGGTGATGAAGGTGGAACCCCCATGATGGGATTCATGCCCTCATAAAAAGAGGAAGAGGCACAAGAATTCTCCCTCTTTTTGAAAGGTTGAGTGAGGACAGAATCAGGAAGAGGGCTCTCACTGGAAGCTGACCATGCTGGCACCCTGATCTAGCATTCGCAGTCTCCAGAACTGTGAGAAATAAATTTCTGCTGTTCAGACCATGTAGTCTGTGGTAATTTGTTATAGAAGCCGAAGCTAAGACAAGTCCTAAGTTAATCTTAGTAATTATAATTATAGTCAAGAGAAATAGTTAAGTGATTAGTCATGAATATCTACAAAGGTGGTAGGTTAATTTAGGTATTAATTTTCATGAGATACATTGAGGGTTAAAATCGACATTTTTCTAAAGGATATATGTAGTTTTCCTTAGGTTTAAAAATGGAAATTTACAAAAATGTAGTAATTCCATAAAATTGATATGTATAAAAGTTGAATTCCACATTGCTTTTGTTATATAAATTATAAAATAGTGAGAACACAGTGAGAAAGCTTTCGTGCAATCAAAAATCTATATATACATATATTCAAACGGCAACATAAATAATGATACCACATTTTTTTAACACTGGTGAAAGAAGATTAAATTTTTAAAAAGCTTAAATGAATTAAGAAATTTTTAAGACATTGTTCATAAATATGTATGTGACAGATTCTTGAAATTCTAGTGGGAATCAGAATTTAATTCCAAAGTCAGAACTTGGTCCATTCTTTTATTTTAAAAATCTAGATATCAGATTTCATAATAAGTAAAGGATTAATACCTTTAAGGAATACATCTAATAGGTATAATTATTCTTCTGTATTTTCCCAATTTTTGTAATTGATTCATCTCTCTCTTTAAAATCTATCACTGTAGAATGTTGTCATTATCATCTTGAATTTGCACATATATATGTTTTTTGATCTTTTTTATAACTGAATTTTGATGTAATTCTGTTAAGATTTTGACGCATGTTTTGGTCTGAGTACATACTGTTAAAATGTGACCTTTTACTTTGATTGTTTAGCTGACTTTAATGCTGAGATGGGGATGACATCTAATGAAATTTTTGTGTGGAAATAATGACAGATGGTTTACTTGGGATTTTGTAGTCACAGCACTGCCAAACCTGCTGAGGAGCCTTTGGAACCTAACTAATTTTAGAAAGGTTTTATTGATTATACAAAGACAGGGCACATTCTAATCATTTTCACAGCATTGTTTTGCCTGAGCTACCAAAATCCATTAAACAAGAATTATAAACTTTGTTGTAAACTGGATGCTTAATTGTTCCTTGATGTATAGTAAACAGAAGCTCTAAAAATAAGAGTTACTAAGGCATATTTAAATCATCCACTTTAATTTTAATCCCTCATATGCCTGAATCTCTGAGGTGCAGCTGTTCATGAAGCTAAATTACTTTTTTTCCTGATAGGAGTTTCATTTTAGGTTTGGTCCTTCCTCCCCCTAAGGCATCTTAATGGCTTCCTTTTTATTTATTTTAACAGTGATATCTTTTTTCCTGAACAGAACATAATTTACTAGCACCTAGAAATGTTTATTCAAGGTTTCCTATAATTTCACAAGGGGATAAGATTTTTCCAAAAAACATTATTTGGAGTTCAAATTTATTGTGAGTACGCACAGACATAGACACTCATTTTTCACATGGATGTATCCTTGCAGAATCCTGACTGGTTTAAGCATGCTGAAGTGCCCTTGATAAAATAATATTTAGTATGTTTTAATAGAACATATATCTCATTCTTATGAATGGGTAACTAATTTGTTTGATTCCATGAAAAACTGATTTACATATTTAATTTAATTTAACTTAGTTTTATTTTTTTATTGGAGTATAGTTGATTTACAATCTTGTGTTAGTTTCTGCTGTATAGCAAAGTGATACATATATATATATATATATATATATATCCATTCTTTTTTAGATTCTTTTCCCATGTAGGTCATTACAGAGTATTGAATAGAGTTCCTTGTGCTATATACTAGATCCTTATTAGTTATCTATTTTACATGTAGTAGTTTGTATATGTCAATTCCAGTCTCCCAATTTATCCCTCCCTCCCTTTTCCCACCGTGGTAACCGTAAGTTTGTTTCTACATCTGTGACTCTATTTCTGTTTCGTAAATAAGTTAATTTGTACCATTTTTTTTAGATTCCATATAGAAGGGATATCATATGATATTTGTCTTACTCTGTCTTATTTACTTCACTCAGTGTGACAATCTCTAGGTCCATCCACGTTGCTGCAAATGGCATTATTTCCTTCCTTTTAATGACTAAGTAATAGTCCACTGTATATATGCACCACATCTTCGTTATTCATTCCTTTGTTTATGGACATTTAGGTTGTTTCCATGTCCTGGCTATTGTAAATATTGCTGCAATGAGCATTGGGTGCATGTATCTCTTTGAATTATGGTTTTCTTCAGATATATACCCAGTAGTAGGATTGCTGGATTATATGGTAGCTCTATTTTTAGTTTTTTAAGGCAACCCCATACTGTTCTCCATAATGGCTATACCAATTTACATACCCACCAACAGTGTAGGAGGGTTCCCTTTTCTCCACACCCTCTCCAGCATTTATTGTTTGTAGATTTTTGATGAAGGCCATTCTGACTGGTGTGAGGTGATACCTCATTGTAGTTTTGATTTGCATTTCTCTAATTAGTGATGTTGGGCATCTTTTCATGTGTTTTTTGGCCATCTGTATGTCTTCTTGGAGAAATGTTTATTTAGATCTTCCACCCATTTTTTGATTGGGTTGTTCGCTTTTTTGATATTGAGCTATATGAGCTGTTTGTGTATTTTCAAGATTAATCCCTTGTCAGTTGCTTTATTGCAAATATTTTCTCCCATTCTGAGAGTTGTCTTTTCTCTTTGTTTACAGTTCCCTTTGCTGTGCAAAAGCTTTTAAGTTTAATTAGGTCCAATTTGTTTGTTTTTATTTTCATTACTCCAAGTGGTATATCGAAAAAGATCTTGCTGTGATTTATGTTAAACAGTGTTCTGCCTATGTTTTCCTCTAAGAGTTTTATAGTATCCAGCCTTACATTTAGGTCTTTAATCCATTTTGAGTTTATTTTTGTGTATGGCATTAGGGAGTGTTCTAATTGCATTCTTTTACATGTAGCTGTCCAGTTTTCCCAGCACCACTTATTGAAGAGACTGTGTTTTCTCTATTTTATATTCTTGCCTCCTTTGTTATAGACTAGGTGGACATAGGTGCATGGATTTATCTCTGGACTTTCTATCCTGTTCCATTGATGTATATTTCTGTTTTTGTGGCAGTGACATACTGTTTTGATGACTGCAGCTTTGTAGTATAGTCTGAAATCAGGGCACCTGATTCCTCCAGCTCTGATCTTCTTTCTCAAGATTGCTTTGGCTATTCAGAGTCTTTTGTGTTTCTATACAAATTGTAAAGTTGTTCTAGTTCTGTGAAAAATGCCATTGGTAGCTTGATAGGGATTGCATTGAATCTGTAGATTGCTTTGGGTAGTATAGTCATTTTCACAATATTGATTTTTTCAATCCAAGACCATGGTATAACTCTCCATCTGTTTGTGTCATCTTTGATTTCTTTCATCAGCATCTTATAGTTTTCTGAGTACAGATATTTTGCCTCCTTAAGTAGGTTTATTCCTAGGTATTTTATTCTCTTTGATATGATGGTAAATGGAATTGTTTCCTTAATTTCTCTTTCTGATATTTTGTTGTTAGTGTATAGAAATGCAAGAGATTTCTGTGCATTAATTTTGAATCCTGCAGCTTTACCAGATTCATTGATGTGCTCTAGTAGTTTTCTGGTAGCATCTTTGGATTTTCTATGTATAGTATCATGTCATCTGCAAACAGTGACAGTTTTACTTCTTCTTTCCCAATTTGGATTCCTTTTATTTCTTTTTCTTCTCATTGCCATGGATAGGACTTCCAAAACTATGTTGAATAAAAGTGGTGAGAGTGGACATCCTTGTCTTGTTCCTGATCTTAGAGGAAACGCTTTCAGTTTTTCATCATTGAGAATGATGTTTGCTGTGGGTTTGTTGTATATGGCCTTTATTATGTTGAGGTAGGTTCCCTCTATGCCCACTTTCTGGAGAGTTTTTATCATAAATGGGTGTTGAATTTTGTCAAAAGCTTTTTCTGCATCTATTGAGATGATCATATGGTTTTTATTCCTTAATTTGTTGATATGGTGTATCACATTGATTGATTTGCGTATACTGAAGAATCCTTGCATCCCTGGGATAAATCGCACTTGATTAATCATGGTGTATGATCCTTTTAATGTGTTGTTGAATTTGGTTTACTAATATTTTGTTGAGGATTTTTGCATCTGTTCATCAGTGATATTGGCTTCTAATTTTCTTTTCTGGTGATATCTTTGTTGTTTTTGGTATTAGGGTGATGGTGGCCTCATAGAATGAGCTTGGGAGTGTTCCTTCCAATATTTTGGAAGATTTTCAGAAGAATAGGTGTTAACTCTTCTCAAAATGTTTGATAGAATTTGCCTGTGAAGCAGTCTTGTCCTGGACTTTTGTTTGTCGGAATTTTTTAAATCACAGTTTCTATTTCAGTACTTGTGATTTTTCTGTTCACATTTTCTACTTCTTCCTGCTTCAGTCTTAGAAAGTTGTACCTTTCTAAGAATTTGTCCATTTCTTTAGGTTGTTCATTTTATTGGCATATAGTTTCTTGTAGTAGTCTCTTACGATCCGTTGTATTTCTGTGGTATCAGTTGCAACTTCTCCTTTTTCACTTCTAATTTTATTGATTTGAGCCCTCTCCCTTTTTTCTTGATGAGTCTGGCTGAAGGTTTATAAATTTTGTTTATCTTTTCAAAGAACCAGCTTTTACTTTAATTGATCTTTGCTATTGTTTTCTTCATCTAACTAAACATAATTAAAATAAATATCCTTTTTTTACTTTGGGACAATGGGGAGATAAAAAGTGGAGCATAGTGGACTTTTAGTGAAGATACTCTGTATGATACTTTAATGATTGATCGATACACATCATACCTTTGATGTATGTATGACATACATTCTATGACAAACCCGTAGAATGTATGGCACCAAGAGTGAAACCTAATGTAAACTATAGACTTTGGGTGATTATGATGTGTCAATGTAGGTTCATCAATTATAAAAAATTTACCACTCTGGTGTGGGATATAGGTAATAGATGAGGCTCTGCATGTGTGAGAAGAGGTATATGGGCAATCTCTGTACCTTCTCCTTAATTTTGCTGTGAGCCTAAAAGTTCTCTAAAAAATAAAGTCTTAATTTAAAAAATTAAATGGAAGAAAAGTAATTACTCTAAACAAAATAATGAAAACTCTTTTGAAGGTGGTCATAACATAATGATTAGCTTGAGCAAAAATGACTATAGGAGAATAACCTGAATCATAAGAACAAATCCAAGCAAAACAAAACAAATAAGATGTACCTGAAGAGATGAACCTTGTCAATTTCCAGTGATAAATAAGCTGAGGTAAAGAAATTGCTGGATAGCACAATTATGGGTATGGTGTTCTTGATGAGGTTTTGAGAAATTCATCTTGTGGAGTAAAAATAAACTGTCTCTTTCTGTAAATTAAAGGCAATATCAGAAGTTAAACGAAGGAGTGTGGTAATGTGCATAGAACTGTGTAATACCATCATTTCTTATTGCCATTTCTAATGCTTACTGCATTATAATTCTCAATTCATACCCACAGTTCTCATTTGAGACATTGATTGCACTTTTGGCAGGGAATATGTTTTATTCTTAATGCCTCCAGAACCCAGCATAATTCCTGGCAAATAATAGCATTAAATACATAGATTGAATAATACATGGATAAATAACGTGCATATTTGGGAAAGCTTAAACTGGTATGTTGAAATAATTTAAAAGAAAAAACCATTGATGAACTTTTGAAAGAGGAGACTGAGGCAAATATCCGATATACATTGAAAAAGGCCAAAAAAAAGATAG
The DNA here is from genome assembly GCF_000442215.2 of Lipotes vexillifer. Taxonomy (NCBI): domain Eukaryota; kingdom Metazoa; phylum Chordata; class Mammalia; order Artiodactyla; family Lipotidae; genus Lipotes; species Lipotes vexillifer. Next base: position 5,417,557 of record NW_006791822.1, on the reverse strand, counting down.
TCTAAGTAGCAACAGGACTCAAGATAGGTAAAGGGAAAAATTATTGAGATAAATAAAAAGTCCTTTTTGGGGGACTTTCTTTATGCTGGTTTCTAAATCTAGACAAGACAAAGTCTTTTTCTTGTCGTACCTAAATTCTTCCTGTCCTAAAAAGAGAAACCAAAAGCTCACTTGGTTCCATCAGTTTTCTTAGCATACTAGTACCAATCTATTGAAATCTTGATATTATTATTGGATATACTTTCAATGCTGGAAAGAAATGTTAAAAAATTCTATTCCTTACAGGCTATTTTAATGTGTCTAACTGGATATACATTAATTAATAGACCTCAGATAATTATTTTTCTGATTTTTTTCACATAAATTGAAATGAAATGTTAAAAAGGATCACTAAATACTAGCATCCTTCAGTTCTGGCATATACAGTTTTCCCTCGGTATCCCCAACGGATTGGTTCCAGGACATCCTGTGGATACCAAAATCCACAGATGCTCAAGTCCCTTATATAAAATGGTGTAGTATTTGCATATAACCTACTCATACCTCCATATACTTTAAATCATCACTAGATTACTTATATAGTACAATGTAAATGCTATATAAATAGTGGTAAGTACAATGTAAATGCTATATAAATACTCTCCAGGACAAGTTTTTCTTTATGAGACTTTCTGGAATGTTCTTTATTTTCTAACATTGTTTTATCTGAAGTTGGTTAAATCCAAGGATGGGGAAACCTAGGATAAGGAGGGTAGACTATACTTCTTTACAACTATTATTTTTAGTAGCTGATCCAAATAGCTCAACCAAAAAATATTTAAATTCCAAATCAAATGCTACCCACTGTGACTAACTTGGTGATAATAGTATCACATATATGTTTTCAAATTTCTAGAATTTAGTACACCTATAATATAACACGACTTCTTGTACTTACAATATTTCATACAAGATCAGAAATGCAAAAACTATTATAAAGTACATTTATTTGTCTGTGCTTCAGATTTTGAACTGTTTTCAGAAATCTAAGTTTCTAGGTTTTCCTAGAGGCATGTACAAAACATTTTAATCCCTACTGATGCTAAGGGAAGTTATATCACCTAAGGTTAAACAAAGGAAACGGAATGACTCACAATCCATAAGAAATAAACATTGAATTTACTTCAGTTATCTTACATGCCTGCATGCTTGGTTTAGATCCCTACCATTCAATGTATTATTCTTCGTGGAAAACACACACACACACACACACACACACATTAGAGCTGTAATGGTTTGGAATCTCATGTTTCCACCAACATTTTTCAAGTTGTTGCCTACTATGCATGTGTGAGGAATTTTATATTGACAGAGAGTCTTTCAAAATTAAGCAAATTAAAAATAAAAATGAGAATTAGAATTCAGCTACTGTAGTCACCTTTTCTTAGAATTACCAGGTTTTTATTATATTCTATTCTATACTATTGGATATTTTTCAAGTAAGGAAATTAAAAAACATTTTGAGGTGAGCTGTATGTTCCAAGTAATTAAATATTTAGAACTTGTTGGAGTCACTCAAGTGAAAAATTGACCTGACTTGTTACTGTCACATAACTTACTTTTAGCTATTCACCCTCATCCCCTTTTGTTGAATATAACACTTCTATATATTTAAGATGATCACATTTTTCCTTTGCCTAAGCATTACATGATATTTGTTAAAAGACAGCCTCTTAAAGAACCATGGAGACCTTTGACCAACATAAAAACTTAGCAGACGGTCACAAACTCCATGATGGGCTGGGGACAGACTGATTGATCAATGCCGACAGAATCCAAAACTCAATCATCTTAAATGTTAAAGGACAATCAGCCTCAAGCATTGGGTATCAGATACATAGGAAAAACATTGCATGAATCATAAAATTCTTGAGCTCCATTTTATAAAAATTTAAACTGTCAGTGAAAATAGAAAATATTTATTTTCACTGATGTATAGGAAAAACAATTATTAGAAGTACCAAATACTAAAATGACGTATTTTAATACTCCCTCAATATATCCACAGTCATATAGGGAAATAATATTTGTATTAAATATTTGCCACTATTTTAGATGCTATTAAATATCACAAAACTGCCTTTTTGAATTTTTTTTTAAGTATTTACTCAGCCTTTGTTGCTTAAAGGCACTGTGATATATTTTGGGTAGTAGATAAGGTAGACCCTCTCTCTGCCTTCATGGAACTTACATTATAAATATAATAGACTTTTAAAAATTACTACAGAAGGGAGACTTGAGTGTGATATGAGTAGGAAAAAAAAGTGGCCTAACAAACGTATTATTGCTTTGATTTTTATGAAATTGACAACAAGAACATGATTTTACTCGTAAGCTCAGAAAGAGCACACATCTTTCAGTGAGCAGAAAGAAACACCAGACTGTTTGCACAGACCATCCAAATAAACCTAGTTACCAAATGTTGGAAGTTGTTTGGGGCACTATATTGAGATATACAGAAAACCAACAGATGAAATTAGTTTGGCAAGCAAGAATAAATGTTCAGTTTCATTAGGTCCCACTTGTTTATTTTTGTTTTTATTTTTGTTACTCTAGGAGGTGGGTCAAAATAACATTATCTCACTTTGTTCTTCCTGTCAGAGATCTCAAAATAAAGTAAAATGTATCCTTGTTATTGTGGATAAAGATAGTTTTATTTTTTAAAGTAAAAGCTTAAGACAATTCTTAGGGACTTTTGGCATTAGCAATTCCAAGCAGATTTTGATACAGAGAGTTGCTAATATAATTCTCAATTTTTATTTAATGTTCTGTACATTGTAATATTTTCTGAATAATACTGTGTTAATAATATCTGGATGAGCTACTATTTTTTAACTGTTACATATGACCATACTTTTCTCATTTCTCTAAAGATAATTTCATTGGAAATATTTTCTGTAAATATTTTGTATCAATGTTAATGATGCAGCTTCCCCCAAATTAATTTATATTCATCTGAAATCTTAAGCACAAATGAATGCTTCTGGGGTAAAGTTGAGAGCTGAGGTCAGGTGGCCAGGAATTTTATTTTGACTGTACTGCTTACTAGCTATGCAACTTTAGAAAGTTAATTTAACTCTGAGACTCTGTTCTATTATATGTAAAAAAGGGTTAATAATATCGATCTCTTTAGGATCAACTCCCATTTGGGCTTTAATGGACTGACAAAATACAGATGGTTGTTGAATATTATCTGGATTACCCATTCATTAATTTTTTAAGTCATTCATTCATTTAAAAAAATATTTTCTGAAATCCTACTTCTATATGGAAATCGTTTTATACATTTTGGATACATTAATGAACAGATGAAAATCTCTGCCCTCCATGAACTTATATACTAGTGATTGCCAGACCAAAATATAAAAGCAGCTAAACACGTTAAGAATCTCATAGAAAAAGCACAAACATCACATTTGTAAACTTTAACTATGCTATTTGACTGTGCAGAATTATGAGATTTCTTTAAGAATCAAATTTGGAAATCTGCCCTGGTTTAAAAAGTGAAGGTTGAGTGTAATTATTTATTTATTTTTAATTTTTAAATTAAAAATTTGAATATTAAAGTTTAATTATTAAATTACTCATTTAGAATATTATGAGCGTTTCTATTGTTTCTTGTTCCTTTTTTCATCTTTTCTGATTCTTAGCTTTCAAGCTCTTGTACTAGGTAAATGATGAACAAGTTGAGTAATTCATAGGACAGCTATTGTTTTACAGTACTTTTAGCAATCTACCCTGACAGACCCTACTCTCTGTATAATGATTTAATGCCTTGAAATGTCCATAGCAACCATGGGCACTATGCTCCCATATTAGCATTATTTAAAGATAAAAAACAAAGACTAAATTGGTAATTGGCAGTAAACTATTGATCCCTGGTTGATCTGATACCACAGTTTATTAACTTTATTACACAGAGTTGAATATGGAGTTATTAGAGAAAGGCAGCATCTTTTCTGCATATTAGTCACACAAATAGAGAAAGGGAAGTTTATGCAAGAATATGACTGATGCATTTCTAGGAGTAACTGAGATTTATATGAATTTAAACCTACCTTTACAGTCAGTTATGAAGCACGTGATGGTAGAGTTAAAGCACATGATGGGTGCTTTGATGCCCAGAACTTTTACTGTGTGATCATTAGATATCAGTGGACTGAGTATATCAAAGTGATTCAACTATAACTCACCGTGAAATAGTCAAGGTATCACCAATTCAGATATAAATGTTTTCTGCTCGTATTTTCCAATACATGCTTCTAGACCCAGCAGGATATTGACCAATAACTGTTACAAAACTTTTCATTGCTCTTTTGTCCAAGTACCCAGGGACCCAAACTCTTAAACATTTCTAAGCATCAGCCTCATCAGTCATTTTGACAGCCATTGCGCTGGATCAGAGACCCGTATAAAGTCACATTATGGATGAAAAAACAACTCAGTAGACAACTGTTGAAAATGAAAACTTTCCCTCATTCTTATATAGTTTACCTACTTGAATTTTCATGCTTCAACAGAAAAGAGGGAAATCAACAAGTACAAAGGCAGGTAAAAAGTGAATATCTGGGGAGTTGAGGAAGATGGCGGAAGAGTAAGACGCGGAGATCACCTTCCTCCCCACAGATACATCAGAAATACATCTACACGTAGAACAACTCCTACAGAACACCTACTGAACGCTGGCAGAAGACTTCAGACCTCCCAAAAGGCAAGAAACTCCCCACGTACCTGGGTAGGGCAAAAGAAAAAAGAAAAAACAGAGACAAAAGAATAGGGATGGGACCTGCACCAGTGGGAGGGAACTGTCAAGGAGGAAAGGTTTCCACACACTAGGAAGCCCCTTCGCGGGTGGAGACTGTGGGTGGCGGAGGGGGAAAGCTTCAGAGCTGTGTAGGAGAGCGCAGCCACAGGGGTGCATAGGACAAAGCGGAGAGATTCCCGCACAGAGGATCAGGGCCGACCAGCACTCACCAGCCCCAGAGGCTTGTCTGCTCACCCACCGGGGCGCGCGGGGCTGGGAGCTGAGGCTCGGGCTTTGGTCGGAGCGCAGGGAGAGGACTGAGGTTGGCGGCGTGAACAGAGCCTGAAGCGGTCAGTGCACCATGGCTAGCCAGGAGGGAGTCCGGGCAAAGGTCTGGAGTTGCCGAAGAGGCAAGAGACTTTTTCTTCCCTCTTTGTTTCCTGGTGCACGAGGAGAGGGGATTAAGAGCACTGCTTAAAGGAACGCCAGAGACGGGCGCGAGCTGCGGCTAACAGCGCAGACCCCAGAGACGGGCATGAGACGCTAAGGCTGCTGCTGCAGCTACCAAGAACCCTGTGTGCGAGCACAGGTCACTATCCACACCCCACTCCCAGGAGCCTGTGCAGCCCGCCACTGCCAGGGTCCCGGGATCCAGGGACAACTTCCCCGGGAGAACGCACGAACATCACGCCAGCCTCCGCCGCCGCAGGCTCACTGCGCATCCGTACCCCTCCCTCCCCCCCAGCCTGAGTGAGCCAGTGCCCCCAAATCAGCTGCTCCTTTAACTTCATCCTGTCTGAGCAAAGAACAGACGCCCTCAGGTGACCTACATGCAGAGGCGGGTCCAAAACAAAAGCTGAACCCCAGGAGCTGTGCGAACAAGGAAGAGAAAGGGAAACTTCTCCCAGCAGCCTCAGGAGCAGCGGATAAAATCTCCACAATCAACTTGATGTACCCTGCACCTGTGGAATACCTGAATAGACAACGAATCATCCCAAATTGAGGAGGTGGACTTTGAGAGCAAGATATATTATTTTTTCCCCTTTTCCTCTTTTTGTGAGTGTGTATGTGTATGCTTCTGTGTGAGATTTTGTCTGTATAGCTTTGCTTTCAACATTTGTCCTAGGGTTCTGTACGTGTTTTTTTTTTTTTACTTTTTAAAAAATTTTTTCTTAATAATTATTTTCTTTTTAATAACTATTTTATTTTATGTCACTTTATTTTATTTTATCCTCTTTCTTTCTTTCTACTTTTTCTCCCTTTTATTCAGAGCCGTGTAGGTGAAAGGCTCTTGGTGCTCTAGCCAGGCATCAGGGCTGTGCCTCTGAGGTGGGAGAGCCAAGTTCATTACACTGGTCCACAACAAACCTCCCAGCTCCACGTAATATCAAACAGTGAAAATCTCCCAGAGATCTCCATCTCAACACAAAGACCCATTAGCAGAGAGGCTGCCTAAAATCATAAGGCCACAGACACCCCGAAACACACCACCAGATGTGGACCTGCCCACGAGAAAGACAAGATCCAGCCTCATCCACCAGAACACAGGCACTAGTCCCCTCCACCAGGAAGCCTACACAACCTACTGAACCAACCTTAGCCACTGGGGACAGACACCAAAAACAATGGGAACTACGAACCTGCAGCCTGCAAAAAGGAGACCCCAAACACTGTAAGATAAGCAAAATGAGAAGACAGAAAAACACACAGCAGATGAAGAAGCAAGATAAAAACCCACCAGACCTAACAAATGAAGAGGAAATAGGCAGTCTACCTGAAAAAGAATTCAGAATAATGATAGTAAAGATGATCCAAAATCTTGGAAATAGAATAGAGAAAATGCAAGAAAGATTTAACAAGGACCTAGAGGAGCTAAAGATGAAGCAAGCAACGATGCACAACACAATAAATGAAATGATAAATACTCTAGAAGGGATCAATAGCAGATTAACTGACACCGAAGAACGGATAAGTGACCTGGGAGATAAAATAGTGGAAATAACTACTGCAGAGCAGAATAAAGAAAAAAGAATAAAAAGAACTGAGGACAGTCTCAGAGACCTCTGGGACAACGTTAAACACAACAACATTTGAATTATAAGGGTCCAAGAAGAAGAAGAGAAAAAGAAAGGGACTGAGAAAATATTTGAAGAGATTATTTTTGAAAACTTCCCTAATATGGGAAAGGAAATAGTTAATCAAGTCCAGGAAGCACAGAGAGTCCCATACAGCATAAATCCAAGGAGAAACACGCCAAGACACATATTAATCAAGCTATCAAAAATTAAATACAAAGAAAACACATTAAAAGCAGCAAGGGAAAAACAACAAATAACACACAAGGGAATCCCCATAAGGTTAACAGCTGATCTTTCAGCAGAAACTCTGCAAGCCAGAAGGGAGTGGCAGGACATATTTAAAGTGATGAAGGAGAAAAAGCTGCAACCAAGATTACTCTACCCAGCAAGGATCTCGATCAGATTTGGTGGAGAAATTAAAACCTTTACAGACAAGCAAAAGCTGAGAGAGTTCAGCACCACCAAACCAGCTTTACAACAAATGCTAAAGGATCTTCTCTAGGCAAGAAACATGAGAGAAGGAAAAGACCTACAATAACAAACCCAAAACAATTAATAAAATGGGAATAGGAACATACATATCGATAATTACCTTAAATGTAAATGGATTAGATGCTCCCACCAAAAGATACAGACAGGCTGAATGTATACAAAAACAAGACCCATATATATGCTGTCTACATGAGACCCACTTCAGACCTAGGGACACATACAGTCTGAAAGTGAGGGGATGGAAAAAGGTATTCCATGCAAATAGAAATCAAAAGAAAGCTGGAGTAGCAATTCTCATATCAGACAAAATAAACTTTAAAATAAAGACTATTACAAGAGACAAAGAAGGACACTACATAATGATCAAGGGATCAATCCAAGAAGAAGATATAACAATTGTAAATATTTATGCACCCAACATAGGAGCACCTCAATACATAAGGCAAATACTAACAGTCATAAAAGGGGAAATCGACAGTAACACAATCATAGTAGGGGACTTTAACACTCCACTTTCACCAATGGACAGATCATCCATAATGAAAATAAATAAGGAAACACAAGCTTTTTTTTTTTTTGCAGTATGTGGGCCTCTCACTGTTGTGGCCTCTCCCGTTGCAGAGCAACAGGCTCCGGACACGCAGGCTCAGCGGCCATGGCTCACGGGCCCAGCCGCTCCGCGGCATGTAGGATCCTCCCAGACCGGGGCACGAACCCGCATCCTCTGCTTCGGCAGGCAGACTCCCAATCACTGCGCCACCAGGGAAGCCCAGGAAACACAAGCTTTAAATGATACATTTAACAAGATGAACTTAATTGATATTTATAGGACATTCCATCCAAAAACAACAGAATACACATTTTTCTCAAGTGCTCATGGAACATTCTCCAGGATAGATCATATCTTGGGTCACAAATCAAGCCTTGGTAAATTTAAGAAAATTGAAATTGTATCAAGTATCTTTTCCGACCACAACGCCATGAGACTAGATATCAATTATAGGAAAAGATCTGTAAAAAATACAAACACATGGAGGCTAAACAATACACTACTTAATAACGAAGTGATCACTGAAGAAATCAAAGAGGAAATTAAAAAATACCTAGAAACAAATGACAATGGAGATACAACGACCCAAAACCTATGGGATGCAGCAAAAGCAGTTCTAAGAGGGAAGTTTATAGCAATACAAGCCCACCTTAAGAAGCAGGAAACATCTCGAATAAACAACCTAACCTTGCACCTCAAGCAATTAGAGAAAGAAGAACAAAAAAAACCCAGAGTTAGCAGAAGGAAAGAAATCATAAAAATCAGATCAGAAATAAATGAAAAAGAAATGAAGGAAACAATAGCAAAGATCAATAAAACTAAAAGCTGGTTCTTTGAGAAGATAAACAAAATAGATAAACCATTAGCCAGACTCATCAAGAAAAAAAGGGAGAAGACTCAAATCAATAGAATCAGAAATGAAAACGGAGAAGTAACAACTGACACTGCAGAAATACAAAGGATCATGAGAGACGACTACAAGCAACTCTATGCCAATAAAATGGACAACCTGGAAGAAATGGACAAATTCTTAGAAATGCACAACCTGCCAAGACTGAATCAGGAAGAAACAGAAAATATGAACAGACCGATCACAAGCACTGAAATTGAAACTATGATTAAAAATGTTCCAACAAACAAAAGCCCAGGACCAGATGGCTTCACAGGCGAATTCTATCAAACATTCAGCAACGAGCTAACACCTATCCTTCTCAAACTCTTCCAAAATATAGCAGAAATAAAGCCATACTTGAATACAATTAGTGTACCAAGTTTTTGTACAAAATGGACTGACCTATTCTATAACCCTGCTTATGCATAGATCCCCACCTCTATGCCAAAATATGTCAATGTTTATGATTCTTAATTTAAAACATAAGATTTTAAATAAAGATTATGTAATTACAAAGCACTGTTATGTACATCAATGTTGAAGTAACTCAAATAAATTCATTTTTGTTGACTTTGTAGTGCCAGCCCTTATAATCATTTCCTACTTATCTGGACCATGAATTAAAATAGTTGACAATATAAATAGCAAAATTATCTCATTCATGAACATGATTTAAAATTTTTAGTAGTGTTGTGATTTTCAAGCCATCATTAGTTTAGATGTGTCTCCTTAGACTTGACTAGCTCACTCCTTTAAAAAAATATTAGAAACTGAGTTACTACTACTTTTTTATCATCTTGATTTATTATTTGACTTTTTAATGTTTATTATTTTCTCATCAAAGTGAAAATAAATCAAAAAAGAATGTTTCTTCTGCATATCATATATGTGATCATGATTAGCCCAACAAAGCTTTTTAAGTATAGGCACATGGTTCATTTTTGTTGAAATATAATTGATTTATTGTGTTAGTTACAGCATCTATGTTAGTACAGCATAGTGATTCAGTTTTTTAGCAGATTATATTCCATTATAGATTATTATAGATTATTATAAGATATTGGGTATAATTCCCTGTGCTATACAGTAAATCCTTGTTGCTTATCTATTTTATGTAGAGTAGTTTGTATCTGTTAATCCCATACTCCTATCCCTCCCTCCTTTCCTCCCTCCCTCTCTTCTTTGGTAACCATAATTTCATTTTCTATGTCTGTGTGTCTGTTTCTGTTGTATATACATTTATTTATATTACTTTTTTAGATTACATATATAAGTGTTATAATATTTGCCTTTCTCTGACTTATTTCACTAAGCATGATATTCTTTAGGTACGTTCACGTTGCTGCAAATGGCAATATTTCATTATTTTTAATAGCTGAGTAATACTCCATTTGTGTGTGTGTGTGTGTGTGTGTGTGTGTGTATGTGTGTGTGTATAATCTTCTTAAGCCAATTGTCTGTGGATGGGCACTTGGATTGCTTCTATGTCTTCACTATTATAAATAGTGCTGCTGCAAACATTGGGATGCATGTATCTTTTAGAATTAGTGTTTTCATTTATTCCAGATATATACCCAGGTGTGGAATTGCAAGATCATATGGTAGTTCTATTTTTAGTGTTTTTCAGGAACCTGGATACTAGTCTCCATAGTGGCTATTTCAATTTACATTCCTACCAACAGTGTAGGAGGGTTCCCTTTTCTCCACATCCTCTCCAACATTTATTATTTATTGACTTTTTGATAGCCATTCTGACAAGTGTGAGGTGATACCTCATTGTGGTTTTGATTTGCATTCCTCTAATAATTAGCAGTGTTGAACATCTTTTCATGTGCCTGTTAGCCATCTGCATGTCTCCTTTGGAAAAATGTCTATTCAGGTCTTCTGCCCATTTTTAAATTAGGTTGTTTGTTGTTTTAATATTGAGTTGTACGAACTGTGTATTTTGGATATTAACTCTTTTGTCAGTTTCATCATCTACTAATAATTTCTCCCATTCAGTAGGTTTTGTTTTTGTTTTATTGATGATTTTTCTTTGCTGTGTAAAACTTTTAAGTTTGGTTACATCACATTTGTTTATTTTTGCTTTTATTTCCTTTGCCTTGGGAGTCTGATTTAAGAAAATATTGCTATGGTTTATGTCAGAATGTTTTACCTATGTTCTCCTCTAGGAATTTTATGGTAGACACATGGTTCTTGATTTATCCATTCACAAATGTTAATTTCACTGACGATCAGGTAATGTGTTAGCTGTGAAATTCATAGCAGAGAACAAAAAGTACAACCACACCTCACAGATTCACTTTCATTGGATAATGTGAAGTTGAATTTGCATGTATGTTATGCAAATTTTATGTTCACCCAAACTGATTCTTTTGGAAAAAAATGGGACAAACATGTACAGAATGAAAGAAGGGCCCTGTGATTTGGAAAACTTTGTTGACCTGCAATAAACAGACTGTCAGATATTTCTCTAGCAAAGATGGGATTATTAGGGGTCAGCAGAGAATTGCAATTTGGGTTCTACAAATATGGTGAGCTACGTGTGAGTCCCTACACAGCAAGGGAAGGAACACACTTTGATAGAGGGGAAAAAGGAAATTGGAAAGCTTATAATAAACAAAGAGTCCATGGCTTTTCATTGGCTGAGTCCTTGCCAGGAAAGAAGAGAAGTTTTTCTTCTTCCTGTTGGACTCTCTTATTATTGCAGAGCATGAGCGCTCCCCATTCTGGTCTCCCAATTCTACTTAATCGAAGTTTCTGTTCATTTTTTTAAAAAATATTTTCCCCTTTTCATCAAGATCTTTGTCTGAAAGCATCACTGATCAAAAGTCAGGTTTTCTGGTTTCATCAGCTTTTTGTCCCTCAGTGCCAGGAAAGACCTTTCTTGGGTGTAGTGTCTCATGTTGGACATTCAAATAATAAGGAGGGATAGGAGGGAGAACTCTCAGGCACGTTTTATCTAAAGTTTACATGTGATCAAGATCATAGACATAGGAGATCATCTGAAGAGGTATGTCATCATCAAAGTTTGGGAAAGCTGTCTCATCAGCTGTCATTGCTTCAATTGAGGTCACCAGATGATGTCCAGTTCTAGTCACGGTTTGGTGCTTTCTTTAGGTGTGTCTCGTGAATCTAATAGTCTATTCCCTTGAGTTTAGTGGCACAAATGTTGGTTAGCAGTACCTGATAGGGGCCTCTCCTGCAATGTTGAAGAAAATTCTTCTGCAGGTGTCTTTTCTAATAGATGAAATCTCCAGGTTGCAAGGTGAGCTGCTTAAGGTTTTCACCTCCAAAGAGTGCACTCTGAAAGGATTGCTCTGCCAAAGCATGGTTATTTTTAATAAAAGCAATTAGGCCTTGGCAATTTTGGAGTGTCTCTCCTTTTATCAATGTTGGGCAAAAGAAGTAGGAGCCAAGTACATTGGGTGTCTGGTGACTATCTCAGAGGGTGAGAGTTTATGAGTTTCAAAAGAAGTGGATCTGAATGTAGAAGAATTAAAGGTAATGCTTTTGTCCAAGATATTTGGAGGGCCTCTACAAATTTTGTCAATTGAGTCTTAGTAAAACTGCTGTTGCATGTGACTCCACCAGAGGACTGAGGGTGGTAAGCACAGTGAAAGTGAAAAAACCAGCCAAACATCACAAACTTATTGAAATACCTGGCTAGTAAAATGGGTTCCTCAATCACTATGAAAACAAAGAGGAGCTCCCCAGGTAGGGATATTCTTCTCCAAAAAGACTTAAGCCATAGAAGAGGTGGTAGCCTGTCTTCAAGAGAAGTCAGTGTTACTCAAAGGAATTTCCTTCAGATCCTCACAAGGCGTTAGAAGGTGATCCATCAGCATTAAGCAGTCATGAGGGAGTTCATTGGTTGAAGGGGAAAAGAGTGGCAGGGTTCAGGTTATTATGATTTGAAAGAGTTATATGAGGAGCAGTTAACAAAAGGACCTCCCAGGAGGGAGGCAGCTGCCTGAGAAATGAGAAGAGAATTCAGGAGGGCTTCTACTGCATGAGGTACAAAAAAATGATTAAAGGGAATCCTGCAACAATTTTCTCAGTGGTCCTAACCACTGGATCCAGTCCCTGGCAATAATAATCTGTGGGTCAATGGTGGTCTTTACGTTTCTGAGTGAGTACCCAAAGGACATTCCTTCCTTTTTTATATACTAAAAGGAAAAGCGGAATCTGATAATTGGGATGCTCAAGGACAGGTGGGTTCATCAGCCTCTCCTTTAAGGCCTTCAAAGCAATGTTGTCCAGTTGTTCCCATAAAATTGGGTTGGGGTTGTTATTGTTTAGAAAAACATACAGAAGTTTGGCATATGAGAAGAATTTGGAATCTAGTTTCAGCAATAACCAACTATCCTGAAAAAAATCTCACAGTTGGTGCTTAGTTTTGGGTTTGGGGAAACTTAGGATACCATGAAGTCTATCTAGATGTAGGTGTATCCCTTGTTCTAATATCAGATGCCCTAAGTATTAAACCTGGGTTTGGAATATATTCCAAATATAAAAACTGCAGTTTTTCTTTGGTGAACTTATGTCCTTTAAAGCTGAAAACTTTAGGACACAGATACTGTTTTTCTATGAGGAGGCTTGAAAAGGAGAGAAAAGAAGCAGATCATCCACATATTCCAACAAAGTAGAACCATTGGGAACTTTATATCATCTAGTTCACCCCTTAGGATCTCTGAGAAAAAAGGACACTCAGTAAAACCCTGAAGCATTACTGTCCAGGTGAGTTGTTTTTCTTTCCAAGTGAAGGCAAAAAGGCATTGGCTAGCCTCATCAACTGCAATACTAAAGCATGTACTGCTAAACCAATTAAATTAAACAAATTAAAGAATTTGTTTCTGATGGGAATGGATGTTAGCAATGTATGAGAATTAGAAACAACAGGGTATCAAAAAGTAATAACGTCACTTATTGCTCAAAGGTCCTGGACAAACCTCCACCCTCAACCCTTAGGTTTTCTCACTGGTAAAACAGGAACATTACAGGGGCTAGTACAAGTGGTTCTGAGGACTTTAGCCTTAAAATCTTCTATTATGGGCTTTATGCCTTGAAGAGCTTCTTTACTTATAGGATATTGATTAATTCTGGGAAGAAGTTTTGAAGAATCTATTAGAATCTTAGTGGGAGGCGCACTGTGAATTTTGCCAATTTCAGTTGAAGACTTTGTCCATAAGGAAGGTGGTCACCGATTCAATGAGACAAATTTTCAGTGTTTCCAGAGTCAGCTTTAGTACCATCAGGGATGAAGCAAAAAACAGATGCCAAAGTGTTATTTAATTCACCTGGTCTGTTACTTTGATGACTGTTATCAAATTCTAGAATTATTTCCCCCTTCTGGGAAAAAGAAATTCTGGTATGATACTTCTCTAAGAAGTCTCGACCTAATAAATGGATAAGGACTGAGGAACTCAGGAGAAAACGATGTGTATCTCTCAAAGGGCCTAAACAAAGGTGAATAGGTTCAAAGACAGGAACTTCTTGAGGTTCATTTGAACTGTTTTAGTACTCTGAGGCAGGGACTGTTTTATACTAGTGGTATTGGGCACCAATAGTGTGACTCTGGTGTCAGATAAGACTGGAAGGGATTCATCCTCACTATGGAGAAATGTTTCTGTAAGCCAGTTAAGATGTAGGGTTGGGAAGAGCCCCTTTTGATGAACAATTTACCTTCAAGTCATTTCTCTCTTCTTGTATTTTACTATAAGCAGTCAAAAGAAGCCATGCTGCACCTCCAGCATTTTGCCTAGAAATAGCTTCAGCTAAATATCCAATTTCATTGCTTACAAGTTCTTCCTTCTACAAAACTCCAGTACAGGAACACAATTCAGCCAAACTATTTGCCACTTTATAACAAATATTGCCTTTCCTCCATTGTCCAATAACATGTTCCTCATTTTCATCTGAAACCTCATCAGAATGGCTTTTACTGTCCATATTTCTACCAACATTCTGTTCAAGATTATTTACGTATTCTGTATGAAAATTGAGACTTTCTCTACAACTGTCTTCTTTCCAGACTCTCATAGTCTAGCCCTCAGTGGTCTGCTCATGGCAATATAGACATTTTCTAGCACACACTTCAAAACTCTTCCAGCCACTACTCATTTCTCGGTTCCAAGGTCACTTCCGCATTTTACATGTTTGTTATAACAACGGCCCACTTGTTGGTACCAATTTTTGTCTTGGTCTGTTTGAGCTTCTATAATAATACATCATACACTGGGTAGCTTTAAAAAAAAATTAAAAATGGACATTTATCTTTCACAGTTCTGGAGGCTAGGAAGAGCAAAATTAAGGCTCCAGCAGATGCAGTATCTCGTGAGAGCTAACTTCTTTTTGCTATAACCACACATGGCAGAAGGGTAAAGGGATCCCTCTGGATCCTTTTTTTTTTTTTTTTAAAGGATACAAATTCCACTCTCCAGGGCTGGAATAGCACACCAGTGACTATACCAGTCACCTAATTACTTTACAAAGGCCCCCATCTCCAAATACCATCACGCTGGGCATTAGATTGGAATCTAACATGAATTTTGGGGGGACATTTAAATACAGCAGTATTTAAATATTTTTGTCACTCAGTAAAACTATTATGAAAAACTAAGACTTTGTTCAGGCCAGGGCTATTTAAATATATTATATCTTTTATCATTTTTCTTCTTTACCATCAGTCTCTTCTGGAACAACAGTTGTACATATATATCTATATCTATTGTACATTCTTAAGAGAGAATTTCCTTTCATAATTTTATAATTTTATGGGTCTCTCTTTTTTTTTCTTATTATATCCTCATATATTTGCTTACTTTATCTTGCAATTGGTGCTTACCTATAATTGGGCATTTAGCTACTTCCTTTCTAATATTTAGTTTAATTACTTTAATACTTTTTTCAACAAATCTATGTTTTAATTTCCAAGTATGTTTTCTCTTTCTCTGGTTATTCTTTATTTATAGTAACCTGCTCTTGAAATTATATGCAATATCCTCTTAACTATATCTAAGGCTACTAATTATTAGTTTTAATTTGCCTTAAGCTTTATTCATTTTCTGTAGCTCCAAATAGTGTGTATTCATCTACTGGGCCATAGACATGCCTTTAGTTAATTAATTAATTAATTGGAACCATTTCCACTTTTACTTTGATGAATCCACAGTGAGAATTGCCCTCAGGGATCGGGCAACCCTTATGCAGTATTGTGTTCCAGTAGCCTCTTCCAAAGCTTAATGCTTGTTGTATATTTAACCACTGTGACTAGATGAGGCTCTAAAAAGCTAGGTATCTTGCTCAAAGTCATAGTGCCAATAAATAATGGAGCCAAAATGCAAGCAACAGCACTTTAGTTCCAAACTTTTTGTTTAAGCTCATTGCACTATACAGTCCCTCACAGAAAACATCTGCTTTTGTTTTTGTTACTAAAACTGTGTTTGATGAGAAAGGGATGAATAATGTTACTTATCAAAGATATCCTTCATTTATGGTAACATAATACTTTCTCCCCCAAAAAACAGTTTAAAAATTTATATAGAAATTTCCTGATGTGAATTTTAATTATATATGCATACAGAATGCCATGGATATAGGTTTTCGATGATCCAAACATCAAACTTATTAAATAATTATACAAAATTTAAGAATTCATTTAGGAATTCAGTTTTAAGCTCAGTTTTAAGATAAAAAGATATGCTTTGTATATCTATGGTATTATGATTGAGATTACTTCAAATTTTTGAGAAATGCAAAATTTCTACATATAACATGCTTAATGATTATATTATCAAGCATAATGAATTACATTTAAAATATATTTCAAACAAGTCAATTAAGTGTGAAATAGAAAAATAGTTATTGTAACCAAAATGTAATATACTTTGTATGAAATGAAGTTAAAAAAAATCTATTAAACAGTACAATCTCTGCAAATTAGAGAATAAAGGACATATGTGCTTTCTGTGTGTCCTCCAACTAGACATAGCTATTAAAGCTTAAATCTTGCAATAGGGACATGTTAAAATCTGGCTAAGATCTGTCACCAATTAGGTAAACAAACCACCAGGCTAGTAGTAAAACAGTTAACAATGGCACAGCCTTCTCAGTTGTAAATAACTGTCAAGAAGTCCACTTGAAATGTCAGTCCTCATTAATAAGAGAAGACATTTCAGCCCTTATCTTGATACATCTACCATTTTCTATTCAAAGCTATTAAAACAATCTCAATATAATTCCTGAGATTAGATTTACGCAAAGTATTCAGTAGCTTCATGTTATTGGAAAGTGTACAATTGGAAAATAACAATTTGGCAATAAATTAAACATGACAAGATATTTGGGGATTGTGACCAAAGAGTGATAAAACGTTATGAAAGGATCATATACACCTAGTCCTCTATGACACCTTGAGAGTGAAAAATAAATCTAGGGCAAGTATCTTCATAGGGCCTTGTAAAGGGAAATTGGTGGCCATCTGCCAATAGCCATAAATGGTGAGCTAGAAGGAGGTGTCTGGTACCTAGAGAGAAAAGGAGAGAGTAAACAAGAAAAGCAATTCACACATTAATTCTTAATAATATATTGGGTGAATACAGTAAGAGATTATCAGACAAGGTACTTAAATGAAAATTGACTTTAAATTCAGGAATTTTACAAGTATCTAGATCATAATCATTTGTTTTATCGTTACTTTCAAAGTTTTGTCTAAAATAGATTGGATTAATTGAACTGCACACAGCTACATTTTCTCCATGAAAAACTCTACTAATAATTCTGGAGAAAAAAATACTGTCTCTTGAGGTTTCTATATCCTGATGAGATAAAAGAGTTTGAAGCAAAAAATCTTCCTCTAAAACAACTATACATATATCTGTCTATAGATATATGTACATTATCTGTATCTATATCGACATCTATATCTATATCTATATCTCAAGAGGTTAGCTAAGCTACTGCATGGTATTGCTGCCTCAGCATCCATTTGGATTGACCTGGAAGCCTACAGTGACCTTATACTGACATTAGCCCCTCATGTAGGCACATGTTCTAGATAACATTCCTCAGTCATAGCAAATGTAAACTAATATGATTTCCTTTATTTGTAATCAACAGTTTCCCCTGCCTTCCAGGGCCTTCTCCTTGTATGCCCTTTAGATAAGACCCCTGTGGATCTTACCAAAAACTCCACTCTTTTGGTTTGAATTGACCAATTTGGCCTTAGTCTTGGATCACCAAAGCACTTCACCCATGGACCCTAATAAAGGCATGTACTCCAGGTCCTACAGTAATGGCTTCAAAATTTTTAAAAAAATTTTTTGATAGTTTGTCACAATAAATCTAAATGCAAGATTAATTTTACATTTTATTTTTAAAAATCAAGTTTTTCTGATTTTAAGAACTTTTATATCAAGTTTCCTAGTAATTCATTGAGTATATAAAAAGATATCAATTAAGTATATGTATGAGGCAGAAAACATTACCGTTTTGCTTTTTTTGGATGAGAATAAATTTGTAGTAGAAATCATAACCTGGTAATTCATAAAAGAAATTGAAGGAGTTGTTAAGAAAGCTACTTATTAAGCCTTGAAGACACACACTCAAAAATGTCTTTGTTAGAGTTGTATAGAGGAAGAACTACTGATAGGCACAAAAAGAATGTAAAGGTAGAAATTCAAACATTCCATGTTAACTTTTCCTTTGGTACCTACATCCTCAGTTGTAATACTCGAAAGTTCAACACCCTCTGGCAAACCAAACTAAGGATCAACTGCTTCCTTGGTAAACAGAGTTATCTGTATTATGTAATATTCTGCTTCAATCCTCTCATAACAAAGAAAAGGTATGTGACTCTGATTTCAAATTGGTTCTGAATGTAAAATGATCATAGAGGCCAAGGGTAGACATGGAGCACTGAATGCAGCACAATGTACTGGGCATCAGCGTTTGATGCCTTATGGAAACTGATTGTAGGGAGAAAGAAGCTAAACCCATTCTATGTGTCTGTCTGTGTCATAGGATAAAATATCCTTTCAGTAATATGCTATTAATCCTGGCAAGATTCTTCCAAAAGTAATTTTTAGAGGATTTAAGAGAATTTAATGTGGCCTTCCAGTGACCACAAAACTAGTAAACCCATATATGCAGTCGCTGGGCTCCTGGTATTAAATGTTCATAGTAGCATATTTTTCATCTGTTGTTAAAATCTGCATCAATAAGGCTGTCGACCTATGCAGAAAATTCATAGCTTATTCTATGCTGGAGAGAAAGTACATACTTGTACCTGGACCAAAATATTCACATAAACTTATGGTCTAAATTTAACCACTTGCTAGCACAATGAAATCATCAACTTTATAGTTACTAGCCTAGTGTGCAGAATGTGTATATCTGTTTTACTTGGACAGAATTCAAACTGCATGTTTTTAGAAAATGAGGTTTCAACGTTTTTCCTGTAACAGGAAAGACAGAGCTCCTCTAGTAATAAATTATCTTCCCAGAAGACGCACTAAAATAGAGCCGTTAAAGTAAACTGTGAGTGGACATTTCAAAATAAAGAAACTCAATTCCTGCCAGGCATACAAAGAAAATCTGTATGTCTCCTCTAGTCTTTATTCATTAATGGACCAAATAGATTCATTCATTAGATGAGATAATTGCTGCTCTGAAAAACATGGAATGTAGCCTTGGTCAAATAAAGACAGGTGATTAGAGGGGGGTGTTGGGAGAATAAGTGAAGGTGCAAGACATTAGAATGAACTTAGGGGACTGAGAGCATCATGAGGGCAAGCCTTGGATGAAGGGTGACTGCAATAGCTGCCAATCTAACCAGAACATGGGGAGGGTAGGTAGAATGAAGGAAGCCAAATGTAGAAAGACAGCTAGGAATAGCATTTGTTAAACTTAGTTTGTCATCAGAAGTACCAAAGGATATCTGTTTAAAAATACTGATCCTGAGGTGTACCCCCAGATCTAGTATCAATTTTAGGTTTTAGAACTTAGATAATTATGCTCATTTCCAAATTTGGAAACCACTGAATTAAAGAGTTCACGCACTACTCTATCCATTATATGCACAAGGGAATCTGTCCATTGGGATGGAATGAAATTAGCTCAACTTTTCTGCAGCTAATGCTTCAAAAGAATATCCAAAATTAAAGCACAGAAATGGGTGGAAGAGGAAACAGCAAAGAAAGGTACTGATATTAGATTAAGAAAAAAGAGGAGCTGGTGGGGGAGAAGGCTGGATCTTTAGGGAGCAAAGATGTTGAGAATTTAAAATTTAAACACCTTTGTTCATCATTTATAATTCATATCCAGGGACAAGAAGGAGTTTAACATTTAAAATACTCAAAATTTTTAATATAGGGGTTCTATATTTTAAATGCAAGATCCAGATTTTGTCTACTGTATTAAATGTTAGGAGAAAATAATAAAGGCAATAAAACAGTTATTATTTGGGGAGCAGGGCATAACAGGGACTCATCCCACAGTAGAAACTGTCAGATATAAAGGAATATGGGACTCCAAGAACACTCTTCCTGGAGATATATTTCCAGACATTGCTTCCAATATAGAGACAAGATGAGTAGAATTTTCTAATACGCAGAGACAGAAGATGAGAGAATCATTGGCGCAGCAGGGTCTGAAGAAATTGGGGGAACTACAGAGACCAAGAAGAAAAGCAGAAGGTAGGATCAACAGAGAATCTAGGTGCAGGCTCTTTATGTAACCAAAGTGGTAACAAAAAGTCCAGGTAAAACATGTGAACACTGAGATTGTATAGAAATAGAGTTCCTTGGTAGACCAGGAAGCCTAAGGCTTATGATTGGGCCAGATAACTAGGAAAAACTCAGGCTTGTAAAGCAGATATAAAAAGCAATTCAAAACAAAATCACAGGGCTTCCCTGGTGGCGCAGTGGTTGAGAGTCCGCCTGCCGATGCAGGGGACACGGGTTCGTGCCCCGGTCTGGGAAGATCCCATGTGCCGCGGAGCGGCTGGGCCCGTGAGCCATGGCTGCTGAGCCTGCGCGTCCGGAGCCTGTGCTCCGCAATGGGAGACGCCACAACAGTGAGAGGCCCGCGGAATGCAAAAAAAAAAAAAAAAAAAAAATCACAACATAATAGCTCAATGATCAGCAGCACAAAGAAGCAGAGTATATTAGTGTCATGCTCCAGCTAGAATATTCCATCGTTTAAAGGAAACAACGAAAATTTCCTGACCAGACCCATTTAGTACTTTAATGCACTGCACAGCAGATAGAGATGAATGATTATTATGAAGTACCAAAAAAGGCTGGAATCATCTATGTTAGATTAATCACTAACAACTTTATAGTTGCTGGACAAGAAAGACTGCAGGAAAACTGTCAGGCCATTGTCTACACAGTCAAGGGTTATGCAACTTTTGCAAAGTGCAGACGGCTCCTGTGTTAAAAATTATCACATAACTAAGTTACTTGCTTCATAAAGACTTAATGTATAACTGATAGGAAGAGTTGAAAGTATATTCTTAGATGACCGAACACATACTTGTTTGTAAATATCTTTATAAACAAATTGACATTTTAATTAAATTTTGACTTCAAGAATCTATTTATTGTTATATTCCTTAAACACAATTGAACCAGATATATGGTGAATTTAAATTTCTTTGTAAAATATATGTTGTATCTTTAAATAAAATTGTACCTGATTACATGACTAGGGGTGTGCTTTCAATTAATTCTTTGTTAATTTTCATGAACACATAGATTTTTTCATTTATCACATAATCTTAAAATGCATGGCAGAGTTTATGTTATGGAAGATAAGGAACATTTCTTAACTGTTTTTATTTCTTTGTAATTTTAAGAGCATAAAACATTTTGCCTCAGACTTTTTGTGTTTAAAATTGATAACATTCTTTTGCTCTTCTGCTTAGTTTAATTAACAAGGCCGTATTTACTTTGAATAATGAATTTGTACTTTTTTTCTCTTGATTAAATTTTGAGATAACTCTGCCAGTTTACCCAGGAAATACTGTTTTTAGAGATGCTGAAAGTTTTATTTTAAAACTAATATTTCATCCCTTTTGTCAAGCAATTGTAAGGAAGCAGGTAAGTTGTCCATCAATTCTCAGTAATGTAGGGTTTTATAATACTTTGTAATTTGTATCATCAAAACAATATGAATTATTCAATTGCCTACTTTATACTTTAATATAAAATGTATATTTATTTAATGGAGATATTTTAATAGAGAAAGATAAGCTTAAATGAGGAATTCATTTTTCATTTATAAGGTACAAAGAATTATATAGGGGTAATGTATTAGTCAAAGAGTGAAAAGTTTCAGCTCTACAAGATAAATAAGTCCTAGAGACCTATTGTACAGCATACGGTGCCTATAGTCAATAATACTGTACTGTGTACTTAAAAATTTGCTCAGTGGGTAGATCTCATTTAAGTGTTCCTATCACAAAAATAATAGTAATAATAAATAAAGAAGGTAGAGAAAACTTTTGGAGATTATCGATATGTTTATGGCATAGATTGTGGTAATGGTTTCATCTCATCTCAAAATTCATCAAGTTGTACACATTAAATATGTAGAACTTTTAGTATGTCAATCATACCTCAATAAGTAGGTTACAAATGTAGATACAGATACCTCTTTAAAAGTTACGCTTAAACTAGTTTGTTGATTATAAAATAATTTCAATATTGAAAGATATTCTTGTAAATCTTTTTTTCTTAAAATTGAACAATCCCATTACCTGTCAATAGTAATTAGTATGTTTTATTTTTAACCTTTTTTTTTTTTTTTTTTTTTTTTTTTTAAAAATGAGGCATGAGAGGTTAAGTTGCCTAAAGATACACAGTGAGTCTGACTGAGCTAGGATGCAGGCTCAGCGGCCATGGCTCACGGGCCCAGCCGCTCTGCGGCATGTGAGATCTTCCTGGACCGGGGCACAAACCCGTGTCCCCTGCATCGGCAGGAGGACTCTCAACCACTGCGCCACCAGGGAAGCCCCGTGTATGTTTTATTTTTAAAATACAATGTTCTAAGTTGTCTAGAATGAAGGACCATAGTGAGAAATTATAATAAATTTGAATTTACATATATATACTACAAACAAATTGGAATATAAAGTGGAATTCTTTTTAAATAACTAATTCAATCCCTCTTAACTGAATGATAATACTCTCAACCTTGAAGGAATTCAGAACATACCATCCCAAAATATGTTGGTCTGGCATATTGACTATTTGAGTTATAGGCATTTGCAAACAGCAAATATAAGAAAAACACTCTGACATTCCTTCTTTTTCTTAAAAGTGGGAGATGAAATTCCCACATTAAGTGTTCTCCCTACACCAGAAGGAAAGTGACATTCGTATCAAGAATGAGAATTCAAGACCAAGAGAATTCTATAACAACAGACCTTGTTGAAATAATAATTCTTTCTTTAGCCTCCCCACATAGTCTAGTTACTTACTTTTCCACAATTGCCTTTGTTCAACCTAATATAAAAACAAGTAGGTTTTGCCATTTCTTTGGGTCTTTATTCCTGTGAAGGCTCCCACGTCACATAAAACTTGTATTAAATAACTTTATAGGTTTTGGTATTGTTGATCTGTCTTATGTCAATTTAATTCTCAGGCCCAGCTAGGAAGAAACCCTAAGATACCAAAGGTAGACTTTTGCCTCCCCTACGACTCCAATCCAGGGCAATGTCTAAATTATGTCAAAGAAAATGTGTAGGCATTTAGGTATGCAATTAAAATAATAACATTTTAAATTGAGGTAATCAAAACCAAGAACGCAGATTAAGTACCTGAAAGCAAATAAACACAGATATTAATCAAGAAGCTGTTTTTACAGATTAAAATTTACATTTAGTAAAGGGAAATACCAATGGCATGTACATAAAGAGGATCATTGGGAAATTTTTCAAGTGTGATTAGAGATCTGGTTACTTTTTTAATATTCTAAAGCATGATAGTAAGCTACTTAAAAGGGCGTAAAGGATTAATAATAATAATTACAGAAAATATGCGTAACACAGTCCTTACTGGTTCTAAAGAGAAACAGCGAGGAGCCGGTCTCATTAGGTTATAAATGGAGCAGGACCTCTTAGTGCTCTGATGTCATAACAGGCAAGGTCTGACCATCCCCAAGCTCTCAGAAAATCTGCCTTGGTCCCATCACCCTCACCCCCTCCACTCCCAAGGCTCTGTTCAACCACAACAATTTCATGTTGCATAATTTGATTTTATATTTCCTTTGATAAAAACTTGTGTGCTGGGCTTCCCTGGTGGCGCAGTGGTTGAGAGTCTGCCTGCCGATGCAGGGGACGCAGGTTCGTGCCCCGGTCCGGGAAGATACCACATGCCGTGGAGCGGCTGCGCCCGTGAGGCATGGCCGCTGAGCCTGCGCGTCCGGAGCCTGTGCTCCGCAATGGGAGAGGCCACAACAGTGAGAGGCCTACGTACATCTAAAAAAAAAAAACAAACAAAAAAAAACTTGTGTGCTGTAATATTCCGTTATAATAGTTATGCTATAATAGAATGTATGGACATTCAATGAGGTATAAAGACTACAAAAAGCCATTTAGTTGATAAAGACACACTACTCCCAGATGCAATACGTTTAAGATTCTTAAAATGTTTTTTAGACATCCCAAATCCTCAAACAATAATTTTAAATTCCACAGATGCTGCAAATACTTACCTTTTAGTGTAATGGGAAAATACTCTTGACAGAAAAATAATCATGCTGCTTATGAGGATGTGGTTAGGATAATGTTGATGATACTAAGAAAGGTCCTGCTCTACAAAATGGAAGGCTCAGGCAGGCTGGCATATCTGTCAGGATAAAGGCAACATCATATGAGGATCTAAACTCTTAGCAGATGTGTCATTTCAAGCTGCCAGTTTGGGAGCAGGTGCACATAAATAAGGTACAATATAGAAACAGCTTCCAGTCAAGTTCCTGAAGCACAAATACTGCAACCGTCTAACTTTTTTCCATTGTTTTATCTCAGAAGTTGTCAGGAAAAATAGATGGGTTTTTGTTCCTTGTAACTGAAGAGAAGTATCGATAAGTGAAGACTTCATACTCGCCTTCAATTTGGAGAGGAAATACAAGTGATGACAATAAATGATAGTCATGAGAAAGAATTACAGCCATTCTTATTAACCACATGTTGACCATCTGCTGGGCTACAGCACTGAGCTAAGTATTTTGTATATTAACCCAGTGAATCCTCAGAAAAATGCTTTGAGGTAGGCAATATTATTATCATCGCCACCCTATTTTTATTATGATTAACCCCAGGCACAAGTACCTTAATAACTTACCCAAAGTCACACAGCTTGTAAGTGACAGAGCCAGAAAATGACAAAGAGGTCATCTGACTTCAGGTGTCATGCTCTCAGCAGCCAGGCTGTATTGCATGCTTTTAATGACTTATATAATCTCTTCTCGTTTTTCCTCATTATCAGCTTCGGGAGAAAAAAAAGAAAACATATTTTCTGTAGTCATTCAGTTTCCTTTTAATTTTTTTCAAAAGTATTTCGGATCCTCCTTCAAAGACTTTTGTATTAAATAAGACTCTATAAAATTTTTCATGATATTCATACACAGCTAACATTCAGTGTAATACAAATTACTTAGAGTTTATAAAGATAGCTCATGTCTCCTGACTAAAGTCAAAATCTGATAAAAGAAATATAATCTTTAATTGAAAATTTTCTCAACCTTTAGAAATAGTATAAAAAACTGGCCATTTTGACATAGAAAACTCAGAGAATATATTACACTTAATTGATGATTGGATTCAATGTGTGACTGAAGAAGGAATCTCATATAACTCCTGTTTGTGGAAGGGCCTGGGGCCGAGATCAAATTTGCAAGTGACACTGTTTTCTCCGTTACCCAAACACATAATAGTAACAATTTAATGCTGTAGATGCACCCATAAACTCTCCATTTGGAGTTTTCAAATTTCTGGATTTAATTATTTCAACAACTGGATATTCTCCAACCATGTGGTAAGGTGAAAAATCATACCCTAATTATAAAGAAAAAAAAAAGAAAGACAATCCCTTAAAGAAATTGCAGTCTGCAAGAGAAAACAAGCAATGTTTAGTGAATGAATAAATGGGCATAGGGAAAGTTTTAGCAGAATGGTGCAATGTTTTCTCTAAAGGTAGGTTAGCATGCCAAGTATACGGGCTCATACATTCCACAGTCAATACTTCACAAGTTTCAATTACTTCTAATCCTCATTACCATGGAGACAGATTTTCAGGTTCTTAAACTTTCACGCACATTTTTGTAAGTTGTCGAGAAGTTCAAAGAAAAATGAAGGAATCTGATGCATATTAATATAATTATTTTTTTAAATCATTGAACATCTTCACCATAAAGTACATATTGTAAATCAGGTTCCTCAGGAAGTAGACCCTAAAGTTAAGTTAGTGCGAAAAGAATCAATTATTCAATATTCTCAGGATTTACACCTGTGGTTAATTTCCAGAATAAACATAGTGAATGCATATTGATTTTTATGGGGAAACATTCTTATGTAATATGAACCGGAAATTATTATACTTGTCCCTAAATTCATTACTTAAGAAATCCATACAATTTTCCAATAAAGTAATTTGGGTTCTAACTGAATTTTTTTCCCCAAAGTTCTGTGTTAAGGAACTGAACGTCCATCTCACTTCACAGTTGCAGGGAAGACAGCTCTGGGGAGGAGCTGCCAGGTCGTTGTCTACTCAGCCAAGGGCTGTGCAGGGTTCTGTTCTCCTGGGAGGCAGAGCCAGCCTGACGAGGCTCCCTGTCCCAAAACATGTGGGACTTAAGGGTTTGATATCCTGATGCCACGAAAGTCTCCCAATGCTTATTTGGAATAAACCTCCCTAAAACTACCACATTAAGATTTCATTTAAAGGGAATTTAATCAAAAAGTTAAGTTAAAACAATTAGGCTTATAAAACTTAGAGTATTATGATTATGAAATATATAAATTTCAAAAGAAACTAGCCAAGTTTTAGATGAAAAATAATTTTAAATCATCCTAGAATTCAAAAATGTAGGAAGTTACCGTATCCATTATCATATTATCCAAGCATCCTTTCATGCCGAGGGAAAAAATGACCAGATTTGAGCAGCATGCACATTCTGGTCCACACTAGACAGAACTGTCAAGTGGGAAAAGCAGGAACAATGTCTACCAGCAGCCAAAACTCAATTTTCTTCCTCCCTGACACAGTGTCTGGGTCATTTATTTAGAGAGCACACTCTTGCTTTAGATACCATATGCTCTGTCACCTCTCAGTGTCTCTTGATTTCTCAGAGTGAAACTGTTTGGACAGTTATTAGTAGTATTCTGTTAATTACTCCAGAAAAAAAAAGTAAATAGAAGCAGAGAAGGTTCATCTGCTATTATCCATATTCCTATAACCTCAAAATGACTATTTTAATGAATTTTGTTTCATCTTCATCCTTCATGGTGGGTGTATATGTACCTTTTAGAAAATGAGTAAATGTCAAGAAATGGAACTAGTACTGCAGTAATGAAAATCATCTTTACTGTTTCCTTGACTCAGCAAATTGTTTGACTTTATAGATATTGTATATCTGTTAAGCCTGCAGTAATCCTTTTTTATAATGACATGTCTATAGGATAATTACTGCATAGTGCTTTCGTATTATAATGTTGATTCTAATCATACAATAACCTTAGAAACTCAGTGTCATGATAATACCACATTTCTTATCACTCCTTTTCTGTTTGCTTTCATCCCAATGAATGCACTTGTCTGTTTCTTTTGAGGTTTATACATAATGTAATATATATATATTTTAATATTTATATAAAATTTATCTGTGGAAGAGTGACACAACAAAAAAAACCCTAATCT
This sequence comes from Lipotes vexillifer, assembly GCF_000442215.2. Lineage (NCBI taxonomy): Eukaryota > Metazoa > Chordata > Mammalia > Artiodactyla > Lipotidae > Lipotes > Lipotes vexillifer. The sequence continues at coordinate 5,389,839 of NW_006791822.1, read as the reverse complement.
TTTCATTTCTTTATTTTTACCTTTTTATTGAAGTACAGTTGACATACAATATTATATTAGTTTCAGGTATACAAAATACTGACTTGACATTTATATACATTATGAATTGATCACCAGGATAAGTCTAGTAACCAGCTGTCCCCATACAAAATTATTGCAATATTATTAACTATAAAACTATGCTGCACACTACCTCCCCATGACTTATTTTATAACTGGTAGTTTGTACCTCTTAATCCCCTTCACCTATTTCAACCAACCCTCCACACCCTTCCCTCTGGTGACCACAAGTTTTTTTCTCTGTATCTATGAGTCTGTCTCTTTTTGGTTTTGTTTGTTTCTTTGTTTTATTTTTTTAGATTCCATATACAACTGAAATAATCCAGTAACTGTCTTCCTATGCCTGACTGATTTCACTGAACATAATATGTTCTAGGTCTATCCATATCATTGCAGATGGCAAGATTTCACTCTTTATTGTGACTAAGTAATAGTTCGTTGTATATATATATATATATACCACATCTTCCTTATATATATATATACCACATCTTCCTTATCCATTTATTTATCGATAGACACTTAGGGGCTTCCCTGGTGGCGCAGTGGTTGAGAGTCCGCCTGCCGATGCAGGGGACACGGGTTCGTGCCCCGGTCTGGGAAGATCCCATGTGCCGCGGAGCGGCTGGGCCCGTGAGCCATGGCTGCTGAGCCTGCGCGTCCGGAGCCTGTGCTCTGCAACGGGAGAGGCCACAACGGTGAGAGGCTCTTGTACAAAAAAAAATAGACACTTAGGTCGCTTCCATAACTTGCCTATTGCAAATAATACTGCAATGAACATAGGGGTGTGTATATCTTTTCCAATTAGTGTCTTAATTTTCTTTGAGAAAATACCCATGTAGAATTGCTGGATCATATAGTAGTTCTATTTATAATTTTTTGAGGAACCTCTCTACTGTTTCCTATAGTGGCTGCACCAATTTACATTCCCACCAGCAGTGCACAGGCATTTGCTTTCCTCCCCATCCTTGCCAGCAATTTTTTGTTGTCTTTTTGATAATAGCCATACTGACAGGTGTGAGATGATATCTCATTGTGATTTTGATTTGCTTTTCCCTAATGATTAGTGATGTTGAGCATCCTTTCATACAGATGTTGGCCATCTGTATGTATTCCTTGGGAAAATGTCTATTCAGGTCTTATGCCCATTTTTAAAATCAGGTTGTTTGTTTTTTTGATATTGAATTGTGTGAGTTCTGTATATATTCTGGATATTAATCCCTTATTGAATATATCATTTGCAAACATCTATTTTGTAGGCTGTCTTTTTGTTTTGCTGATGATTTCCTTCACAATGCAAAAGCTTTTTATTACAGTTTGTTATAGTGTTTGTTCATTTTTATTTTGTTGCCCTTGCCTCAGGAAACATTCAAAAAATTATTGCTAAAACTGATGTCAGAGTGCATACTGCCCATGTTTTCTTTTAGGAGTTTTGTGGTTTCAGGTTTTGGTCTTACATTTAAATCTTTTATCTATTTTGAGTTGATTTTTTTAATGTGTTCTAAGAAAGTGCCCCAGTTTCATTCTTTTGCATGTAGCTATCCAGTTTTCCCAACACCATTTATTGAAGAGACTGTCTTTTCCCCGCTGTATATTCTTGACTCCTGTTTTGTAGATTAATTGACCATATAATGGTGTCTTTATTTCTGGATTCTCTATTCTGTTCCATTGATATATGTGTTTTTATGCCACTACCATATAGGTTGACTAGTGTAGTTTGAAATCAAGGAGTGTGATCTCCAGGTCTGTTCTTTCTTAAGATTGTTTTGGCTATTCAGGTTCTTTCGTGGTTCTATACAAATTTTAGAATTGTTTGTTCAAGTCTTGTGAAAAATGCCATTGGTATTTTTATAGGGATTGCATTGAACTTCTAGATTGCCTTGGGTAGTATGGTCATTTAAACAATATTAATTCTTCCAATCCGTGAGCAGTGTGTGTCTTTTCATTTGTTTGTATCGTCCTCAGTTTCTTTCATCATTGTCCTATAGTTTACAGAGGGTAGGTCTTTTACCTCTTTGGTTACATTTATTCCTAGATATTTTATTCTTTTAGATGCAATTATAAATGGGATTTTTTTCTTAATTTCTCTTTCTGATAGTTAATTATTAGTTTATATAAGTATCCCTGGACTTTCTGTGACTTGCAAGAAAATTTTTTCAAAATTTCCAGAGAATGGGGAAGAACTATAGTTGTCGTGCTGCCTAATTCCACAAACTACGTTGTGTGTTTCTTCTCTTGGTGCCTGTAAAACTAAAACTAAAACTAAATAATAATAATAATAAAGAAAATGTACAATTTGAGAAATTTCAAAGAGAAACCACTATAGGAATACTTAAAATATTAGCCTGTACCTTTCCTTTACTTGCATAGGGTCCAGAAATTCTGCGGGGAAGAATCTAAACTTAGTCTCCGTATTAGTTTTCTGATGCTACCATAACAAATGACCACAAATTCAGAGGCTTAAAGCACAAAAATACATTATCTTACACTTCTAACTTACAGGTCAGAACTTTGACATGGGCCTCACTGGGCTCAAACCAAGGCAACCAGGTCAGATTTCTTTTCTGGAGGCTCAAGAGCAGAATATTTCCTTTCTTGTCTGGCTTCCAGAGACCACCTTTCTTCCTTGACCCATGATTCCATCTTTAAATCCTGCATCACACCACATTACAACACTCTCCTCTTCTGCCCCATTTTCCTACTTCTGAGAGCCCTGTTATTACTTTGAGCCCACATGGATGATCCAGGATAATTTCACTCTTTGAAAGTCAACTGATTAGCAATTTTAATTCCATCTGTTATCTTAATTCCTCTTTTGTCATAAACTGCAAAATATTCAAAGGTTCCAGAGGTTAGGACATGGACATCTTGGGGCATGGGGAAGAGCATTATTCTGTGTACCTTAATCTTAAGATTCAAATATGCATTTGTTTGAAAAATGGCAGAGCATTAAGGAAAACTATATCTGACTGAGGAGTAATAAGTTCCTGGGGAACCACCATGAATGGGGAAAAATGTTTCACCGAAATGGCTGAGTGATGTTTAGCCGCCTATGGACTCCTACATTTAAAGCCTACATTTAAAAGAATGTCAATAATAGTTTTGGGCCTGAGAACTGTTTCTTAGAGATTCCTTTTTTTATACACATTTCTTTGAAAATAAATTTATTCTAAAACTTATATATGCCTCTTCTGTCATTCAGGATCTGGCCCTTAGTGCTTGCATATCTCAAGGGTCTAGCCTGAAAACTATACCATTCAGGATTCAGGACACAGCTATTATGGACACCATTTAAATCAAAGTTAGCTATGTTCAAATATTAAGTGGTCTTTTGTTTGTGCCACTATCAACATTCACAAATGGACACTTTTTTGGAGTGCAGGGAAGACTTAGGTAACATAAGTCCTTAAGGAGAAAAAAGACAAATTAATAGCATGTCAAATTCCTCCTCTTAGTCAAATGCAAAAGATATGTCATGCTGCAGCTTCATTTCTGAATAGTGCTGAGGATCTCTTCCCTGTTTCATTTTGTGTTTGGATGCTCGTTTCATTCTGATTCATATTTCCAGATATATTCACAAATTAACAAGCTCTTTGTATTGGTTGCATAGATAGCTGAGGATCACAGTCTATATTATTCCTCATGGAGGCATACCTCTCAAGATAGTAAGTCAAGGTATTTAATTTGTTTGCCACCTAAGTTCTGACTTTTGAATATTTAGGTATATATGTGGAGTCCATTTGTACTCATGACCCTGCAAATATCAGAGGCAGTTCTGCACTACTGTCCCCAAAGCTCGGTTGTTAGAAAAGAAGTAGAAGGAATATTTTTACTGAATCAAGAAAAAAAAAAAAAGGGACCCAACATCAGAGATCAGTGGAAAACAGAAGAGCAGTGAGGTCAAAAACACAGAAGTTGGGCTTCCCTGGTGGCGCAGTGGTTGAGAGTCCACCTGCCAATGCAGGGGACAGGGGTTCGTGTCCCGGTCTGGGAAGATCCCACATGCCGCGGAGCGGCTGGGCCCGTGAGCCATGGCTGCTGAGCCTGCGCGTTCGGAGCCTGTGCTCCGCAACGGGAGAGGCCACGAAAGTGAGAGGCCCGCATACCACAAAAAATAAAAAATTTTTAAAAACCCCGAAAAACACAGAAGTTGAGGGTTTCCGAGCTTGGTGTAGCAACATCAATTTTATGTGAGAATACGTTGTCTGCCTGGGGCCGTTAAAAAGGAAGTGACTTTGCTGACATAGAACTACAACATTTGTAGGAGATAAGAAAAGAATTTATCTAAGCAATTTTGGAAAACGGTATTTTGACTATCAGATAAATGACTATCAGACTACCATATTTCCATATTGACTACCCAATATGTAAGAGATACCACCACTGAGTCTAAATGTTTATTTTATTTTTAATCACATTTATTTACCCAACACACATTTATTATGTGTATTAAGCATGGAAAGAAAAAAGCTGAAATTTGCTGAGCGCTTGCTTTGAGCCAGGCATTGTGCAATGACTAGAGGCATTATCGCATTTAGTGTTTTACCATCACTTTGAAAGATTTGCTAGTATTCCAAACCCTATCAGTGCGAAAACAGGCTGATGGGTAAGGAATCCAGATTACATGACTCCAGAGTGTGTGCTCTTAGACACTGCTCAGCCTCCCTTCTAATCCTCATTAGTTGCAAACTCTGGCAAGTCTCATTTTCCTTATACAGGGTACTTTCCTTAGTTAGAGTGATTATATGTCTCTGTAAGGGCAGTTCCAGTGCACACTGTCCTCTGTAGGGCTTAATTATTAATAGCGCCCCCTCTTTTTCCTCTCAACAGTGTAAGATTTGGCTGACAAATCATATGGCCACCCTAAATTATCTTCAGCGACATCTGTATCTTTTACACTTGGGTCAGTGTGGGGTGCCTTGTCCACTCAACATCAGTTAGATGCTCTTCATCTTTTTTTAGAGCTTGACCAAAGATTTTTATGGAAAGTCCTTGATTAACAATATATATAAACTGTAATAAACTTTTTAAAATAATATTTTGGTGGTATAAAATAAGACTGCTTCATTAAGCAGTATTTTAAAAATAATTTCCCAATTTCATATGTCTCTATAATTCATCCTAATTAACAAAAAAGTGTTTTTACCCAAATGCATTCACATATAAAAAATTAAGATTTGTATGTGGTATTTTTTTTCATTTATTTACTCATATATTATGTTTTTCAGAAAGGTTTTAAAGTAGGTTAAATGACAGCCACAACTAGATTATTAAATCTAATTAGAGAAAGGAAAGGAGTTCCCAAGATAAACAAAAGTATGATTATAGTAAGAATCAGGGTCAAAATGTTTACTTTGAGTTTTGTTTAATTTTGATCTTTAAATTTGGAGCTTCCAAAAAAAATTAAAAATAGGACTACCATACAGTCCAGCAATTCCACTTCTGGGTATTTACCCAAAGAAAACAAAAACATTAATTCAAAAAGATACATGCACCCCAGTGTTCATTGTTATTTACAATAGCCAAGGTGTGGAAGCAACCTGAGTGTCCATCAGTAGATGAAGGATAAAGAAGATGTGGTATATATACACACTGGAATACTACTCAGTCATAAAAAAGAATGAAATCTTGCCATTTGCAACAGTGTGGATGGATCTAGAGGGTATCATGCTCAATGAAATAAGTCAGACATAGAAAGACAAATGCTGTATGATTTTAGTTATATGTGGAATGTAAAAAATAAGCAAAACAAAAGAAAACAATATCAGACTGATAGATACAGATAACAAATGGATGGTTGCCAGAGGGGAGGGGATGCTGGGTTGGGCAAAATAGGTGAGGGGGATTAAGAGGTATAAGCTTCCAGTTATAAAATAGCTAAGCTGTGAGGCTATAACATACAGCATAAAGAATATGGTCAATAATACACTAGTAATAGTATGGGAACAGATAACTCAATTTATCATGGTGATCATTTCGTAATGTATGTAAATGTCAAACCACTATGTAGTATTGATACATCTGAAACTAACATAATGTGCATCAACTATATTTCACTTTTAAAAAAAAAAACATAAAATTAAAAATTGAAAAAGATAGCTAAATGGCCAAGTTTTTATTAAATAATTTTTTTAAATCTATTTTTTAAAAATTGCCTTTTGAAGCTTTACTCTGTTGTTAAAGATATTTCACTTTAGAAAAGAATCAAGTTGTTACCTGATCTATTTTGCTTATATGAAATATTTCAACGTACAGTATCAGTGCTCTTTGTGAACATAATTAATATGCTGATTTAGGTATACTTTTAATACATTTCAAGTGTATTTTGAAATAATTCAGTTAAATAATAATTTGTTTATGAAAAATAAAACCAGTTTTTATTTGTATGTGAATGCAGTACCCTGCGTTATCCATTTTTATAGATATTTAAAATGTTAAAGAAAGAGGAAGAAAAGACAGAAAGAAAAGTAAGAATGAAAGGAAGAAAAGAAATGAGGGAAGAAAGAATAAAAGAAAAAATAGCTGAGACAAAGGAAAACACAGATGTGTAGCACTAAGGAAACAGGTTTTCAAAGTAGTAACAGACATGTAAATCTACACAGATACATCTAGCATAGATTAAAGGGACATTTCTTTTCTATACCATTTTATAGCTTATTCTGGAATCCTGGCAACACTAAGAGATAATTGAACTGAACATTTTGTTTATTAAATACACATGGAGAACATGAGCAACAGAAATGACATTTCCCCTAAAAACATCCATATAAAAACAAGTGCACCTTCTCAGAAAGCTTTGAGATATATTATCAACAAGAGAAAATAGCCCAAAATTTTCTGAGAAAGAAAACTAACATTGAGTACTACCAGATATTAAAATATATTAAAATATAATTAAGTAAAACTTACAGAATCTGGTCTTACCAATACATAAGAAAAAATAATCATCCTCACTGGTAACTTAAAAAATGCAAATTAAAGATGATACCATGTTTTCCCTTTCATAATTTTGAAGATTTAAATGAATTTTAATGCTTAATGTGAAAGGGGGGAATTGCTCTATCAAATTCTATAGACATTCAGAAGAATAATGGAGACAAAAATCATTTACAATGCACATAATGTATCCAAGAATTACATTTCTAGGAATATATCCTCTGCAAATGTACATATATACAAGGATATATGTACAAGACTGTCAATCACAGTATTGCTTATAATAATAAAAAATCGAGAATAAACTAATATTCAATGGTAGTTGATGCATTAAATAAATTTGATTTATTTATTCAGTGAAATGTATGCTATAATGAAAAGTGATATTGTTTATTATATCAATATATAATTATGAACATTCTTTATAAAACATTTTGTAATGATTTTATAATGTGTATGTTTATACATTATATATATACATACATATTCTAGAAAGATATGTAGCAAAATTTTAATATTGATTATCCATAAGTCATCAAAATATGTAAGATTTTAATTTTTATTTTCATTCTTTCTATGGTGTAGTGTATTTTGCTCCAGTGAGCATGTATTACTTTTATAATCAGAAAACATATTTATAAAAATAATCACTTTAAATTTCTAAACTATTAGCTTATAGTGAAATGACAGGTAACCTATAAACATAAAACTATATCAATAAAATATATAATGTTCATAGAGTGAAAGTCTGCAATCACTTATTATATATGGCCTAAATATTTTTTAAAGTTTCAATAAGTAGCTATGAATTAAAATGTTTCCAATAATGGTTATAGGAATGGTAGAATTATAAAACATATTTTAATTAAATGTCTCCAATAGAAAAACTGTAAAAATGAATTACCTACGTTATGCATATTTATGAACATAAAAAATAGAAGGACAATGAAAAAACTATTCCATTTCGTTTGGTTAAATGTCATTTTACTCATACTTGCTCAATTTTAAAAAATCATATTTGATTAAGGTGGTTATAATTTATCATTTCATACCAGCTAATCTCTGGTTCCATCTGGCACACTATAGAAAACTTACTAAGAAATAGCTTTCTTATCCTAATATGATGAACATTATCTAGTAATAAAAAGCAAAAAAAAGTAAGAATTCCTCAAGTTTTTGCAGATGTTTAAGGGGCAATGCAGTGGTCATTAGAGAGCTTATCGTTTTAAAAACCCTTACGTATTCGTAAGGATTTGGTGATAAGCAGCATATTTGGGGAAACCTCCACTTTCTTCTTACAAACAGAGGCCAAGTAGGAAGGCATGGTAACAACAACAACAAAAAATCAATAAATGTAAAGTCTATTAAAAATATGATTTGGGACTTCTCTGGCGGTCCAGAGGTTAAGACTCTGCACTTCCACTGGAGGGGGCAAGGGTTCGGTTCCTGGTCAGGGAACTAAGATCCCACATGCCAAGCAGCGCAGCCAAAAAATTTAAAAAAATAAATGTTTCAAAGTAAAAGCACAAATATTGTTTGTCTTTTAAAAAAGAAAAAATATATATATATTTAGTTTCATACCTTGGATGTATGTGTATGCTTAAAGATTATTAATGGAATATATTGATCAATTCATTCATAAAAGCTTTTCTTGATAATGAATGTATCTGTGTGAATGACAACCAAAAGTAAATAAACCTTAGATTAAGACAAACATCTATTTATTCTTATACACAGGTCAAATTCATACAACTGTACAAAATGCCAAGTATTTACAGCTGAAATTACATATAATAAATATAGTTTTTACTTCAGAAATGAGTGTAACTCATAGTAAAAATTTTTTATTAACTAATCAAGAACTTTTTTATTTTCCCATGCATTTTATTAGGCATGTAACATGGCTTAATAGTATGCAAGTTGTTAAAATCTGTTACTGAGGTATGATGCACATGTACTTCTACTTACTGAGGTTTCTATAATTATGGCTTTTTCAAGCCCTATTATGTTCTGGGCATCATAGGCTATATTTGATTAAGAAAAACAGCAGCTGTCTGGTCATATACAGAATGTCTCTTGCTAACACGAAATTTTTTTGGGGAATCGTTTTATTCGTGTTGGGCACCAAAGGGAAAAAATATTCTTATAGCCATGGAAAGTCACTAATTAGAGCTCTCAGTTATGCTACAGGACAATAACTTCATCCCAGTTCTATAGACAGATTTAATTTCACAACTTTTGTTCACTCTTAGGGGAATCAAAACAAATCAAAGAGAAAGAAAATAATCTACTGCAGTGATCATAATAAAAACATCAACAACAAAAGTCAAGGAGCCACCTTTTTATTCTGTGTATAAACTATATATATTATACATAGCAATGCATTTTGGCGGCACTAATTCTAGAATCTTACCATCTCCCTAAAGTATCTGGACTTTCTCCATGGCTGACTGGACATGTGACTTGTAGAAATTCTTGACTTGGTTCCAATAGGTTACACAGCAAGAAGCTAGAGAAGATGGTCAATATGTCAGCCAATGCTGACTCTTTATTATTATTATTATTATTATTATTTGCGGTACGCAGGCCTCTCACTGTTGTGGCCTCTCCCGTTGCGGAGCACAGGCTCCGGACGCGCAGGCTCAGCAGCCATGGCTCACGGGCCCAGCCGCTCCGCGGCATGTGAGATCTTCCCGGACCTGGGCACGAACCCGCGTCCCCTGCATCGGCAGGCGGACTCTCAACCACTGCACCACCAGGGAAGCCCAACTGGCTCTTATTTTGACTGTGGCACTAATGACATTTCTAATTCTTGGTTCCAAAAAAGGAGATATATCTGTGTCAAAGGATTTCATGGGACAAATCATGGTTGAAAAGTATTGGTCCTCCCTCTCCCACCCCACAAATCTAGACAGTATAGGAGCAAGACAATAGGTAGCGCATAGGTTGGGAGGCTGATGAGACCAGAGGTTTAGGAACTTCATCTCTCTTGCTTTGATCCTGTATGGACATTTTCTCTTAATTCTCTGAAAATGCTCCTTTCTAAGCATCTAATTGTCATAGAGGTATCAAAGCTAACCAGGGAAGGACCAGAAGTGTAAAGACCATAAGACCTAGGGAAATTTCTGTCTGTAGAGGCTGCAGAACCTAAATGTGAATAATTTGTAAATAGTTGCCAAAAAGCAAAGCTAATTCAAGCTTTGCTTTTTGGAAATTTCTGGATTTTTTTTTAAAAGAAGTATAGTTGATTTACAATTTATGTTACTTTCAAGAGTACAGCAAAGTGATTCAGTTAAATATATATATTTTTTCAGATTCTTTTCCATTATAGGTTATTACAAGATATTGAATATAGTTCCCTGTGCTATACAGTAAATCCTTGTTGTTTAGAATGTTTAAAAATATTTTAGATCCACAGTTGGTTGAATCTGTGGATGGAGAACCGGGATTTGAAGGGATGACTGTAGGTTATTTCATTAACCAGTAGGAAGGACCTTCAGATATTACAAAACTTGGTCTCATTGCTTCAGCCACAATGTAGGACTGAGACAAGTGAAGTCAAAACAGCCACTCCTGGTGCTGGTAAAGGCTCCAACTGGAATAGGCTGACACTGGGAATCAATAAATCAATAAAAATATGAACAAATATTTGGGCCTTTTGAAAGTCATTTTATGTGACATGGTAACATGAAGGGGCTGAACTTAGATCAAGAAACAAAACTGAAACAGCACCTAAAACACTGATCAGTTTAAACTGGTTTTGCTTTCTTAAAACAGATTGTTGAGTAATGAAACCTGGAGTCATTTTACGGACACAGCACTGCACATGTGCAAGACAGGAACCCTTGTCTCTAGGATGACCCCGGAACCAAGAATCTTCAATCTACGGAACCTAAGAATAGAAATGTTGCCACCAGAGCCCTTTACGAAGAGAGAAGTGCTTCAGTAAGGAAAATCTGGCTTCCAGCAACAGGAGTAGCTTATATGGACTGATTGGAGACTAGCCAGTCAACTCCCGAGTTTGAAATTCCTCTAACTCCTTAAATTTTGCCCAGGACCCTGGATCGGGGAGACAGTTTTGAGAGTCCTGCCTTCTATCTCCTTGCTGGTTGACATCACTATAAAGTTCTCTCTTAGCTCAAAAGCCAGTGCCTTAGTGTTGGCTTCGATGCACGTCGGGCAGTGAGACCTTGCTTGGTGACAACTTTGGTGATCATAAAGGGACTTAGGTCTTGCGACCGCCTGCCCCAGGCACTGTAGCTCCAGGCAAAGTATGGGCCATCGCCACCAACCCTGAATGGCTACCTAGACCAACTTTGTCCAGGAAGTTGGCTGTGAGGTTCCCGCTTCCCTGCTGCTGTGCTCCAGGCTCTTTGTGCTACTTTCACTTTTGAGAGAAGAAACAGCTCCTGGTTCAGATGTCTTTTGGTGAGTTAACGTTGTCAAAACGCGCCTGTGCCTAAATTGTCTAATAACCTCCTCAGGATTGTGGGTTAGAGTCCCACCCTAAGGGAGACAACATAAAAGGTTGCGGCCGCTGAGGTACTCAAATGATCAGGTTACTGTCCCAAACCCTGGGTTATAGTCTCAGGCCTTTGGGTCTCTTTGTCTGTGTCTCTTTTATTTGTTAGGATTGGATAATAGGGTTGGCTCTTGGATGACTGTAGCAAAATATTATTGGGCCTGATATTATTGAGGGCCCTCTGACTGAGGAGATAAAAGACTTTGCTGGAAACCTTGCCTTATGGAGCTGTTGTGGGGGAGAGGTTATCCATGCCTAATATAATTGCCTAGCAGTATTGATGCAGGTGTGTATCCTTAATAAAACCAGCCCTGATTACCTTGCTGGGTGAGAGGGTAAAGGAGAAAAGATGGAATGTCAAGCAGGAACATTCTCTACCCCAAAAGAACATAGGCTGTGCCTGGGTTAAATGAATTTTGTACAATTGGACACATTTTGGATTTTTCCTCACTGATCATTTTAACCATTTTTTTTATATGAGCCAAACTAGCAGGAAGTTAGCATTGAACTGTTCTCAAGTGTGTGTGTGTGTGTGTGTGTGTGTGTGTGTGTGTGTGTGTGTGATGTTAAAAAGGAAAGTTTGCCAGGAGGAACAAAGCCTGGAACATTGGTGGTGCTAAAGGTTATGGGCTGTATAGGGGCCTTAGCCTGGATGTATTCTACCTGGCAGTTGCCCAGACATCTAGATGAGCTTGTCTGTGATCTCTGCTATGGAGGTAAAATGTTTTGGTCATCAGAAATATTAAATCCCAACATGCTCAGAAAGGAAGTGAGGACTTCAGTATTTCAACCTGTATACTCCTGAATTCCTCTCTCAAATCCAGTTCTAAGACAGCTTCCTCATTTTGCTTTTGTCCCCTCTTCTACCCTCCTCTTCATCAAGTAAGTTTTTCAAGGTGGTCACTGAGTGAGAGCCTGGACATTCATAGGCCCCTCTGCAGTAGGCAAGCCTGCCTTTAGCACATGGCAGGGAAACTATTAAAAGCCTGTGACCAAATTGGCTACAATCTTGGAACTGCTTGGACAGATTCCCTGGAAACTGAGTAGCATGTGTGACTTTCAGGCTACAGTTCTTGACAACCATCTCTAATGGACAGCATTTCAGTAGTCCCTTTGTGAACCCTCAAATCCAGGCTGGGCTAGTCATCTTTGAGACTGTCCATTCTCCACTGTGGCTCCTCCAGGGAATTCTTACAGCCAAGCTGTAAGACTTGTTTACACTACTGCATTTGCTTCTTCCCAGAAACCAAACTAGGAGATGGGATTGGTTTCTAAATCTTAAGGGTCTTGTTTTCTCTTGAGGCTGTTTGATTTCCCTCTGCCTTTTTTGAGGGAGTGAGGGAAGGCTATTTTCTAGAAATTTGCAATCCATAGACTGTTCTTAGCTCTTGGGTTTGAAACCTCAGATATTGACTAAGCCTTTGATTTAGGGGTTTATGGCTAGGGCTCTCTCTCTCCCTCTCTCTCTCTCTTTCTCAACACCTACTCTCACACGGGCCGGAAAACCCCTCACAACCAGCATTGAGGTGGACAGTAGTTGAGGGGGCAAGCCACTAGCATGCCCAGGTGATTCCCACAAAGGAATAAAGTGTGCTCTGAGCCACAGATTTGCAAACCCTGGTGCTCTCCTTCATCTTTCATGAATGCTAAGGTTTGCCAGGTGCAGCCAACATTGCAGCATCACACAGACCTCGAGTTTCCAATAAGACTGCTGAATGACATTAGGCCCAATCCATGAAGGCTGGGAAGAGGTGGCAGGCATTTGCTAAAGGCAATTGTTCAAGTCTCTTCCGTGTTCTAGCTGGCCAAGGAGTAAACTATTTTGAGCACTATACAGTGGAAGAAATCCAGTCAGCCAACTGCAGAGCTCAGCTTCACTACTCGTTTGCCTTCAGAGGATGGAGTCCCAGGTGGAGAACTCTTGGCTGGCTTACCATCAGCTCTGCCTTGCACTGTGGTTATCAACTTCCCTTGGATCGAGAGTAGGCAAGTACAAGTAGTGGGCTCACAACATTTGACCTTGACTGGTTTTTCTAAGTTTCTTTGCGGAATAAGAATTTGCAGAAGAGATGTAAAATTATGGTTCAGAGGGAAGACCTTCAGAAAAAGCCTGATTCAGAGCTTAATGATGATCTCAACTTAGTACATTTGGCTTCTCCTTCAGTGCCTCCCATGGTTCTTCTACTGCATGAAGGGGGAATCCCTACAAGTAGTACCAAATCTTATACCAACAATCCTCCTAGGGCTACAGGTCTGGTCCTAGTCCTGTATCCTTACTTATCAGATAGTCAAAAGTGTGCAGTCTCCCTTCCCCAGAGTACTCAGTTCAGCCCAGGGGGGACTCTGCTTCAGGAAGGGCAATATCCCTTGAATTAAGTTCCACAGGTCTAGACGACCAAGGTCAACACGGGATTTGTATATGTGCACTCTGCGTTTTTTACTTCTCATCTATATAATTGGGAAAAAAGTTAAAGTAAAGCTTTCTGCATGTGCCTGAATGCCCAGTTTCCTTGTGGGGGTTAGATCTAACAAAATTCAATGACTTTCTCACCAGAAAAAGTAGACATTAAAGTACTCTCAGATCAAGGCTATACCCTCCAAGCTGGGCTAGTACAATTGGGAGACAAGCCTCAGCCAAAAGTCCCTGATGAAATTTTACAAAAGGTAAGAGCAGATTTTTGGTAAGAGTCAAGACAGCTAACCCAGTAGTAGTAAAACTCCATTCAAGCACCAGGGCTTCAAATTTAAAGCAATACCTTTTAAAGAGGCATTTGAAGGAATGGGTAAAGCCTCTGATAACCACCTTTTTTTTTTTTTTTCCGGTACGCGGGCCTTTCACAGCTGCGGCCTCTCCCGTTGCAGAGCACAGGCTCTGGACGCGCAGGCCCAGCGGCCACGGCTCACGGGCCCAGCCGCTCCGCGGCACGCGGGACCTTCCCGGACCGGGGCACGAACCCGTGTCCCCTGCAACGGCAGGCAGACTCTCAACCACTGCGCCACCAGGGAAGCCCAACCACCTTTTTTAAATGTCAGTTTATCTGACCTTGTCAATCCCTGTAACACTCCAAACCCACCAATACAAACATCTGGGACTTGAGATCATCATTTTGTACAGGATTTGAGAGACATTAACCAAATAGTAGAGGACATACATCCAGTGGTGCCGAATTCTTATACTTTGCTTACAACTTTATCTGGAGACATTTGCTGGTTTACAGTTCTGGACTTAAAAGATCCCCTTTACTGCATGGCTCTAAGTCCTGAGTCCCAGGAACTGTTTGCTTTTGAGTGGGATGATCCAGAAGCTAATATAAAATAAAAATATTATAGAATGGTACTACCCCAAGGATTTAAGAATGCCCCCACTATCTTTGGGGAAGCCTTGGTCAAGGACATAAGGGTTCACCAATTAAATGAGGAAGTCTTAATCTAATGTAGATGATACTAATTGCTAGTGAAACTAAGGAAGCCTCAGACCAAAATGCAATCCACACTTTAAACTTTCTGGCACATCAGGGATATAAAGTCACCAAGGGAAAAAGCACAAATTTCTCAACCAACTGTAAAATATTTAGGATTTGAGTTATCAAAAGGACAAAGAAACTTATTGCTGGATCAAAGGGAAGCATTAGCTAGGGTGACTATACCCACCACCAGGAGACAATTATGAGGATTCTTAAGAACGGCTGAGTTTTGTCATACTTGGATCCCTAACTTTGGACTCATGGCCAAATGCCTGTATGAGGCTCTTAAAGAAATGACAATGAGCCATTAAGCTGAACTGTGGGATGCTATAAGGTATTCCATACCATACAGATAATTGAAGTCTATTCTAGCAGACCTGACCTGACCAGTCTTTAGAAATCCATATGTGGAAATGATTATGGATGGGGACAGCTTCATGGACCACAGTCTCTGAAAGACTGAGTATGCAATAGTAACTCATTAGGAAGTCCTAGAAGCAGAAACCCTCCTCCAGGTGTATCTGCCCAGAAGACAGAGCTCATAGTCCTCCTGAGGGCCCTGTACCTTGGAGCTAAGAAAAGGTAAACATCTATATAGATTGTAAGTATGTCTTCTCCGTCGAGCATTTACATGGGGCCATTGTGGGAAGAGGTCTGCTAACATTAAGAATAAAAGATATTAAACATTCAAGAGGTGATATTGGCCTTACTAGACTATTAACAATGCCAGAAGTAGCCATAGTACATTGCCCAGGCCACCAAAAGACTGATAGCTATATATAGCTAAAGGAAATAATTTGGCTGATCAGGTCACAAAACAGGAACCAAAAACCCAGATCCTAAGGCCCTAGCACTCATTCTGAGTGTGAATCTATCTGGGTTTAAGCCTTGGGATTTAGAGATGGATCTAGAGAGAGCAAACAAATAGGGATTTCATGCTGACTCTTGAGACTTAGATGGTGATCAGTACCAAACAACCAGCTTATAATGAACAAGGACTAGTGCTTATACCCAAGCATTTAATGGAAAGAATTATCAATATTACTTACCTACATCAAGGAACCCATTATGGGAGGCATGCAACCTATTGCTGGCTACAAAAGTTTATTGTTGGCTCACAAAGGCAAAGAACCACGCAAAAGGTAATACGAAATTGCTTAATCACCAGAAACAATCATAAAACTGGGCCAACCCCAATAACAAAAGGGGTACAAGCCTGAGGGACAAAATCAGGAGATGATTACTAAATAGACTTTACTGTTATGCCAAGAGCCTTAGGAAATTAGGTATTTGATACCTGTAGACACCTTCACAGGATGGGTCAAAAAATTTTCCATGCCAGACAGAGAAGATGTCTGAGGTACCAAAAGCCTTAATTTAAAAATTATCCCTCCTTTTGGCTTGCCTCTTTCAATTAAAAGGAAAAATGGAGATGCCAAGGTAACTCAAGTGGTGTCTGGGGCCCCTAGAATACAATGGAAGTTACATGCTTCATGGGGACCTCAGTCTATGGAGAAGACTGAAAAGATGAATCACACAATAAGGACAATAGTTAAACTATGTCAAGAAACCAACTTAACTGGGAATAAGGTCTTACCAGCTGGCCTGTTTAGGTTAAGAGTAGCCCCTAGACCAAGCTCCAATTGAGCTCTTATGATGTTATATGGGAGACCCTACCTTAAATCTACCATTGCAGTCTTAAATGATCATATGCCAAAGGAATTAGATACTATAAAATGTGTACTGTGTCTAGGAGTTTATCTGCTATGTATAAATAGGCTTCTAGTTGGTTGATGTTTCCCACAGACATTCCCCTGAGCTACATAACCTCAGGGGATTGGGTCCTCCTCAAAATTTGGAAAAATCAATACCCTAAAGATCAACGGCAAGCTAAGTGGAATGGACTCTTCCCAAACGGGGTGCACTCTCCGTAGACAGGAGGAAATAGGAGAACGCAACATCCTAACACCTGAGGGAAACCCACTACCGACTTCTTGGCCCCTAATTATACTTGTGAATCCTTAACTGACCTTAAATTACTTTTCAAAAAGAAACATAACAGCTAAGACTCTCCCCGGCTGTGAAGAGAAGATGTAGAAATCTCAAAAGTAGACTGCTTCTGCCCAAGAGTCCAGACCAGGCCAATATAAACCCAAATTCAATGACTACATGTTTTCATGGAGTCTGAAAGGAATGAGGTCTGTTTTTTGAAGAAATATTGGAATTTGGACTCCTAGTTCTGTGTATTTTAGGATTAATTTTATTCATAGCATTTTGTACTTATTATCCTGTACATTTAAAAGGGCTTCCCCCACTTGCATGATTGCCCAAGACTTAAGAGTTCAAGGTGGGACTCATATATTTACAAGTAAGTGCCAAACAATTTCATTACTCATAAAAATCCACACCCCCTAATCAGCAGGA
>NW_006791822.1:5367478-5372354 GCF_000442215.2 Lipotes vexillifer | reverse complement strand
GCAGGAAGTAGCTAGAGTTGTCAGTGCCTTATTTCCTTGTGCATTGAGGAAATGTACAAAGTAAGGAGGGAATTGAAACAACACATAACATATGGGTCAACTTAAAGTGGTTTTGCTTCCTTAAAACACATTCTTGATTGCTCAGACCTGGACTTATTTTACAGACACAGCACTGAACATGTGCAAGACAGGAATCCTCATCTCCAGGATTATCCCAGAACTGAGAATCTTCAGTCCACAGAACTTAGTAGAAAGGTCACCCCCAGAGCCCTTTACCTACAAATGGAGACTACCTTCAATAATGAAAATCAGGCTTCCAGCAACATAAGTATCTTATAAGTACTGTTTCAAGACTAGCCAATCAGCTCCCAAGTTTGCAATTCTCTAACCCCTTAAATTTCACCCCAAACCCTGGATCAAGGAGACAGATTTGAGAGCCTTGCTTCCTGTCTCCTTGCTTGTCGACCTTGCAATAAAGCTCTTTATTTTCAAGAGCCAGTACCATAGTATTGGCTTTTATGAGCATAGGGCAGCGAGCCCTTGCTCATAACAAAATATTACAAGTACTTCGATTAAAGTGCTAATGGGTGAAATGGAGGCATAGAGAAGGGAGTAATCCAATTTACCTGTCCCAGGCATAAACAAGGTTCCCAGTTTTATAACTTTTGAAAGATGGGAAGAGTTTTAATCATGAAGTGCAGCGATTGCGGAATCAGTCTGAAGTACACTTACTAGGATGCTGGCTCTGTCATGACTGGCTGGGTGACTTTGGGCAGCTCCGTTAAGGATTTTATCAGCTTCCTCTTTATTTATGGGTACAGCAATAGAACTTGCGTTTCAGGTTTCGGCTCACATTAAGCACAATGTACATGTTAGAGTTACCAGCCACTAAGATGCGGAAGACTGCAGATAGAGCACGTTTAGGGGATGAAAAACAAGGGTCTAACTTTGCACATACAGAGTATAAGATGTCTTTTATATACTCAAGTTCAGAAGTACAGAGTGAGATATATATGAATGAGTCCAGAAAAAGTGGGATGAAAAGAAGAGTCCTGGGGCATTCCAATATTAAGAGATCAGGGAAAAGAATAATTAGTAAAAGAAGCTGAAACGTAATATTCAATAAGATTGGGAGAAGTAAAATAAAATTGATTTTAGAAAGTGAAAAAAAAAAATACCTAGGTGGATATTAACGTTAAAGAGGGCTTAGAATTGACAACAGATTTCTGCAATATTATCTTTAACCTTGACATGAGCAGTTTTATTGTAGTGGTGTGAGTGAAAGCCTAGTTGGAGTAATTTTAAAAGAAAAACAGAGTTATTATAAATCTTTTGAATTTTGCTGGAAGGAAGAACAAAAAAATGGGTTAATAATTGGCAAGAGAAAGAGGACCAAGTGTGTTTTATTTTTCTTTTTATCTCTTATTTTAAAAATGTTTTTAGGTAGGAAAAACAGCAACTTATATGCATGTTGATGAAATTAATTCAGTAGAGAAAAAAGTGATATTATGGAAAATGACTGGGCCGACAGACCAGGGGAGAGAATGGAAACTAATGCTCAAAGAAAAGGACTGACCTTAGATATAAGCACTGATAGTTTACATATAAGCATGGGTACATATCAGGGAACAAGTTTTCCAAAAATCTGTTCTGATTGATTCACCTATTTTGCTGCCAACTTTTCATTAAGTATTCTAGGCTCCTTAAATACCAGAATCAGTATATAATTGAATCTCCAAATACAGGAATGGGCATAATACTGAGTTAGCAGATTATTCTCACAAAGTGAAACTGAATATATGGAAACCTGAACATATAACTCACTTATAAATGTATTCAGAGTTACATCTACCACAGTTCTCTAAGCCATTATGAGGTTTATCCATGGGGTCCTGTACTTTCATATACTTCAAGTCAAAGGGTTCTGACAAGTTTTTAGAAAACACTCAGGAAACAAAATGAGTAGCTCCAAGGGCAAGTATAGAAGCCAGAGCATGTTGGATAGCAAACAGTGGGCACTCAATAAATATTTGTCAAATAGGATTCTATTTGGGAATTCTGCTTTGACGTTCCAGGCTCTGGTGTCAGGTTCATAATGTCAGCAAATGTAAAACTAAGTACTTCATTTTGTTGACGAGATTTATAACTGCAACTCTAATGCAGCCAAATACCACCTAATGTGCATTAGCTTTTATGGTAAGCATAATAATTACCCTACAGGTGTCCAATTTCTAATCCCAGAACCTGTGAATATCTTATTGTATATGGTGGAAGAGACTTTGCAAGTATGATTATGATTAAGGATTATGGGAAAAGGTTCATAATTATTCATGTGGGTCTGATGAAATCACATTGAGAGAGCTAGGAGGGTCACGGTCAGAGGACATGTGATGACACAGCAGAGGTAGGAGTGATGTGGCTACAAACCAAGAAATAAAGTGTGTTTATCATTACTGTTTGCAGTGATAGTAGCCCTGATCAAGGCAGAGATAGCTTATTCTATGCTGTGACACATCAGTTTTAAAGATTATAGAATAGGGGGGAAATGTAGTTCTTCTGTGATAAAATGAAATCATTGATAGAATTCAGTGATGATCATTTGGAGGAAATATAAGAAAATTTGAGATTAAAAACTCAAGTGCATAGAGTTAAGTCTAATTTAATGCAGAATCACTGGAGGATCACAATTTCACATGAAAAATAAGGAAAATGATAAATTCAGGGAAATTCAGTTTAGAATTATGAAAATCAAGAACCATTGTTAAATATATCACTGTATAATTAGAATCAGTTAAAAATGACAGTTAAGTCTCTTGATTTGTTTCTGGACTGATTTTTTTTTTTTAACCACAGAACTTTATTGTCTCATAGTTTGGGGGGCTATAAATTATCAGCAGGGCCATGCTCTTCCTGAAACCTGAAGGGGAGAATTTCTTGCCTTTTCCTAGCTTTTGGTGGTAGCCATCAATCCTTGGCATTCTTTGGCTTGCAGCTGCATTACTCCAGTCTCTGCTTCTGTTGTCACATGGCCATCATCCCTCTTATGTGTGTCTCTTATAGGGACACCAGCTATATTGGATTAAGGGTCCACCTTACTCCAGTATGACCTCATCTTAACTAGTTACATCTGCAATGACCATATTTCCAAATAAGGTCTCTTTTTCAGGTACTGGGGGTTAGGACTTCAACATATCTTTTGGGGGGGAACTCAATTCAACACATAACAATGAGAAAAAGAATAGTCTCTTCAACAAAAGGCATTAGGACAACTGGATATCTATGTGCAAAGGAACAAAGTTTTTAATGTAATTTTATACATTATGCTTTTAATGTAATTTTATAAACTGTAAATGAATAGGAATGTTTATTGTAGGAGGATTTTAATATAGAACCAAATTGACAGTTAGTATTTAAATAGTGCTCAGTATAGGTAATCAGTCATAAGAGCAAAATTTCCCAGTTCTAAGGATTGTGTATGTCATAAATATTCTTGTTCCATACATGTACTCACAGAAGAGAAAACCTTCTCTTACTGAGGCAAATTGACTTCTTAAAGTGACTTCCATTTCTGCCTTTTCATACAGGAAACAATAGAGACTCATTACCATTTTAGAATTTATTCTCTAAGCACATTTCTCTGTCAGTTTCTTAAGAGCTTAACTGCACTCAGCTTTCACTGGCTCTTTGAAGTTGGTAAGAATGTAAACAAACTCAAAAATGAGTTTTTATATAATTAATCCATTTTCAACTGCTTATTATGCTTCATATCAGAAGTACAATTGCTTAGGAGAAGCAGAGCGTAGATTTATTTAGATTTTCATTTAAACCAAAAAGCGTTATGCATTAACAATGACAATATCATTTATTAGAATCAAAAGGTGACAGTGTTTTCCAAAGATTTTTATTCTCATAAAATAGTTAAAATCTCATTATCAAAAGCTACATGAAGGAAATGACATTTAAATACCATTTTTAATAGAGGGGAATGTCCTCAACTTGATAAAGAATGTCTTCAAAAAAGTTAACATCCTATGTAATGTCAAGAAACTCAAAACTTCCCTCTCTAAGATCAGGAATAAGACAAGGAAGGCTCCTCTCACTGCTCCTATTCAACATGGTACTGTAAGTCCCTGCTGATGCTATGAGACAGGAAAAGGAAATAAAATGTGTGCAGATTAGGATGGAAGAAATGAAACTGTCTTTGTTTGCAGATGACATAACTGTCTGTGTAGGAAATCTCAAGTGCACACTGCAAAGCAGGGCAACCCTGATTCAAAAGTTGGTTATTTTTGCCTCATTTTATGCCCACTCCGCACAGATTTCTCAATTTGCTGACAATGTAAGTATTGAGAACATGAATTTTTAAGGCAAATGCCACCAGACATTTTCCTGTGGAGCACTAGGCAGAATTGTCCAGGAATCCAGTTTCTTCATTATTTCTCAATGCACATTTTCCAGTTTTGTACTATTCTAGTTACATTGAAATGGCTTTGATTTTCTCCTTCTAGGTCAGGACAGTTTTAAAATTTTGCTCTCATGAAAGAAAATGGAAGATGTATTCTATCTTTTTTTATTCCCAAGGTTGAATCATACTAAAATGGAAAATTTTCTCACTCTCTGCAACTTTACAAGTGAGATATAGGTACTTTGGAATCAAAGAAATGAGAGAACTATAGAAAGAATTATCATAAAGGTTCTCTTTAAGTTTTATCTGGCAGAGCCCAGGCCACAGTGCATGTAGAACAATAATTATCTTCCCTTGAAGAATAGGGCTACTATTGAAGGACAGCAGTGCCAAATCCTCATGGAGTTTTACAGTAATAATATAGCATAGGAACATGAGGATTAAAAATATGCTGATGTCTCCCATTCCTGC
>NW_006791822.1:5318328-5367468 GCF_000442215.2 Lipotes vexillifer | reverse complement strand
TCCTGCTCTGTCAACAAATTTAAGATGTAATGAGAAAGAAAGGCATGAATGAGTCTAAAATATTATACAGAGGTTTGAGGGAAATTTAAAGAATAAGGTCATGGAAACCAAAGGAAAAACTAATTTCTGCAGAGAATGAAAGTTTTGTAAGTAAACTTAAATCAAGGAGAAATATGCTTAAAGGAGATCATAGACTTGGTCGTTGATTAAGGCTTATGTGACAGAATGAAGGGGGATTTCACCAAGGTAAAGGTCAAGAATTGAAGAGTATCATTTAGCATGGATTTTGAACACATGTGCTCTTCTCTGATTTCTCCTAAAACTTGAAATGCCTGTAATGAAATTTTTAAATGTATGAACCCATAAGTATATAGACTAGTAAAGATGACAGCAGGTGAGAAGTATCACATGTGTTCTGGAGATGGAAAGCAGAACAATAAGGGGTAAATGATTTATTGAACAGATAAAGCTAAGAGTTAAGTGCCTGCAGGGGAGGGTTGCAAGAAGAAGCAAGTTGTATTACAGGAACCATCACTGAACATTTCCTATACTGGAGACATAAAGAACCTCAATGAAGTAGGTGTAACAGTTTCTAATAGTCTATTGAAGGAGGAGTTGGATTGTCCAAGATCCTCCCCAAACCAACAGACATCTGAATAGCCCGTCTTGACAAGGCAATGGATGAATGTTCATTCTCAGAAAAAAAAAATGAGTCAAAGTGATCCCAGTCTCAGGAAAATGAGGGATAGCTGAGGGTGAGGGTGAAACAGTTTCCTGACTATCAAGGAAGTAAATGAAACTTCAAATTAAACTGTATAGTTGTTCCCATCCTGTTTCTCTTATCAGTTACCTCTATGAAAGCAGACAGATGTGTAGCACCAAGCAAGAGATTTGGAAGTTCATCTTTGTATAAATGAACTGCCTTAAAAAGACTCAGCAAAGAAGCAAAAACAGCAGACAGTCACAAAAAAAAACCCAAAAAAAAAAAAAAAAAAAAAAAAAAAAAAAGCTATAGACATAGCAACTTGAGATTCCACAATAAAACTTTATTATGAGAGAAGTCCATCATCCAACAAGCCCACTTCTCCACGCATACACAGGAACACACACAGAGCCTCAAAAAGCTTTTTAATGTCTCACTCTAAATTATGATTCAAAAGCCAAATATCAATAGACATTTCATGAAAGCCTATAACATAATAAAGTTGAGACAATCTCCCAGAAAGTAGGAAAAAAGGCAGAGTTTAGAAAATAGAAAAGCAAAATGAAATATTACAGTAGGGGTTGCAAGTTCAACTAATGTGTGTTTTAGAAAGAGTGAACAGAAAAATGGAAGAGTATTTTGAAATTTTCCAAAATAATGAATATATGTGTCCAGATTAAAAGATCCCACCAACTGTCCATCATCACAAGTGAAAAGAAAAGGATTGTATTAGTAACTATTATTCTAAAATATCAGAACAGAGGGATTTTTTTTAAATCCTAAAAGTAGCAAAAGGAAAAAAAATCCCAAAAAAGTAGATTTCATATAATGGAATAGAAATAAGGTTGTCGTTAGCCTACTCAAGAGTACTACTGAGACAGAATACAATAGTTCATGCCTTCAGAGGCTGAGAAGAATTGATTACCAATCTATAACTCTATATCCAAATGTCTGCAAAGGTTAGAAAGACAAGATATTTTTCTCACATGCAAGATTTACAAAATCTTATTTCCCACGTAAACTTCCTCAAACTACTGTGGGGTAAGCAGCCTACCAAAGGAAGAATAAGCCATAGATGATGAAAATGTAAGACTCAGGAAACTGGGAACTGAGCCCTGCAGAGAGGTACAGGACAGCAGGCAGAGGCGGTGAAGGAAGGTTGTTGGTTTCATGGCTGTGCAGTTGGCTAGAGGTCACCCAGGATGGACTGGAGTAGCTTCAAACGAAGGATAGGAAACAGATTATTTGATTACTTCAACTGTGATGAGAAGGACTTTTGCAGTTTCTTTCAATATATTGGGAGAATGAATGAAGGTAGGGGCAGAATTACACAGCTATATTTTCATAAGATGGTAGGAAATACGTAGATAATTCATGAGAGACATAATAATAGCAGTATAAGCATATTATTTAGCAATATAGAGGAGACTATCAGAAGAAACCAATAAATAATTGAAATGAGTTTGCCTCTGTGCACAATTTGCCCCACTAGGCTGGAGCTTGGAGCAGGCTAGCTAGCGGTTTGGGTTTTAATTATTAGTATTATTAGGCTTTAGTGTCATTTGATTTTAGAGCATGTATTACATTGATAAAATCATAATTCATTATTTTAAAAGTTATAAGAAAGTAATATCTATTATCATAAATTACTTTGATAAGATACCTTAATAACTTAGTAGTTAAGGAAGGACAGAGTAAATGGAAATATGGAGCAATGTTAAGAGTTGACTTTAAAATGCAGATATTTTGGTTTCAGGATGGAGTAGATGAAAATACATTTGTGTCTTTAAAGTAAAAATTTCAGTGGATTAGAATTTGAATGTCAATCGATGATTTGAATAAAAGAAGACATAAATAATGGAGCTAGTTTCTGGAGAAGAGGGAAGAAAATGGGCTCAAAAGCCATGGGTACAGGAGTTACACCCTATAATAGTAGCAGCCTTCATTAATGTTTATTTTGTGCTAGTCATAAAATATTTCATTTTATCATCACAATAACTTTATGATCTAGTCATTATGAATCCCATTTTACAACATGAAACCTGAGTCTCAGAGGTTAAGAGCAAGGTAGAACAAGGACTTGAACAGTCTCAATCCCAAGTCTGGGAAGCTAAGCTTTTCAAGCCTCGATTTCATCTGTAAAATGTGGGGAATAGTAGTACCTCCTTTACTGGGTTATTTTAAAAATGATTAAAATATGTAAAGTGCCCAGTGCCACAGCTGAGTGACAGTGAACGTTCAGTATTAGCTCTCCTCATCATTTTTATTATTGCCATCAATATCCCAGTGTATTTGCAAATTGACAATTACAAAGAACCTTAGTCTGGTGAATTAGAAGTGAACTTGTAGCTACATTCACGTTATATTACATGGCTAAAGTAACATTTTCAGGATCATACCAGAGATAAATTTCAAGTAAGCTTCTGTTCAGTAAAGACACAAAAAGGAAACAAGTACATGCAAACGTTTTCAAGTCAGAAACTTTAAGACATTTAAGTAATCACAACTAATCTGATGCCTTTGCCAAAAAACACAAAAAATTTTATATAAAACCCATGAATAAGTGAGAAGATGGATTTCCAAAATATTGGCCAGTTACAATTGAAAATATATGCATTTAGCATGAATACTTAAAATGATGTGGGTATACATGTTGCAGTTGGGTATACAACATACAAATGTACAGAAAACGATGCAGTAAGTTAGCATACCAGTATTACTGTCATATGCTCATTGGCCTGTGAGTGGCCTCAGTACCTCAGTACCTCTGAAATCGTATCATGGCTCCTCTTTCTAATTCCATCATATGTGTTTAACCTCCCTTCACTTCTTAAATTCTTACTTATGTGTCAATGTCATAAAGAATGAGCCTACACAATATACCAAACAATAAAGCTATGTAAAACATTAGTACATTACTAATAAGTTACATGATGTGTACCGTCAGTGCCTGCTTTGTCTCCAATTCATTTGTTATGTAAATTGCATCCACTTCTACTGATGAATCAACAGCTTTTCAGAGAGTACAGTGGAAAACACAGGCTAAATCACAACTACTTGGCTGCAAAAAATAAAGCTGTCAAGGCCAAAATTATTTTGTGAAGTAAATTAAGTTTTCTTTAATTGCAAATACAAATTATATTAGTTATATTATTATAAAACAGTATTTGTTGCTGGCTTATCAGTGCATTTAAGTATTTAAGAAGGATTCTTTACAAATTTTTTCTCTCTCCTAGACAGTAGGTTGCATTAGCTACTCAGTAAAGGAACATGCCGTCAGCTTCACTTTTAATAAATGGTTTTAGTTTCTTTAATACACATTAACTTGTGCCAGTGTTATAAAAATTAATACCAGAGAGTCACATTTGGAATCCAAATCCTGACGTTTATCAAGCAATGACCCTTGACTTAATATTTATAGCCTCAAAAGAAAACTAAAAACATGTGTATAAACCATCTGGTCCAACAGTAGGTGTACCTAGAAATTAGGAGTTGCTATTCTACCTGTGCAGGAAGAGCCTGCCTTACTGAGCTGAGGTCACTAGTCTGTCTGGCAACATAAAATCAGTAACCTCAGGGGAAGTTAGAACCAACTTAACATGGTGCTTCCTATGGAAAAGAGGCTGAGCTGGAACATCTGATGGCTCTGTGTCAGCTTTTCACTTTACTAATTTACACATTATTCCTTTCCTCTCACACGCTGAAGGAAATGAAAGACATGTAGAGTTGTCAGACATCTGGGACTCGGCCATTCATTAGGCAAGAAATGTTACATCACATCAGTGATTTTGCCTGCCTGAAATGACCTGCAGCCTGCAATCACCAAGGAGGGTACCACCTATCCCTGTCCTATACTATTTAACATGAGGCCAGGTTTCATTGCTATGACTATTGACTCCTGCACTCAGGACTTTCTGAGTGTGTGTGCACCTCTGTGTGTGTGTGTGTGTGTGTGTGTGTTCAGTTTTAGAAATCCTAAATTTTAGTAGAGATGTTCCAGCTGTAACTAAAAATATAGTTTTGGAGCACAGATGAGTGATCAGGTCTAAAAATGTAGATTTTGTATTTTATTAACTTTTCTATTGACCGAACACACCCTGTTTACTCTTAACTGAAATCTGTCAAGAAAAGATGTATACATTTTGTATGGAGCAGCAAATACATGACACGGCTCAAGATTTACTTTACTTTTTGAAAATCAAAGTACTTTGGAAAAACCGTAAAGCGAAAGAATACATACCTTCTCTTTAGAAATAGAAACAAGTTGAAAGAGAAGTAAAAAGGGAAACATGAAGGAGGGAGGATATAAATGATGTACCTGTTCTCTGCTTATCCAGGATAGGATGCATCTTTTAGTTTGAATTGTGTGAATTCTCTGAACATTAGAAATACCCATTTTTAATATAAGCACATAGTTATATTCTGCTTTCAATTACCTTTTTTTTTTTGGTTTGTATCACTCTTGCTCTCTATTGCTATATATAAAAACAGAAATTGGTTATATTTTAAAGAAGAAAAATATTTCAATCCTCATTGTTTATATGTATGAATGTTTTTAATTATTACTAAGGAATCATCAAAATTATATATTTAATACCATACTCTAGACAGGGCCCCAAAACTCAATCATGGGAAGAAGAAAACCATTACTTTCAGTAAAACTGTTGCTTGAGGAGGTAGGACTAGACTATCCATGAAGAGGTGAGGTTTGAAGGTAAGAAGCTTCCTTTACCACACTTGTCCCAAAGGGAAAGCTTTAAGGAAACTACAGGAAAAAAGTGAAATAGCAGAATGTTGCACACATTATGTCAAGAAAATGAATACATTATCCAGGAAGTAGCTGTGATAAAGTACTAAGATTTGGAGCCTAAATAGACATTTAACTGCAGAAATCAAATGTGTTTGTATGGAAAAGTGGTCAAAATTCAACCCGTATACTTTGGGGTAATCAAGAAATAAGTCATTATGATCAAGCTTGCCCTCATGATTTATTAAGATTTCTATAGTATAACAAGGCCTGTTAAAGTATTTTTAAACCAGGAGTGGTGTATTTAAAAGGAGTATTCCTATATAAGTTGTTTGTTATAATAATTAATACTTCAAGGAAAGTAAAAGATACACTTTGGTTAGATAGTTTAGCAATCTAAGTTTAACATAAAAGATATAACTATGCTTTATAAGAAGTTTATGAATGAGTATAAATCAGCAAATTAGTTTTCAGTGTAATCAGATACACGAGATAACTCAGGAAAGGAAACAATAGAAAAAATTTTAAATTTCTCATTGCAATGAAAGCAAAAATAAGGAAAAAAATGAAATTGTTCATCTTATGACATTTTAAAAAATTGAAGTATCAGCAAATTCTTTAAGTTTTTATTGTTTCCAAGTCTACTCTGATTTTCCTTATGGTAAATTATATGAGTAGAAATTCTCTAGGGGGCTTCCCTGGTGGTTCAGTGGTTAAGAATCCACCTGCCAATGCAGGGGACACAGGTTCAAGCCCTGGTCCGGGAAGATCCCACATGCGGCGGAGCAACTGATCCTGTGAGCCACAACTACTGAGCCTGCTCTCTAGAGCCCACAAGCCACAACTACTGAGCCCGTGTGCCACAACTACTGAAGCCCGTGTGCCTAGAGCCCGTACTGCACAACGAGAGAAGCTACCACAGTGAGAAGCCTGCACACCGCAGCAAAGAATAGCCCCAGCTTGCCCCAACTAGAGAAAACCTGTGAGCGGCAATGAAGACCCAATGCAGCCAAAAATAAATAAATAAAATAAAATAAATAAATAAATTTATTTTTAAAAAAAGAAAGAAATCCTCTAGGAGTGTTGGTTGACATTTCCTATTACCATAGCTATAAATTTTCTATATAAACACTTGAATAGTCTTTCAAAATTGATGTTCTGTAATACCAAGGGAACAATGGTCTCAAGATTGTCTTAGGAATAATGTTAAAGACAGCCTTTAAAATAGAAAATTTATGGATTTTAAATTTATAATTTAGGGCTGAAATTAAGATTTATTATTTGTTGATGGGTAATATGAAAATAACTTAGTTCCAACCAGAAGAGTACATAGTGTTTAAACAAAATAACAGCATGTAGATGGAACTTGTCATTCCTGTGGATGACTCAGTGAAAACTGTTCATAAAGTCAATTGGAATCTAAATAGGTAGTCCTAGCATAGATTATTTATTATTGAGAAAACTGTCAATTACTATGCAAGGCATACATAGGCTTCACCCAGTTGCAGAGATATTGCACTGAAAGCAAGAGCATCACTTGCTCCCTCAGTTTTAAAGTAGCACAAAGAAAATTTCAGCAGAGGTGTAGGCTGGAGCAGTTAAAGAGATACTATTCATACACTCCACCATTCCTCAGAAATCTTCTGGTGTTTAGCAAAACGAACAAGAAAAAGAACAAGTGTTCTGCCTATGTTTTTCTTCTAGGAGTTTCATGATTTCCAGCCTTACACTTAGGTCTTTACTTTTTTTTTTTTACTTTATTTTTGTATATGGTGTTAGAGAATGTTCCAATTTCATCTAGCCTACAGGGTCTTAATAAGAAAAAATTCTAGTCCTCTAAAAGGTTTCTTGTTAAATAATCAGTAGAGCTTGATGATAGGAATTACAAAATTTGTACAGGCTTTCTGTTTACTATACAAATTTCATAGAGCTTGAAGTGTTACAATATGTCGAAGATAAATGTTATAATAACTCTTTGCTACCTTGCATAATTCTATTGAAAAAACAAAGTTTCCATGTTAGAGGCACATGCTAAAGTGTTTTGAGTAAATCTAAACATTGTTAGGGTTTTGCCTTCAAGTGTTCCAGAGACAGAACAGGAGAAAAAGAAATAGACTGAACAATGCAGAGGTATAACTAGTGAAGCTGAGGGATTATTATACTATTACCATTGTTTATTTAATATTTTCATCATAAGAGTTAAAATAGAAAACAAATAAATGAGTTTTAAAAGACAGAAAAACCCTGAAAGAAACAATATTTTTCTACTTTAAACTTAAAAAGGATATTTTACTTAAATGACTTCTATTCTCAGAGATAAGTGTTTTTCAGAGGAAAGGCAAAAGTTGCAGTAATAGAGGGGGAAAAAAACATGTTCCATTGGTATAGTTTGTAGAAATTTAGATTATATCACAAAGGCATTAAGAGATACTTTATAACGATAGCCATTTCAAAAATAGAAAAGAAGCATAAAGCGGTTATATCAAAATACTATACTGATTTTTAAACTTATGTTTTGTTCATTTAACTCCCATATTGGGATTTTGATGGCAACTCTGGTTCATACCAAAGCAAAAATAAGTACAAAAAAAAAAAGACAACAAAAAAACACATAAAAAGCATTTGTACTTGCTATAAATCAGATGTAATCTGATGATCTGATGCTGATTGGAGATCCACTGTTTATCCACCCAGAGAAGAGCAGCACTGGATGTGGAGCAGGGACAGGAGGATTCAGGAGAGCATTGGAGATGAGAGTGTAAGGTGTGGAGGGAGCAGAGTTTTCAGAGTGGGGAGGTGCAAACAACATAGTAGTAACAAGATGGTCTTGATAGTGGAAACATCCCCCAGCTTGTCCCTGGACAATATGCTGTCCAATATTCTAGGAGACTTGTAAATTCCTACAGAAAGAGGAGTTGAATTCCTTATTTGGATTTGGAGTCAAGAAAGGAAACTTCTGAACATGGTGGAATGTAACAGAACCAAGAAGGGAGTTTCCTTGCAGTCCAGTTTCTATAATCAAATATCCATAGTTACATAAGCAGTTGTTCCAAATCAGCATTGCTGACTTTTCTTTAAGATGGATGAAAATGGACTGCTGCATGTTTAATGTTTTCATCTAAAGCAATGTAAAAAATATCCTTAATTAATGTTTTTTTAATTTTTATTGATCTTGTGTTTATGTGTATTACAATGTAGAGTCTGAAGTAAACGCACAGACATGTGTGTAACAGACACACCTATCAAGATATAAAATGTGTTCACTACTACAGAATGTTTCCTCATTTTTTTCTATCTGCCAGACTCCTTTGTTCTGACTTCTGTCATCATATATTAGTGACTTGTTCTTGAAATTTATTTAAATTTGAACAGTGCAAGATAGACTCATTTTAAATGGTTCCTTTTGGTCAACATACTGTCCCTGAGATTCAGGCAGGTTATTGTGTATAAAAGTGCATTTTAAAAAATTTTGTGGGGCTTCCCTGGTGGCACAGTGGTTGAGAGCCCCCCTGCCGATGCAGGGGACACGGGTTCGTGCCCCGGTCCGGGAAGATCCCACATGCCACGGAGCGGCTGGGCCCGTGAGCCATGGCCGCTGAGCCTGCACATCCGAAGCCTGTGCTCCTCCGCAACGGGAGAGGCCACAACAGTGAGAGGTCCACATACCGCAAAAAAAAAAAAAAAATTTGTGTAAGATAACATTGTATGCATATACCAAGGTTGATTCATCTATTCTTCTTTTCACAGACATTTGGGTTGTTTCCAATTTTAGTTTTTCTTTTGACAGCAAGTAGTTGTTAATAGTTTGGTACTATTAGGAGGAAAGCTACTATGAACAGTTACATGCCTTTTATAGCCAATGTGTAAATTTATTTTTTGACATATAAATAGAAATGAAATTACCAGCTCATGGAATAGGAAAATGCTTAGTTTTAGTAGGTACTGTCCAAGAGATTTCCGAAAGTGCTTTTTAAAATCAGTTTACAATCCCTCCTTCAAAGTACAAGACTTCCACTGGCTTCACATTCTTGCTAATACTTAAAACTGTCAACTTTTAAATTTTTATCCATTCTGGGATGTTTAGTACTATTTCGTTGTGGTTTTCATTTTCATTTATCCAATGAATAATGGTATTAAGACTGATTTTATAAGTTTATTGCCCATTTGGAGATTCTTCTTAGTAAAGTGTATTTTCCAGAGATGTGTGTAATATGTAAATTATGCATTTTCTTTCCTTCTTTGTTTGTGGTGGTTCTTTACATATTCTGGATATTAATCTTTTCTCATATATAAATTTGAAATATCTTCTCCCAGTCTGTGACTTGCCGATTTACTGCTGAGGACTGTATTTTGATGAACTGAATTTCTTAATTTTAATGAAGCCCAATTTATTAATTTTTATGTCTAATACTCTCTGTGACCAGAATAATGTATTTTGGACTATACAGTATCACAAAGATATCTCCTATGTAAACTTCTATAATATTTATAATCTTTAAATTTTATATCCATAATCTATAATCTTGGTTGTTTTAGCTTTCATGTTTGTGTCCATGATACATATAAAATTAATATTGGTATATTGTATGGTAGTTGTCAATTTTGCTCCTGCCAAATTTGCTAAACTGATTATTCTTTCCTTAAATGAACTGCATTGTCTCTTTTGCCATAAATTAAGTGAACATAGTTGAGTGTTTCTTTATTTTTTCCATTTCTCAATTTGCCTAAGCTTGCACTAATTATGCACTGTTACCAAAGCTTTAAAGTAAACCTTGAAATATGGTACTATAATTCCTCCAATACTGTGCTTGTTCTTTAAAATTGCACTACCTATTCTAAGTCTATTGCCTTTACATATAAGTTTTAGGCTTTTGCAGTCCTTAAATTTTAGACTATGACATCTGGCCTCAAAATATTTTACTTCTGGGGGAGAGAATAATTACATAATTAATATGCTTAATATGTAGAATACTGTCTAATTTTCTATGTTTTCTCAGATTAGAGTAGTAGCATTGTATTTCAGCTTCTATTTAAATAGGGCTTGAAATATGTCTTAGATTGTATTCACTCTATATATTAATTTAAGGATATTAACAATATACAATATAGATCTCAACATACAATTATTTAATCAGTTAACAAGGTATCTATTTCCAATTTTAGGGTTAATTTTTCTTAGAAATATTTTGTAGTTTTAAGTTTAGAGATCTTCTATGACTCCATTTTTTGAGATTTTTGTCTTTATGGCAAATAATTTTTTCTACTTTAACATCTTTATTGGAGTATAATTGCTTTACATTGGTGTGTTAGTTTCTGCTTTATAACAAAGTGAATCAGTTGTACATAAACATATGTTCCCATGTCTCTTCCCTCTTGCATCTCCCTCCCTCCCACTCTCCCTATCCCACCCCTCTAGGTGGTCACAAAGCACCAGTGTGATCTCCCTGCTTCCCACTAGCTATCTATTATACATTTGGTAGTGTATATATGTCCATGCCACTCTCTCACTTTGTCACAGCTTACCCTTCCCCCTCCCCATATCCTCAAGTCCATTCTCTAGTAGGTCTGTGTCTTTATTGTCATCTTACCCCTAGGTTCTTCATGACCTTTTTTCTTTTTCTTAGATTCCATATATATATGTTAGCATACGGTATTTGTTTTTCTCTTTCTGACTTACTTCACTCTGTATGACAGACTCTAGGTCCAACTACAGATAACTCAATTTCATTTCTTATTATGGCTGAGTAATATTCCATTGTATATATGTGCCACATCTTCTTTATCCATTCATCCGATGATGGGCACTTAAGTTGCTTCCATCTCCTGGCTATTGTAAATAGAGCTGCAATGAACATTTTGGTACATGACTCTTTTTGAATTATGGTTTTCTCAGGGTATATGTATGGCAAATAATTTTGATGCTATTATAAATGGTATTTTCATATTTAATTTCAATTTTTTTACTGATGTATAGCAATAGAATTGATTTTGTATGTTGACATTGATGAATTTTCAAAATTTACATCTAAATTCTGATAGTTTCTTTATAGAGTTTTTAAAAAATAAATCATTTGTGAATAAAGTCTTACCATTTATTTTCAATGTTTATGCCATTTTTTCCCCTTGTGCTATTTACTGGCAGTGGTTTTTGAGTACAATATTTCATTCTAACCTCAGAAGACATGCATTAATATTTTGCTGTTGACTGTAATATCTGTAATTTATAAAACATAGATAGATTTAGCAGTAGGTGTGATAGGTAAATGTAGATATAGATACCCCTCATCTGATTAAGGTAGTTTCTCTCTATTACAAGTTAATTGAGAATAGTTATCATATATGGGTGATGAATTTAATAAAATATATTTCCAGCAACTACAGGAAATAATGTGCTCCTCTTCTTTATCCTATAAATGTGGTGCATTATACTGATTGATCTTACAGTGGTAAATCCCACTCACACTCCTGGAATTGTCTGCTCTTGGTCATAATTAATCTTCCTTTTTATATACTGTTAGATCCTATTTGTTATTATTTAGGGTTCTTACATCTATGTCTATGAGAGTTAGTGTGGATTTAATGATAATTTCTTATAATATCTTTTTTAAGTTTTAGTATCAAGACTTTTGTTGGTCTCATGAACTAAGTTTGAATTTGTGTAAGATTAGAATTATTTCTTCCTTGAATGTTTGGAAAGATTTATCAGTGAAACGCGATCTTGCCATTGAAGGGTTTATTTTGTTTGTGGTGGAGGTGATTTGTCAATTATGGATTCGATGTCCTTAACAGGTATAGGAATATTCAACATTTTTACTTCTCCTGGTAGTTTTGGTAAATTGTGTAGAAAATTATCCATTTGTCATACTTATGTATTTAGTGTCATAAACATGATTTTATATCATCTTGTTATTAATTTTAATATTGTTATAATTCCACATCCCTGCACAAACCTTCCTGCTCTTCAGGAAATAATAGAGATATAATTAGAGCATGACCTGAAGCATTCGTATAATTCATCATTCAAAACTCTCTAAATAATCAAAATGCCTGTTTGACCTTAGAATACACTCAAATGAGAAGTGTTGCTAATTTGTGCATAGAAATTGCATATGTTTACGTGTTTAATGCTGGAAGAATCCCAGATACCATTTCACTATCAGCCCTGCTTTCAAGCAGAACCAGTTCTGGCACATTTCAGAAAAAAATCTGTCATCTTTTATGTAAATGAGTTTGTAGTTGGCTGTATCATAATGTATTCAAATATCTCCTTTAAATATATTAAATATGTTTAAATACCTACATTTTTGAATACATACTTTTAAACTAACATTAAACATCTGCACCATAGCGAAAATTCAGGAGTTTAGTAAATGATGTTAAAGCTCAGAAAATTATTACATCACGGTGTTTTAGTTTAATATCTTAAATTATGGAAGATTTTTAGTAAATTCAAGGTATATCTCAGAGGATTCTTTGGGGAACTTTGGAACTTGAGATAATAATAGTAAAATAATAATTAACAATAAAAGAACAATATTATTGTCTAACATTTATTAAGCACTTTCAATGTGCCCAGTATTTGCTAAACATTTTACATAAATCATCAAATTTAATAAATTCTGAACAGAGGTAAATGCTGTTAATATTCACTTTCTGCACACGAGGCAACAGACTTAACCGAGTTCATTTGCTCATCTGAAGTCTCAAAGCTAGTATGACAACAGAAACAACAATCACTACTGCCTATCTACTACAGTGGTCATAACTCTTACAGACAAACAGCAGCAGAGCTGGACAGGTGTGCTTTCTAGAGTAATGTATTGCTTAGTCAATTAATTCCTCATGGTGGAAGAATTTATGATCTTTCTGTATCAGTTCCTTGGGAAAAAGAGAGACTAAGTAAGGAATCAGTTATCTATAAAAGAATAGTGACATTCTATAACTGATGAGTGAAAAAGGACCATTAAAGATAATCAGTTAAACAGAATTTAGCAAAAGCATCACTCTAGGCATAGGGAGTGTTAAGTTTTTAATTGAGTTGGCTAGATATGTTTCCCAATAGAAAATGTACGCAGTAGATGGTTTGGAAGAAAGGGAAATAACCCAGAGCCTCAGATGACTTTTTAAAAATATCCTAGATTGTTTAAGCTAATGTTAGAGCCAGAGACTTCTTACAATTTGATTTCAGAAATAGCTAATAGTTTTCTTAGAATTAAATCTGATGAGTAAGGCAAGGATCAGAAATAGTAATACTATTCAGTCATAAAAAGAAAATAGAATTAAGGAAAGTAGAATGACATTTAAGGCCACTCGGTAGTGTTTTAATAGATGGCTCCACTTTTAGGATAAATCTGTAGTCTCCCAATTCAACTATATTGAAACACAAAACCCATTCTGCAGTATATACACTTTGATATTACTAGCAAAACTAATTGTACTTACATATAGTAATACTTAACTTTGCATGTATTCTACTTCTCCTATTCCATGATCATTTTTGAAAATGTTACTTCTCATACATAAATCTCCAAAAGCTAAAAAGAAGTCAGTAGTATCACATGGTTACATTGTATTTAGTCACAAAGAGAGCCTGTTCTCTTTCTTATAGGCCACAACTTACAGGGCATGTCACTCAGCTAAGAAAAAGCATCGAATTTACCATGGTACCAAATCATCCTTTCATTTACAAGGATGTATGTAGAAAACTTTCAGCTCTCTGCCAGTGGGTGTTAGGTAGATTGGGGTGCTAACAAAGATGAAGAAAAAAAGACATCATTGGCATTTCGGTAAAGAAAACTGCCAGATCCCTAACTCCATAAGCAAAAGGTCATTCCACGCAAGTACTCAGAAATCTAGAATCTGTCTCTTCTCTCAGTTTCTTCCATTTCACTCTTCAACAGAAACAATAACAGTGTAGGAAAAAAGTGTTAGAAGCACAACCACTACTTTTTGTTTGGTATTCAGCTTTAACTTAACCTGTCAAAGCAGAGAGACTGTTCTTAGTATGTTATGTAATATGAAATCATGGATGGAGCATTTGGCATTGAATTTAAACAAGCCTGACTTTGAATTCCAACTTAACAACTTTTGCATTATGAGATTTTGGACCAGTTACGTGCTCTCAACAACTTGATTTTCATACCCTGTAAAACTGACATAAAAAACATTACCACAGGTTTATTTTTATAAGATTAAGAAGTGAACTGTGTTAAGTAAGTCAAGCAGAGGAGGACCTTAAAAATTGCAAATATCATTATTTTGTTTGAAATTTACTTTATTGATTCTTAAAAACAATTATTATTTGAAAACAATTCTCCCAAAAGACGATAATTGAGATCGGTAAGGTCATTTTCTAGACAGTAAACCTTTCTGGAGATGTTTTCCAAAATATAAAAAAGACAATCTTCATTCTTATTTTAGGTTACTTTTGAGCATGCAACCATTTTAAATGGAAAAAAATTAAATTGGTGCTCCTGAAATTGAGAAAATATAAAAAACTTTTAAAATGGCAAAACCAAAAGCTCCCAATATAACTAATTCCTCCTAGGCCCATACTTTAAAAAATAATGACTTTTTGGGGCTTCCCTGGCGGCGCAGTGGTTGGGAGTCTGCCTGCCGATGCAGGGGACACGGGTTCGTGCCCCGGTCCGGGAGGATCCCACACGCCGCGGAGCGCCTGGGCCTGTGAGCCATGGCCGCTGGGCCTGTGCGTCCGGAGCCTGTGCTCCGCAGCGGGAGAGGCCACAGCAGTGAGAGGCCCGCATACCAAAAAAAAAAAAAAAAATGACATTTTGAGAATAGTACAAGGTGGACAGTGGTGAGCCTTATATTGCCACAAACATTGGTTGATATTCTATACAGCTTGGAGTCACAGGATGCCTGCTCTGAAATTAGAATCAAATCTTGCTCTTGTGAAAAAAACTCTCGAGTTATGAATTTCGACTTCAAAATCACATTTGAATGGGAAGGTGAACTTTTAATGGAACTTTGATAATGTGCATGAATATATTGTGTTTACTTGTATTTTGTGTGAAGATTTTTAAAAATATTTATTTATTTATTTGTTTATTTATTTATTTATTTATGGCTGCGTTGGGTCTTCGTTGCTGTGCATGGGCTTTCTCCAGTTGTCGAGAGCGGGGGCTACTCTTCCTTGCGGTGCTCGGGCTTCTCATTGCAGTGGCTTCTCTTTTTGCGGAGCTCGGGCTTCAATAGTTGTGGCTCGCGGACTTAGTTGCCCCGCGGCATGTGGGAACTTCCCGGACCAGGGCTCGAAACCATGTCCCCTGCATTAGCCGGTGGATTCCCATTGGCAGATAGATTCCCAACCACTGCGCTACCAGGGAAGCCCTTGTGTGAAGATTTAATCAGAGACGTCGGAATTAAAGAACAGATGGAAGCTTTATTTACATTTAGAGAGAATGAATACCACATGCTGGGCTCAATAAAGCAATTTAAATAAGTTTTCCATCTTATATAAATTTTATTTAATGTTCTATTCAACTTAGGAATTCTAAAATAGCAAAAGTACTACCTATAAAACCACTGACCCTATATGTTTCTCACATATGTGTGAGCATAACAATATGTGCTGAGAAGATAGAAATTTTATGATGTTGTCCAAAGGATTAAACTTTCATTATTGATTGATTAGGTCTACCATAATTTTTTAAGTCTAACCTGCCCCACAAAAATAAATAAATAAATAAATAAATAAATAAATAAATAAATAATCACTAATGAGTCCAGATAAAGGAAAGCAAGGATTTAAGTTCAATGCAAAGACTAGAATGTATTTTCTTTCTTTTTTCCTTTTGAATTTTATTTTATTTATTTTTTTATACAGCAGGTTCTTATTAGTAAGAATTAATAGAATGTATTTTCAACAGGTCCCCAGTGGAGTTGTCATGGGCTCCAGTAGCCTCAAAGATTTAAATGCCAAATTTCTGTTTAATTACTATCCTTCTTTGCATTCTTAGTTATTGCTCTGTGTTCCACTCCCTGGTTTAGTACCAAGAGTTAAACAAAAATCATTTTTACTTTGCCTCACCTTTTAACACCATAAAGATAAAAAATATAAAAATGATTTTTTTCTCTTTCAACTGCTTTCTTTATTACAGTGTACATCCCCACATGACATAATACAGGTGAAAGAATCTAAAATACTTACAGAACTAAATAAATATAAAAAATAATGTAGTATTAGTCATTATTATTATTAATATTAATAGTTTGGAGTTTAATAAATAAGTTTATCGAAGTCAAAACCAGTAGATAAGGAGGGGGATTTTGATCATAGCAGAGGGTTAATATTAGGCCAACATTTGCAGAGGAAACAGCTATATACTCTGAACAATACTTAAAAAGAAATATTTGAAGGCACTAGAAAGTGACAATGAACAGGCAGAAACTTGAAGGTATTAGACCCTTGACAAAAGGGAACTGCACTGAGTGAGATCTACTAATACATGACACCTTTGGAGGGCGCTCCACAGTCCATGTTGCTCAGTGCACATATAACTTAAGCAAAAAACCTCAGACTTCGGCTTGAGTTGTCAGAAGAGTTAGAGTTAGAAGGCAACCAGAGTGGCAGGGAGTTGAGAAGAGAAATCCCATAAAGGAAGGAGTTGTAGCAGAAGGAGCCCACAAATATACATACAAGCCCTGTCCAAATCCTTAGATTACACCTAAACTGTGCATACATAAGGAAAACTTCAAGGTTCTCAGTAAAAAGCCACAGCAGTAGTCTAAAAGAAGTGAATATTTAGAGCTGCTGCACAATGACTGTTTTGGTTTTTGAGTTCAATAAATTATTTAATTACTAAACAAAGATCAATACAATTAAGAGGAAGATAAGAGAAGCTAGAAAAGTAAACAATTCCAGATGAATGGGGAAAAGTCGCCAATAGTTAAAAGTAGTTGAGAGACTACGAACCTGAGGTTAACCTTATGTATATAGTGACCAAAGGAAAATATGATAATAAAATTGACTTAATGGGGAATCTATAAAACACAGAAAGCAAAACAAAACAAAAATGGAACTCTAAAACTAAAACATACAAAAACTGAAATAAAAGTTTACAAGATAGGCTTATCACAGATCAGAGAGAGCAGAAGAAAGCTGAAATTCGAGGCAGATCTATTGAAATAATCCAATCTGAAGAACATAAAGGGAAAAACCTGTGTGGCAACATGACTTGAGATGTGGGAGCGTGAGCCGGTTGATGAGGGATCGACATGGGAGAGTGGACCAGTTTAAGTAAGTAGTCAAGCCTGCAGGGTGACGAGGATGCAGACGTAGTAAGGAGTGGCAGGTAGAATGAGTCAATCGTATGTGTATTGTAGAAAGTGTCTTGTGGGACAGCTGTCCAACATGAGATATTGAAGCCTAAATGAAGCATGATGGGCATCCTCTCTAAAAGACAGCTTAATACAAGGTGTTGGAGCCTGAGTGAGGGATTCTACATGGGAAGCAATCTGACATGGGTTGTCAGAGCCCTGGTAGATATGGAAAATACCCTTCCTCTGTTGAATACATTTATTTAGGACGGTGAAAAACAAAAAACTCAAATTTTGTTTTGATTATACTCTGTGAATCATGCTTGTTTAGTGTCCTGGTTACATATATCCAGTTCATCAAATCTTTGCATCACTATGTACAGAAATGATGAATGTGGATTTCAAAGAATAACTTTCCCTAAGTAACACATGAAAAACCCAGGACTAGAGCTTACTTCTCTTGAATCACAGTGCAATGCCCTTTTCACTACTACCACACCGTGCTTTAACATCAGCCCTCCAGTTACTAATTATAAAATAACTCACTGTTAATAGATAGTAAATGACTATTTTTAAAGTTTATGTTGAATATGTCGACTTTGTATTTTCACCTCAAAGACCATGACAACTGCCCACTGAAGATCAGAACAAAACCTTTCTCTTGTATGATGCTTTACAAATACAAAAGACTTTTCATGTGCATTGCCAACCTTAATGAAAATTAACATAGGCTAATTACATTTTATTATATTTTTATTAGAGAGATGCTATTTAGTTAGATAAGAATTTATAAAATATATATTTCATGGCACATATACAAGAAAATTCAGCTAATAGGATGTTTTCACCAGTTTTCTAGATTAGGCTGCTCAAAATATGAGTAGTACAGAGGTGAAAAAATATGGACTTTGAAGTCAGGAAGTTTGTTGGATAATTTAGGCATACGAATTTACTAGCTGAAATGAGGTTTGGGTTGTTACTTAAGTTACTGACTACTCCTTTAGTCAGTTTCTCAAAAGAATTAAAAACAGGATTCTAAATATTTTGAAGGTGTCTTGAGAGGGATATTTTGGAGTGGGAAATTGTTACTTGAAAAGTGTCAGCAATTCTAAATATCTTCTCCCTAGAGATTCACTTTTATAGTATTGCCCATCCACTTTTATAATACCCTCCTATATTCCCATTCTTTCTACACATTTCACAAGTTTCCTACCTTATTGTCTCATCACCCATTTCCCGCCAAGTACTTTTTTGGCTCCATATTATTTTATGGCTTTATGGTAAATTTTCAGGTATGTTTATATATCCATGTACTGGACAGCGTGACTCAGACCAATAAAGGTGGGCAGTTTTGCGGCTCATCCTTTGACATGCATCTGCCATGTATCCAGGATTCTCATCCTGCTTTGCAGCTATTCAGAGATTCTCAAGATGGTATATTCCAGTCCCTATATATCAAGCTCAACTAAAACATTTTTAATATACAACTAAAGCACATTTATCTCAATTGAATTTATCTACCTCCTTAAGAAAATAGCAATCTGTTGGTCAGTACTGAATTGTAAGAAACTGACTTGTAACCTACCCCCAAGGTATCAGCATTATAAATGATGAGTTTATTTGCTCATAATAAATAGTTTGTTTTTGTTTTGGTTTTTGCGGTACGCGGGCCTCTCACTGTTGGGGCCTCTCCCGTTGCGGAGCCCAGGCTCCGGACGCGCAGGCTCAGCGGCCATGGCTCACGGGCCCAGCCGCTCCGCGGCATGTGGGATCTTCCCCGACCGGGGCACGAACCCATGTTCCCTGCATCGGCAGGCGGACTCCCAACCACTGCGCCACCAGGGAAGCCCCATAATAAATAGTTTGAAATGGCAGAATTTTATGTAAGATATTAGAAGAAGCATGGTCCTTCCTGGTCAAAGTATTGATTAGTAGCCACAATTTTTCTAGCATTGGTTCTGGAGGTATAGGTGTGAGCACACATTAATTTTTAATAGACTCTGGTAAGGTGGACTAGCTTCTTTTCCCAGAGTAACTTGACGTTGCCTCTATTAACATCGTTGAAGTACTTCATCTGAGAACATCAATGGAAATAAGGCCGATAAGGGGACAAAGTGAAAAAGAGTAGATGGAAGAAGCATGTTAATATGTATGTGACCTAGTGCTTCTCCTTTATTTTTATATTCACGTACCCAGTTCTGATTTATTTGCATTTCTTTATCTAGAATCATGACGCTTCAGGCCTGGAATAGCTTCCTCCTTGAACTAACATACCTAAGTATTATGTAGTCTTCACTTCTTTCATAGGAAACCATCTTCACCCAAACAACCCGTCTGAATGCACTCATTTTTTTTTTTTTTGTTTGCCCATGCTTGTGTAAATTAGATTGTAAGCTTAAGAAATTCTACACCCTGTTATTTAGACTGCACAACCCACAGCGATAAGATGCTAAGATGCTATTTGAAATAAATTAGTTGTTAGAAAGTATCAGTGAAAACAGTGTAGTGCAATTTCATATGTTTAAAAGCATACACAAGAATATATATTTACAGTA
This sequence comes from Lipotes vexillifer, assembly GCF_000442215.2. Taxonomy (NCBI): domain Eukaryota; kingdom Metazoa; phylum Chordata; class Mammalia; order Artiodactyla; family Lipotidae; genus Lipotes; species Lipotes vexillifer. The sequence goes on along the minus strand of NW_006791822.1, from coordinate 5,347,184 downwards.
AAAGGCATGTGCAATCTTTAATGTTTTCAGAAATACATTTTCTTCATTTTCTGCTTTTTTGTTCATGAGTACTATATCAACAGTTTTAAATTCATAAGTATGAAGGTAAGGGATCTGAAAGCAAGACATGCCACATGAAAACTCTTCGCGATGCCAGAGCCGAGTCCGCAGAGAAGGAGACTTGTAATGAGACGTAAGTAGTTGTGAGAAAAGACATCGCAGGCAGCTTCCTGACAGAAGCCTGAGATTTAATCACCCGAAGTTGCTTTTGTAGCCGCTGCCGAGGCGCGTTGGCTTCGCCGTCAGGGGGCAGAATGCCTGTCAAGCCCGCAGTGAAGCAAACGAATCGCTGCCAACGCGCTGCCTGCGGACAACGGAAGATGCTCACACGCCGTTTATTTCCCTTCCGCACATTTTGATCGTGTGCTGTGTTATCTACAGAAAATACCGAGCCTGTGTATCACTACAAAGGGACATCTGGGGGAAAAGTTTGCCATTAAATCTATGGAAAGGAGGAAAATGCTCCGTCAGGGTTTAAGCTGATGGTTAGAATCTTGCCCTTAAGTAAAGTAAAGATCTATATTGATCATACCTCAAGAACTTTTAAGCTTTACAGAAATACAATTAAAATATTTTCAATGAGATATCATCTCACACTGGTCAGAATGGCCATCATCAAAAAAATCCACAAACAATAAATGCTGGAGAGGGTGTGGAGAAAAGGGAACCCTCTTGCACTGTTGGTGGGAATGTAAATTGATACGGCCACTATGGAGAACAGTATGGAGGTTCCTTAAAAAACTAAAAATAGAGCCACCATATGATGCAGCAATCCCACTCCTGGGCATATATCTGGAAACAACCATAATTCAAAAAGAGTCATGTACCACAATGTTCATTGCAGCTCTATTTACAATAGCCAGGACATGGAAGCAACCTAAGTGTCCATCGACAGATCAATGGATAAAGAAGATGTGGCACATATATACAATGGAGTATTACTCAGCCATAAAAAGGAATGAAATTGAGTTATTTGTAGTGAGGTAGATGGACCTAGAGACTGTCATACAGAGTGAAGTAAGTCAGAAAGAGAAAAATAAATACTGTATGCTAACACATATATATGGAATCTAAAAAAAATGGTCATGAAGAACCTAGGGGCAAGATGGGAATAAAGACACAGACCTACTAGAGAATGGACTTGAGGACACGCGGAGGGGGAAGGGTAAGCTGGGACAAAGCGAGAGAGTGGCATGGACATATATACACTACAAATGTAAAATAGATAGCTAGTGCAAAGCAGCCGCATAGCACAGGGAGATCAGCTCGGTGCTTTGTGACCACCTAGAGGGGTGGGATGGGGAGGGAGGGAGGAAGACACAAGAGGGAAGAGATATGGGGATATATGTATATGTATAACTGATTCACTTTGTTATAAAGCAGAAACTAACACACCATTGTAAAGCAATTATACTCCAATAAAGATTTTTTAAAAAAATTTTCATTTGGTAATGGAGAGGCAATGGTAAGAATTATATAGTCTATACAGCATTGTAATACTTCCAAATATAAGCCAGCCCTTAAGTCACACTGCTTGTGTGACCTTAAATAAGTAATTTCACCTCTTAGCTAGTTTCCCAATCTAGAAAGTGGGAAAACAACCTCTCTCTCACTGCTTAATAGAAAAGTAAATTAGATCATCTATGTAAAGGCCCTAACATATGAAAGATACTTAAGACAAATGAGGTCCCCTTCCATTTCATAGAATTAAACCCCAGATTATCCATTCCTATACAGGGTCTCAACATCTATTTATTATAATCTTCAGAGCTGTTTGATAAGTGCTTGCAGGATTCAGGTAATATATGAACAACTGTGTGCTCCAGTGCTCGCCTCTGCTGGGAAAATGTGGCACTGGAGCCAGACAACAAAAGAGCGCAGAAGCAGGACCCCATTTACAGCATTGGAAAGAAGGCCGATTAAATTTAGGATTTTCATTAATATCTCGGTTCATCTTGATAAATGCAGAATTATGTGAAATTTTCAGTCTCTAGAATTACCAGAATGGTTATACTTTTTACTTTAAAGGTTTATAAAGTAAAATAATATTCATAATATTAGCTATCAGTCATGAGAATTACAATGTGCTCTGTATAATAGGTACTTTAGTATGCTTTACTTTAATATACTATCTCACTTAATTTTCATAACTAAACTTTCACATATAGCTCTCTCTATATGACGTGTGTGTGTGTGTATTTGTATGTGTATACACGCTTGCTCACTTGAGAGATGTTTTACCTACACTGTACTGCAGAAACATTATAAATTAGATTGAGTGTGGTGACTGAAAGAATAGTGCATTAAGCGTGTCTGTACCGAATTTGATACAGAAATTAATTGAGCCCCTCTCCTAGTTTAGTGTGAAAATTTGTCACTATAGACTCATCTGTACTATCATATTCACAAGCACAAGAAAAATTCATTTATATATATCTAACCATGTACTGTCCTAAAAACGATTTTCATTTCCATTTAAACATACAAAATTGGGCTATGAAAAACACCATGTTAAGATAGGTGGAAGTGGTACCTACAGAAATAGTCTGCAACTTTCCCAAGAAAGTAAAAGAATAATGATAATGCAGAAAGAAAACTTTCTACCCGTAGCTGACGGATTTAGTTACATTTTATGTGGGCTGGGATTAAAGAAAGTAGAGTGAGATAAAGGAATTTTCTGTAGAATTTAATTGTTTTTCTACTAAACACACCATGAACAGGAACTGTAAAAGTTTGTCATCTGCTAAAATTTTCTCTTTCACTGAAGTGTAATCCCAGATTTACAAGACATTATGTGCTAACCTGCTTGCTCAAAACTGTCATAAGTCTAAGAAAGTGTATTCAGAGGAACAGTGGTGCATATGGTAAAACTGAAGTGGTGCAGTAGCTCTGTGGTTGTCAAAAGCCACCCTCAAGAACTGGCAATGCTTAATTAAGTACAGACTGAAAACATCTGCATCTCCCCTCCTACTGCTTCCTATGACAAAATCAAAGAAAGGCCCATCTTCACGGAAAGGGTCTGTTTAAATGAAAGCTGGTATTTATGAGTCAGGGATTGGCAAATAAGGTTTCATTAAAATGACACGAGTTAGGGTGTCCCTGCTTTTATCTATGAAGAATTAACTGTAGGGAATTACCTTTCTATTGCAATAAAACAAACTAGAAAAACTGGCAAATATATGAAAAAGAGATTTCATACTTTGTCAACAGGAAGAAAGGACTGTGATAACTGAGAGAACTAAAGCAAAGAATTGAGGGCCACATTTGCCCCACCTGACAATCTGGAGGCAATTTCTGAGCCATACACTAGGAAGTAGAAACTGAAAGTTATGTGATGGTCTTAACTCTGTTGAGGAGACAGATTGGAGTTTCAGAAGGCATTTTTTCCTCTCATGTTTATACCCTTATAAACATGACTGCTCTTCTGGTCCTGAACAAGGTAGAGTATACACAGTCCCACCTCACTTCTCCTAGTACTTATAACAAAAATGCTGGATAGCAAGATCTCATCTTTGTTTATGGCATAGATGGACCTTGAGGGTATTATGCTAAGTGAAATAAATCAGATGGAGAAAGACAGATACTGTATGATTTCTCATATGTGGACTATGAGAACACAAACGTGAATAAATGAACAAACCAAATGAAAACAAACACGTAGATACAGAGAACAGTGTAGTGGTTACCAAGGTGGAGTGGTGGAGGGAGGGCAAATGGGTAAAAGGTGTCAACTGTATGGTGATGCATGGAAACTAAATTTTTTGTGGCAAGCACACTATAGGGTATTCAGAAGTAGAAATGTAATGTTGTACACATGAAGTTCATATAGTGTTGTAAACCAATGTTACCTCAGTAAAAGTGGATACAATTAATAAAGCAAGCGAAGTGACAGAAGACTCTGAAAGGTAGAGAAAAAAAGGAACCTGGATAGAGAACTTGGGACTTGAGATGCAACACAGTGGGGAGGACAGTTTTGTTTAGTTTTTGTTTGCCTCCAATTAAAGTAGAATTTCAGTCCTCCATAACTTATTGCCTTTCTTTAGCTTTCCTTTCCCCTGTCTCCTGCCTAAGTTTAGCTGGTCTGCAAGGTCAACTTTATGACTGAAAATAAGAGAGATGATTTTTTTAAAAATTTGCTATGAAGGAGATGCACAAGAAGCAGAGGGCCATGGGTGGGTGGCCTGAGATCCAAGTATCCAGGGGGCAGAGGTCTGGGGCGAAGGGAAGTCCAGTGAACATGAATGGAGCTCAGTGGTCAATGTTCGGCATTACAAGAGAACCAAAAAAAGAAAGTAAAGAACCAGGCAAATTATGAGGGCAGAAAGCACTTAGTATAATCATGGCACTCAAAGACAAAACTATTCTTAGAAACAAGACAAAAGCCTTCTTCCCCGCTGTGGGACACAGTAAGCCTGGCAGAAAGAACACCTGAGAGCTGAAGTCAGTACCTGACTTATTGCAGAGCCTCGGGAGATTACCATCCTAATAACAGAGGTCTGAAGGCCCCAGCTATATAGATTGAACATCCAGGAGGAGGGATTGAAGGAAGTCAGTAAATCACAAGCATCCACTGAATATGCAGCAATTGATTTGTGTTTGTAATTGGGTTGTACATTAGGATCTGGAAAATATACTTGCTTTTACGTAAGAGTAAACATATAATATGGCAAGAATATATAAGGGCCCTTGTTTTTATGACTTGATTCATAAAGTTCTATTTTGTCATATAGTTAGAAAAGAATTAATTATTCAATTGTATCTCTTTACTTTCACTGATTTAAACAGGAAATATCCATCTAAAGTCAAAGATCATGCCAGAAATCTGACAGTTTTCCAAAAGAATAAATCCTTAGAGAATTCATGGGAGTTATTCAATGCTCTTCTGAGCAAAGGATGCTGTGAAGTGAAGAAAAGTTTCATTAACATCAGGAGTTTCATTTTTTTTTTAAATTGTTTCTCTCCATGGAAATCTTTAGTAAAAGGTGAAAGACTTATGCGTTCTGAAGAGAAACCAGAGTATAGGAGTTTCAGTTTTGCTTAAGTCGGTCATTCTTTCTATTCAGACAGAAGAAAACAGCATACTCCTTTGTCCCAAAATGGAGAACTAATTGAGTTTTCTTTGAAAAATGACAGCAAAATTTGTTATTTAATTTTTCCTAAGCCTGTGTTTATTTTCATTTCCAATAAAATAATAATTTTGAACACCAAGGAAACTGAATCAAGTGGAACAGAGTGTCCCTGTAAGAACATCAACTGAGTCTCAGAGGATTTATTTGTGTACCAGATGGTAACACATCTCACGTTGACTCAGTGTTCACTTCTGATAAAACAAACTAAATTGTGAAAGTCAGAAACTGCCAAGATTAGCTTAGCAACACTGCTAAACACGAGGAAGCAATCCTGATGCACCTGAGACACTGAGAGATTAGAAAAAAAAAAAAACCCACTCTTTTCACTTGTCATTTATCTCAGGAAAAGACTGAAATCTTATTGGGTTTGTTGAAGTCATAATTATTATTTGAAGGCTGAACTCTCTCTTATGAAACTCAAGTAATCTGATTGCATTGGAAAGGTATTAGACAAAAATCTTTTCTGAAATATACATATTTATACTTTAAATGTCAAGGGAGAAATGGAGAAATGTATGGCCATCAGGGCCAAAAATTAAATAGGAATAAATGAAATTGAATCAATATTAATTGCGTTTTCTCGATGTGAGGCACAGCAATAGGAATTTTGAAGGCTACTAGGGCTATAAATCATAGTACCTGCTTTAGAAGCAGCTTATACTTTAATCTAGTAGAGAAAGGATATAAAACATCAAATTATAAATACCATACATGCTAGAAATTATAAATAATCTGTGTATAAAATGAAAGGGGTAAGATGGGAAGTCCATGGTAAAGTACAAACAAAAGGAACAGTCAATTCAGAAGTAAAGAAATTATTTGAACTGTGGGTATTTCAGAAAAAAAAAAATTTACAACAATGTAGAATTTGAACTGAGTCTCAGAGGATGGATGGTTGTAGGGGGGCGAATCTTACTTTACACATTAGATGTGCAAAAAATGTATAATTAATTATGTTATTCACGTCAATGCAGTCCATCAGCTCCAGGCAATTACTGCTTCTATGTCAAGTTTGCATAGAAGAATCTTTGCTTCTGGTGAAACCCTATTACCTAAGTTGTCTCCTCTTTGAGGTTTTCAGAAATCAGCTCATTACCCTCTGTTGTGTGGCCACCTATCCTGGGCCCCGCTAGGGAGTTAGTAGTGCTCACCTATCTTCTTGTTACCTGCTAATCTCCTTTCCCTCCCACTCATGGGATTCCTTTCTTTTTCTCTCCCCACCCACCCTGTTCTCCCTTTACTTCCCTTAATAAATAAAAATCCTCCTCAAGGTGTTTTGCCTTCTGGAAAAAAACATAGCTAGGAAAACCTGTTCTATGACAAGTTTCTTCTTTCCCTCTGGGAAAATAAAATTTTCCTTAGGCAAGATTCTACATGCTTGGAAACCAGCTTAGAATAGTGAGGGGAAATTAAAAGCACAGCAAAATGTAAGCAATGTCTCAACAAATTATCCTGCAATTTGTGAGAAAAGGATGTGCTGGAAAGTCTATGCTGGGGAACAAATAGCCAAAGGACTGACTTGGACAGTAAGGTTTGAGAGACAATGAACAAATTAGTCTAATATCTAGAGATAATCAATTTAAATAGAAAAGAGAATTAAAATAGGAAAATATCTTTATAAATATTTTAAATTAATATTAAAGTTAAGTTGGGCAAAATTTAACAAACATTACAAAATTTAAAGAATACAAGGATAAAGGATTTATGTATAGCACTTTAGCGAATCAAGATCATTAGAAATTTAGTAGAAGAATGATTTAATCAAAGCAATGCTTTGATTATTGAAGATAAGAAAACAGACTAGATTGAGGAAGAGAAAGACAGAAGGAAGGAAGGGTGAGTAGACAGCCTACACAGAAATGAGGTATTTACTTTTTTAGCATATTTCATTTATGATAGTTGTGTGTCAAATGTGAAATCTTATTGTAAATTAAAGTGTCATTGAGTTGATTGACAAAGTTAGGGGCAGTAAGTTAATGAGAAAAGGGAGTGAGAAATTAAAAGAAAAAGATGACATTGAGAAGGAATTTAGAATGCAAGTGGTGTCTTGGAATTAGTACGAAGAATATGAACAATTATAAGAAAATTTAAAATATAAATGATATTGCAAATCATTCATTATTCTGAGAACTTCAGGAGACACGGATGTCGTCACACTGAAACCCACTGCTTAGAGGAGACATTTGAAAAATGAGCAATGCAGCACAAAAAGCTCTCTTTAAATAAATTATGTCTCAAATGCCAATGCCATTGGAGTGTTGAATGATGACAGTGTTTCCACATTTTTATGCAAGATGCAAATCAATTGGGCAAAATTTAATTAACTTTAATTTAAAGAAGTCATTTGCTTTAATATTGGCAGAATAAGTCACATTTTGTTGTTGTTGAATCTTTAGGAAGCAAGTGGGGTTTAGGAGATTGCATTAAAAAAGGAGTTTTAGAAGCCTAGCAGTAGGATTAGCACTTATTCAAAGAAAAGACAATAAACTTTATATTCTGTACACTTAAATGTTAAGGGATCTTAAAAGCGTTCCTTATTATAATACTCATGTAGAAATTAAAACTTCATTTGCTTTCTAAACTTGGCATAATAAAGAGTTCTTAATTAATAGACAAATATATTGTGTAGGAATGACAGTCCAGAAGCTTTGAGTATCATTGTGTCTCTGCGACCACTCAACTCTGTGATCTTAGCTCTTAGGTCCTAGCTTCTTGGATCTCACTTCATAAGCCTTATTTATTAATTTCCAATATTCCAAAATAAAAACATTTAATCTAGAACCAAAGATCATAAGCCAGATATGATGGATCTTATAGTATGTTAGAGCTTCTGCAACAAAATACCCAGACTGGGTAGCTTAAAAACAACAGAAATTTGTATCTCACATTTGTGGAGGCTGAAAGTTCTAGATCAGGGTTCAAGCACAGTTGAGTGAGGGACGTCTTTCAGGTTGCTGATTTCTTCTATCCTCACATGGTTGAAGGGATGAGGGATCTCAGTGAGGTCTCTTTTATAAGAACACCCCTAATCACCTCCCGAGGGCCCCACCTCCTAATACTTTCGCTCTTGGGGATTAGGGTCCAACATAGGAATTTGGGGGGGAACACATTCAGATCATAAGACATGAAAAAAGTGATATTGTTTTGCCCATGGTGTTAATTTTTTAAAAATTCCAACATCAAAGAAAAATTTTCATGAAAATCTAGAGGTATAGCTCCTTTAGTTGTTGCAGTTGTTTTACAATATTGTGTTAGTTTTAGGTGTACAGCACAGTGATTCTGATATACTAGGTTGGCCAAAAAGTTCATTTGGGTTTTCCCATAGCTGTTAAGGAAAACCCAAATGAACTTTTTGGCCAACTCAATATATATTTATATATAACTGAATATATATATTCTCTTTTAGATTCTTTTCTGTTATAGATTATTACAAAATATTGAGTATAGTTCCCTTTGCTGTATAGTAAGTCCTTATTGGTTATCTATTTTATATATAGTAGTGTGTATATTATGTCAATCCCAAACTCCTAATTTATCCCTCCCCCTGCCTTTCCCCTTTGGTAATAAGTTTGTTTTCTATGTCTGTCAGTCTTTTTCTGTTTTGTAAGTAATTTTATTTGTATGATTTTTTTTAGGTTCCACATATAAGCGATCTCATGTTATTTGTCTTTCTCTGTCTGGCTTACTTCACTTATTATGATAATCTGTAGATCCACCCATGTTTCTGCAAATGGCATTATTTCATTCATTCTTTTTTATGGCTGAGTAATATTCCAAGGTATAAATATACCATATCTTCTTTATCCATTCATCTGTCAATGGACATGTAGGTTTCTTCCATGTCTTGGCTATTGTAAATAGTTCTTCAGTGAACATTGGGGTGCATGTATCTTTTCAAATTATGGTTTTCTCTGGATATATGCCCAGAAGTAGTATTGCAGAGTCATATGGTAGCTCTATTTTTTATTTTTTAAGGAACCTCCATACTGTTCTCCACAGTGGCTGAGCCAATTTACATTCCCAACAAGAGTGTAGGAAGGTTCCTTTTTCTCCACACCCTCTCCAGCATTTGTTATTTGTAGACTTTTTGATGATGGCCATTCTGACCAGAGTGAGATGATAGCTCATTGTTGTTTTGATTTGCATTTCTCTAATAATTAGTGATGTTGAGCATCTTTTCATGTGTCCTTTGGCCATCTGTATGTCTTCTTTGGAGAAATGTCTGTTTAGATCATCTGCCCATTTTTTAATTGTTTTTTGATTTGTTTTTTTGACACTGAGCTGTCTGAGCTGTTCGTATATTATGGAAATTAATACCTAGTCAGTCACATCATTTGCGAATATTTTCTCCCATTCTGTTGGTTGTCTTTTTGTTTTCTCTATGGTTTTCTTTGCTGTGCAAAAGCTTTTAAGTTCAATTAGGTCCCATTTTTTTGCTTTTGTTTTAATTTCCATTACTCTAGGAGACAGATCCTAAAAAATATTGCTGCAATTTATGTCAAAGAGTGTTCTGCCTGTGTTTTACTCTAGGAGTTTTAAAAGTATCTGGTTTTACATTTAGGTCTTTATGCCATTTTGAGTTTATTTTTGTGTATGGTATTAGAGAATGTTCTAATTTCATTCTTTTACATGTAGCTGTCCAGTTTTCCCAGCATCACTTGTTGAAGAGACTGTCTTTTCTCCATTGTATATTCTGGCTTCCTTTGTCATAGATTAATTGACCATAAGTTTATTTCTGGGCTTTCTATCCTGTTCCATTGATCTATCTATATGTTTGTTTTTGTGACACTACCATACTGTTGTAGCTTTGTGGTATAGTCTGAAGTCAGGGAGCCTGATTCCTCCAGCTCCGTTTTTCTTTCTCAAAATTGCTTTGGCTTTTCAGGGTTTTCATGTTTCCATACAAATTAAAAAATTTTTTGTTCTAGTTCTGTGAAAAATGCCATTGTTAATTTGATAGGGATTGCACTGAATCTGTAGATTGCCTTGGGTAGTATAGTCATTTTGAACACTACTGATTCTTCCAGTCTAAGAACGTGGTATATCTTTCCATCTGTTATTGTCATCTTCAATTTCTTTCATTAGCATTTTATAGTTTTTGGAGGACAGGTGTTTTGCCTCCTTAGGTAGGTTTATTCCTAAGTATTTTATTCTTTTTGATGGAATGCTAAATTGGATTGTTTTTGGAAATTTCTAAATTTCTCTTTCTAATCTTTCATTGTCTGTGTGTAGAAATGCAATAAATTTCTGTGTATTCATTTTGTATCCTTCAGATTTACTGAATTCATTGATGAGCTCTAGTAGTTTTCTGGTAGCATCTTTAGAATTTTCTATGTATAGTATCACAGCATCTACAAACAGTGACAGTTTTACTTCTTTTTTTTCCAATTTGGGTTCATTTTATTTCTTTTTCTTCTCTGATTGCCATGGTTAGGACTTCTAAAACTATGTTCAATAAAAGTGGTGAAAGTGGACATCCTTTTCTTGTTCCTGATCTTAGAGGAAATGCTTTCAGCTTTTCACCATTGAGTATGATGTTAGCTGTGGGTTTTCATATATGGCCTTTATTATGTTGAGGTAAGTTCCCTCTTTGAGCCTTTCTGGAGGGTCTTTATCATAAATGGATATTGAATTTTATCAAAAGGTTTTTCTGCATCTATTGAAATAATCATATGGTTTTTATTCTTTAATTCATTAATATGGTGTATCACACTGATTGATTTGCAGATATTGAAAAATCCTTGCATCCCTGGGGTAAATCCCACTTGATCATGGTATATGATCTTTTTAATGTATTTTTGGATTCAGTTTACTAGTATTTTGTTGATGATTTTTGCATCTATGTTCAATAGTGATATTGGCCTATAATTTTCTTTTTCTGTGGCATTTTTGTCTGGTTTTGGTATCAGGGTGATGGTGGCCTCATAGAATCAGTTTGGAACTGTTCCTTCCTCTGTAATTTTTGGAATAGTTTCAGGATGGGTATAACTCTCCTCTAAATATTTGATAGAGTTTTCCTGTGAAGCCATCTTGTCCTGGACTTTTGTATGTTGGGAGTTTTTAAATTACAGTTTCTATTTCAGTACTGGTGATTGTTCTACTTACATTTCCTATTTCTTTCTGGTTCAGTCTTGGGAGATTATACCTTTCTAAGCATTTGTCCATTTCTTCTAGGTTGTCTATTTTATTGGCATGTAGTTGCTTAGTCTCTTATGGTCCTTTGTATTTCTGTGGTGTTGGTTTTAACTTCTCCTTTTTTATTTCTAATTTTATTGATTTAGGCCCTCTCCCATTTTTCTTGATGAGTCTGACTAAATGTTTATTATGTTTGTTTATCCTTTCAAAGAACCAACTTTTAGTTTCATTGATCTCTTCTATTGTTTTCTTCACTTCTATTTCATTTATTTCTGCTCTGATCTTTATGATTTCTTTCCTTCTACTAGGGTTTTATTTGTTCTTCTCTCTTTGATTGCTTTAGGTGTAAGGTGTAAGGTTAGGTTGTTTACTTGAGATTTTCTTGTCTCCTGAGGTAAGATTGTATTGCTACAGACTTCCCTCTTAGAACTGCTTTTGCTGTATCCCATAGGTTTTGGATCATAGTGTTTTCATTTTCATTTGTCTCTAGGTATTTTTTTATTTCCTCTTTGATTTCTCCAGTGATTCCTTGGTTGCTTAGAAGCACATTGTTTTGCCTCTACCTATTTGTGTTTTTTGCTTTAGAAAATATGCTTGATGTGATTTCAATTTTCTTAAATTTACCAAGGCTCACTTTGTGGCCCAGCATGTGATCTATCCTGGAGAATGTTCTATGTGTGCTTTAAAAGAATGTGTATTCTGATGCTTTTGGAGGGAATGCTCTATAAATATCAATTAAGTCCATCTGGTCTAACTTGCCATTTAAGGTCTGTTTTTCCTTAGTGATTTTCTGTATGGACAATCTGTCCAGTGATGTAAATGTGGTGTTTAAGTCCCCCACTATTATTGTGTTATTGTCAGTTTCTCCTTTTATATCTGTTATCATTTTCTCCTATATGGAGGTGCTCCTATGTTGAGTGCATATAAATTTACAATATCTAAATAATATATAGATTTAATAGAATTCTAATAGAAATTACAGTGGTTATTTTAGAACTTGAATAATTATGAAAAATATGAACATTCTTCAGGAAAAACAATAGGCAAAGTAAATGAAAATTGTTTTGAAAAAAATGAAATAGGAAAGTTTTTTTTACTATATCATAGTCAAGCTTGTTATAAGGCATGGTAAGTGAAACAATGCTGTAGGGATCCATGAAAAGACACTCATATCAGACAAATCAGAAACAGACCCTAATATGTATAAACATTTCACATATGATAAAGGAAATATCACAAGCCAGTAGAAAAGGAGTGGCATTTTCAATAAATTATATGTAGATCATTGGCATTTTGGGGGTGAAATATACAAACAGGAAAGTGTCTCATCTCCCATCACCTATCAAAATTAATTCAAAATAGATAAAAACAACATGAAATAAAAAATTAAGGAACACCAGTATACATTATAAGGGAACATTTGGATGGGGTACATATAATAAACTTTAAATGAATTACAAAAAAACATTAAAAAGGTAAAATTGTTACTTTATTCAAATGCACATAAGAATAATAGTAACAATATTAAGATAAAATCAATAGAATAAAATATAGCAAAATATTGGTTGATAACAAAAATATGTAGAATACTTGTGAAATTTGTAAGAAAAATCTCAAAAGGAATAAAACAAACTAATGTACAAGCAATCCATAGAAAACAAAATACAAACTAATTATTTTTAATCTTCAATAATATTCAGAGAAATACAAGTTAAATGGCATTTTTCACCCATAAAGTGTTCTAAGATTTAAAGTCATCGCATTTGTAGATGGTATGGATAAGTAAAATGAACATTCTCTGAATAGTAATTGGTTGAACTAACCTCAAAAACAAGTTTTAAATTATTTAGCAAACATTTTAAAGTATTCATCTCCTTTAATGCCACCATTCTAATCCTAGGAATCTACCCAAAGGAAATAATCAGAAATATGAAAAAAATTGTATACACAAGTATGCCATTTTGCTTATTACAATTTATGATGGCAAAATATTGGAAATAACCAACATATCCTAGCATAGCACCATTCAATTATATTTTTAAAAATGTGTACAAATAGGAAAAATATCTGAATGAATTACATCAAAATGTTCATAGGATACTCCCTATAATGGGATGTTCAATGTTTCTAATATTGTTAGAAATATTTCTAATATAGTTCTATAAGTATCACATATTATGATGTATAATTCAATATTTCTAATAAGATTATGGATTACTTTTGTCTCATAAAAACAATAAAAGTTACCTAAACTTGAAATAAATTTAAATTTAGTTACATTTTATTTATTCATTTGAGAAAGGATGCAATAATTAAATAAGAAAATTGATCTCCTGTTTGTTCTAAACAATTAAGAAGCCAAATTTCCATAATATAAAAGCATTGTATTTAGGTTTCTTCTGTTAAAATTTTTGGATTATTTATAATTTCTTTTCACAATCTCTTTAAATCAGAATAATTGAAGTGTTTTAATTTATATAATTCATATATTTAGCAAGTTTTTTAATTTATGCATTTTTGTGTTTCTCTATATTTTAAATGAGGACAATAATTAGCTAACTGGCCTACAGGTAATTAATAATTTCCTTTCTGTTACAAAGCTGATAAAAATAATTAAACTGAATTTATTGATCCAGCAAAAATTCCAAACGTCTATATCTTTTTCTCTGTGTTTACAAATACCATTTTTTGAGCCATGCATTATCAAATTATATTAATGGTATATAACATTCTTTAAATCAAATAAATTGATCTTATATACTCTTATACTCTTCCTTGTTTATAAAACAGTTTTATATTTTCTTGTCCAAAGATAGGTTTTGAATCACAGATAAATATGAATCACAGCATACTTCTCTAGAAATGAAATATATTTTATTTAAATTTTGGAATAAATAAGTCTTTCAGCATTCACATTATTAAACTTTCATTACATGTGACCCTTAGCATGAACAAAGGAGAAATTCAAAGGACCTCCATAACCCTAAACTTCAAAGCATCAAGAAACAAACTTTACCCCAAAATTGTCTTGGAGACAAAAGTGAGGCATCACAATCTTTCTTCTGCTTCTTAGAAACATTTAATTTTTGTTTTGTCACTTTTTGATAAAATAGTAAACTATGATTCTCTAATTAAACCACAGGAGAGTATGTCTGTGAATTTATTTGACAAATATTCTATTTATTTTTGATTGTTTTGTTCTACTGATTATTATTATTACTGATTCTGAAAAGCCATTCTCATTTCTAAAGTACTTAACACAAAGTTCATTAATAAGAAGTTCATTATCTACCATATAAAATTATATACACAAGGAGAAATAAACATTTAGAGAAGTTCAGACACATATAGCATAAACTTGAAAATGAAATATGTCACTGGAAGATGTGTATAGATACAACATTTGAATAAGTAATATAAACAGAAGGTTGAAGCCTATAGTTATGGAATTCTATTCATAATCAAATCCAACTGAAGTTTCCCCAGGGCCACTAAGATCATGAATTATATTTCAGACATTAGTCCATTGATAAACAGTGACAATATGTTAAAACAGATTTTCAGTGGATCAAGCCCTGGAAATCACCAAAGACTGATTCTAGGGGGACGAATGTGTCATGACAGAGCACTGTAATTCTTCTCCATCTAATAAGATAAAGGGCATACTCAAGAGTGCATAAATCTTTTTGTGGCTGTTTCATTTTTATTATATCTACTAGGATGGGAGTACCTTGGACAGTGTTTTTGTTAACCAAAGGAAATATTACAGTAGTTAAATAACAAAAGGGGATATTTATTTGACAAAAGCAGGGTATTGACTTATATTAAACTATGATCAAGAGCAAACTCCAATGGTTATTGGAATTAGAAAAATCCATGACAAGGTAGAAAATACATTAAAAAATGTACCCTCAGTAAATGCGTAATGTAGCATACAATGTGGCTGAGTAAACATAATAAAATTGTTTCACACTCTAGCTGTTCTAAATGTATCAAGAGTAATATTTTTATCAGATAATGTAACAGCATTGATAAATTCATTTATTTTCTCTGGGGGAAAAGTTTAAATTATATTCTCTGAATTCCATATACAGTAAGAGATCAGAAATGAATAGATTCTATGATAATTTATTTGGAACTGTAAATTAAGTACCTTTTTCCTTTCTTATTTTTCTTTTACTATACTTCTTGCTTTTGGATAGCATACTCATTGGAGATTTGTTTTGAAGCTATTATGATAACTAGAAGCAGATACACTGTAAAAAGTGTCCTATGTCTGATAAAGAGGTCACATAGGTTGATTAGCACTTTAAAAAGGATATTTGGAAAATCTACCATAACTATGTTGATTCTTTAACCTGTCCTGCATACTTACAAATAATCGGCATTGTTTGTGTAAAAAATTCCATGATTCTTTTAAAAAATAATTATCCCCCCATCTGTTTACTTTGGACTTTCGGTACTGTAATAACTCTAGAATTATTTGTATTCTTAATATTTGTTTTATAAGCCAACATTTAAGTAGTGAAAAGAATACTTTGAAATATTGTTAGGAATATTCTATATTCAGATTTTAAAGCTTTATTATTTTAATAAGAATTTTATCAGGTGATGGAAAAAATATTTGCCTATATTGGAAGCCGAGAAATAAAGTGCTTTTCTTCTGTACCAAAATCTTGTTCAAAGAAAACCTGATTCTATAATTATTATAGTATTTTTTGCAGACTATAGGCTAACTTTGTGAGAACATCTTCATCTTCATTATACATCTTTTTCCGAAGATAGATAGTAAGTACTAGCATACTTTTTATGGGAAGCTATTGTTGACAGCAAGTTTAAAAGCCAGGAGCAAGAGAAATCACATAGCACTAAATTATTCTGATATTTTGTGTCACCAGTGGTGCACTAAATATACAAGTAATGTTTTGTGGCTACATATCTTTACCATAAACAGACTATTATTGTACATAACTCCAGTTTATATGTGTTTAATTTAATAAACTATTTTGAAAGTTTTATGAAACAAATATTGCCCCAATGACAAGATATTTGAAGACTACTGGAATGATTATAGCTGGAAGAAATTTAAAAGTTTGAAAGATATTACACCCTCATATTGTGGAATATACTGTGAGGCTATACATGTATCTTGCTTCTGAAATATTTTCATACTAATTTGAGCATTCATCACTGGTGCATTTAGCCATTATTACTGTGGTGTCCTAATGATGCTTTTCTAGCTCCCTTATTTCTTCTATATTTATTGATTAGAATTCTTCTGTGAGGATGATTTATCTCTTCTCCCTTATTTATTTATGTATTTATTTAATCATATTAGTAGGGCCTCATGGACGTTTATTTTATTTTTTGTCATTATCCAATACTATTGTTATTCTTTTCTTCAAATTGTTTCCGGTTTAGCCATTGGAGGCTGTCTCCCAGTAGGCTCCGTTGTCCTTTTGCCCTACCTACCCCTTTGTGTCCTCCCTTCTCTTTTCCCACTGTCCCTGTCTCCCTCCCTCTCTTCCTGCCTTCCTTCTATCCTTCTTTTCTTTCTTTCAGTACTTTCTGTACTTGCTGGCACTACAAGATGTTTCAGGCATATCTTTTATTTCCCCTGCCAACAGCACTAGAATCATCAATTTTTCCAAAGATCTCTGGTTCTTTTTATTCAATAATGGTATTTTGAAAGAAATATCTGGGTATGTGTATGTGTCCTTACCACTGGGGTATCACTGCTTCTAGACCCTCTCAGTCAACAGAGCTAGACACCATGTATATGTATACTAGCTCACATATACACATATATTTAAATGTATATCTATCTCTGTATGTATTAAAAATAAACAAACATTCATATTGATATGTCTGATTCTAATCCAGAACATTTGTGTCTATTCCAGCACTCCCAACTTGCTTATTTTATTGTACCTTATTGTAAAAGAGAAATCTGGCTCTCATCTATAATATTTTTTACCTATTAATTGAAACATACTATACATATAAAGTAGAATCAGATTTGCTAAATGGTAGCCCTGTGACAAATTTTCCAACTAGAGTACAATTTTCGTTCACAGTTCTTTATGATTTTAGCCTTATAAGATCTGAGAAAACTTTTCCAGAGTTGTGTAGTTTAGCTCATTCCTTCCCCACCCACTTCTGTGAGCTTATGTCATATATTTGCAATAGGGTTAGATTTGTCACAATCTGCATTCCATCCTGCCTTCCCTACATCCTGATTATTTTTTTTTCAATTTGAATACAGTAAGTCACTGTTTATAGTGTACAGTTCTATGGGTTTTGTCTAAAGAATAGTGATACATCTACACAGTAATATAATGGGATAGTCCCATAACCCTACAAATTCCATTTTGAGGTCCCTTTGCATAGAAATATTCCCTTTCCCCCATCTCTTGGAAAGCCCTGATATATTTCCTTTTCCTACAATTCTGCCTTTTCCAGAAGACCACGTGAATGAAACAATATAATATGTAGCATTTGGGGTCTTTACAATTCTTGTCTAAAATTGCAAAGTTCAGGGAAGTTATACAAAAAGGAAACTGAACATCTAGGGTGCTGTACATGCAGGACATCATCTTGCCTATACCATCTGTTTTTGAACAGATTTTTCTTCCTCCCCTCATTCTATATCTTTTATTTTTTCAACAAAGTTGCAATAGTCAGCATGTTGCAGGAAGTTAAGTTTCTGTTTGAAGTTTATGCTGTCTAGATGAGACTAGAGATGATGATAAATGGCATGAATAGGTTAATTTTTTTCCAAGAAATGTTATGCATCTTCTCGGAAATTAAGTCTCAAAACTAGAATGCATTCTTCAAAGTTTTGACAAAGTTGGGAATTCTTCCCACTTTTGAAATTCTGATAGTCATGGATGATTTTCTACTAGTAGCAGAGGTCACATTTTCTTATCTAATAGTTTGATTCAACCAGAGTTTAAGAGTTTGTAAGATAAGTCCTACTGAGTGATGGTAATATTCTCATTGAGGTAACTGAACAAATGAGCCAAGCTAGGGGGTGCTGCTCAATTCATGAGGCTTCTTTGTATCTAATTGAACTAGAGGGCATGCTGGCTACAATGGTTTAGAAGAATGCCCTGTTCCTCCACACCCTTCTAAATATGGACCCTCGCCAAGTTCAAGCCTCCAAGTCTGTGGGGAATCCAGAGACCTGGGTCTGAGTGCCAGAAGAAAACCCATAACAGTGTTTCTGATCTGTTAGCTTCTGGGGAAATAGATTTAGGATCATGTCTTTTTATCTAAGTGACTTCTTTCAGTTATTATTACTTTTTTCTGGTTGTAGATGTTACTTAGCACTATATTGGCTGTTGATCTTTTCTGTTCTTAAGAACCATGTTCTTGGGACCTCCCTGGTGAGCCAGTGGTTGAGACTCCGTGCTTCCACTGCAGGGAGCACAGGTTTGATCCCTGGTCCGGGAACTAAGATCCCGCATGCCACACAGCCAAAAAGAACCATGTTCTATTCACAGTTTCAACTCCCTGTGTGTCAACCCCTCTTGACTGCCCCTCTGACCTTGGGGGTCTTTATGGTAATTGTAGCTTCCTGCCTTCTGGTGATTAAATACCACCTCCTGGCCTCCTGGCCAGGCCATCATCTTCATGGATATCAATGAGCCCAGCTCTGTGTTCACCTCTCCCGCTCTTAACTCATGTCTGTAGAGGAGAATCTCCAATAAACATCTTAGCGATGCGAGTGTCCCTCTCACCAGTACATTCCTGATGTCCTACATTGAATAGTGCTTTGTCTGGCCCTCTGGTGGAACACAATCCATTGGTGGGTGTTCTGGCCTCAAATTCACCCCAGCAGACTTAAATGTTTTGGCCACCCTGATCAAGCACCCGCAGAGCTTCCTACCAGGTAAACTCACCTGGCTTCTGCCTGTAGGTGCTGATCCTTTCAATTCCTCTTTCCTCTCATATCAAGTGCAACATGTCCCCCGTCAGGTTATGGTGGGACCTATTCCTAGATAAGGAATACATGTTCACTTGTGGAGGAGAAACTCTGCAGCATTATCCAGTACAGAAGTGCTATCTCTTATTTAGAAACAGGTGGTGGTGGGCACCTTTCCAAGATCTGAGGGTCCAGGTGGTTTACAAAGCCAGTATCCTCGGGAGCAACCATCTACATATCAGCATCCATGTTACAGGGTCCCAAGTTTTTTTCCCTCCTGGTGCCCTAACGTTAGTGTAACAGACCTGCAGTGGCTAAGATTTAAACATCTCTGTGTGACTCTAACTTATAGGGTTCACAAAGTTCCAGAACTAAGTTTTTGTATCTAATTGCCCTGACTTGGAGTAGATGAATATCTCTGAAATAATCCCCATTACCAGGAAAGCAAGATATTTCCACTGAACAGGTCAGGGTCATGCACATTGGAGTCACAGCAGGAGGTGGCATCACTTGAAGCACATGTGCAGAGAGTGGGGGATGATTCCTTATTTCCAAGCAAAATCCGGGTACTGTTTCCATAAAAGGAAGATAGTGCTAAGTAGCAAACCTACAAATATCAAAAGAAAGCATTACCATAGATTGATTCCTATTTATTAAAATATTTATACCTTCTGAGTTATTTGGAATCAAAATGAGCATTAAAAAAGAAAGACGCTTAATAAAACACAAATTTGGGGCAGCCAAATCTCATGCCTTAGATCCAAAAATGTTCTTTCAGTTGCAGTCCTTCCACTTGTCTTCCAGAGCCTTCGGGAAACTGGAGAATGGAGGGAAGAGCCTCATTTATAGAAAGACTTTCACCAGTGGTTTATCCATTCGTTCAAGGAAACCGGCTTTGAGCCTACTATGTGATGGCGGCGCCGAGCTGAATATGTAGATCTAGACTCATAATCTCAGTCCCATTGCTGGCAGAGCTCTCAGGCAGTCCAGAGGGTATGCATGAGGAAAGAAAAGAAACTCCAGGAAGACAGTGAGAGAGGACAGGTGGCAGTGATTAAGGACAAATTATGCCGAGGCAAAATGACAGTGTAATACTGTGTTAATAATTATTATGACATGAAGCGTTGGAGTAACGGTGACTATTCCCACGCACTGTGCTAAGAAGCTGGGAGTAGATGCCCTTGTGTGTGACTATAATCAACTTTGGAGCGCTCTGAAACCCGCCCTCCGTCGTCGCCTCAGAGACTCGCATCCACTTCCCAGGCGGCGAGACTGGGTTGTTCCTTAGCGACCGCCACCAAATTGCCCGCAACCTGCCCGGATCCGGCCGACCAGAGTGGGACGCCTGGGACCCCACGCCCAGGCCGAGGGCAGGCCCACCGGTGGGGCCAACCCGGGTGCGAGGCAGGTGGATGGAGGCGCCTCCGGCTCCCGACTCCCACCCCCTCCTCCTCCCCTTCCCCGGGTGGGCCAGCGGGCGCAGGCCGGGAGCGGGGATGCGGCCTGAGGGCGGCGACGGCGGCGGCGCGGCTGGGTCCTGGGGCCACGGAGCGCGTCGGAGCGAGCGCACGCGACCCGCGGCGCGCGCGCGCTCCCGGACCGGAGCGGCGCCCACCGGCCGCAGCCGAGGGAACCAGGGAGCGCCAGGGGTAGTGCCGCACTCGCGTCGCCCCCAAGAGCCGCCCGAACTGCGGGGCCGCAGCGAGGAGCCGCGGAGGCCGAGGACCCGGGAAGGAGTATCCCGCGGACGCCCGCAGCCCGAGGGAACCACCAGGGACCGGGCGGTCCTCGGCGACTTGGAATGCGGACTCTAGAGGCGGCGCGCACGGTCAGGGCAAGTTTCTCGCGGTTCGAAAAGAAGGAGTCCTGCAACTGACACTCAGTTTATTTAACTAGCTTTTCCTCTCTTATTTAAATAAGTTTATTTAGACCAAGAGGAAATGCTTCCCTGGAGTATTTGGGGTTGAGAACATTGTCCTGAAAGTTTTTGTATGCTGAGGTTATTTTTGTATGTATATTTGTTAACTTCCTATCTAATTAGAAATCCTTAAAATATTCTTAAAGGCACATTACAGGATCGCTGTGGCGCTTGGGCATCTTGTTATCAAGTTAGTTAGAATCTGTCTTCCAGGTGTGGGATCAAAGCCAGTCCCTCGCGGATG
Organism: Lipotes vexillifer; assembly: GCF_000442215.2. NCBI lineage: Eukaryota > Metazoa > Chordata > Mammalia > Artiodactyla > Lipotidae > Lipotes > Lipotes vexillifer. The sequence continues at coordinate 5,325,771 of NW_006791822.1, read as the reverse complement.
GGTTTTGCCTATTAGGCTTTTGCGCGCTGAGTCTAACCAGGTTCTTAGATCTTGTGTGGCTGACTTGAGTAACGTGCTACCGCGAGGTTATGGGGCCTCTACCAGTGTACGTGCTTGTGAAGTTTGTTTCCAAAGGGAAACAGGTGGGGATGGATCGTGCAGTTCTCTGCTCTGTCCTGCCTGGCTGAAAATTTTCTCACGTGCCGATATTAGCTGCTTGAAGTTTAACTTCAGGTAAGTTTGTCTATCCAAAAATAATGACTCGTAAACATATTAACTTTAAACGAAATGAAACACTTTTCTCTTAAGTTTAGTTACTGAGACAAAGTTGACCAAGTAACTAATTTTGTTCTCTTAGTTGAAATCATTTAGATTAAATACAGAACAAAACAAACACCTCTTATCGGTGTGAGTTATCTGTGTCTCTTTTTGCAGCATTCCAGCGTTGAGAAGTGGGGAGCAACCCCTTTTAATTTTGATCTTCATCAAAAACTTGTTATTGCCTCTTCAGTAGGTTTGTTAAACAAGCTAAGTCTTCCGTTGCTTGAGGGACTAGAATTGTGTAACATATCAGGGATTCCTGCTCGACATAATGTATTTTAATATCTTTTTCAATTAGTTCCTCTTAATGGGAACTTATTTGAATCTCAAATTTAGTTAGGATTGAAGTTTTACTTCTTTTATAAACAATTGTAATATAGCAACATATGCAATCTGGAAGGATTTTGAGAAAAGCACTTTAAAAAACTGGAAATATCTACATTGAAATACTAATACTTAAATACTGAGACAAGTGAAACTGATCAGATACTTAAGCATTCTTTCTTTGCCCATAGCAAGCCATACTGGAGCAGAATACCTTTTAAGAGGATTTCTCAAAAGTCTACATAAAACATGCATTTTTAACTTTCCTGGACTTCAAATATAAAGTAGAGATCTTTAAAAACAGGACTATACATGCCAAAAGGCTTCTCTAACAAAGCTTATCTCTTTTCCCCCATTCCCACAGTATCTACCTTCCCCATGATATGCTAATTATTTTTACGTAAATGCTCTTAACAGGAAAAATAGGAGGCCATCTCCTAACACATGTAAAATCTTGACCCAAGACTGGTCTCATTATTTTAAATTTTTATTTAGCATCTTTAAAAGGAAGGGATTTTAAAATAATAAAATCTTAAAACAACACTTGCATTTTTGTGAAGAGATTTGTTATTACTTAATTTTGTTGATTTACAGTAAGGCATTTCCTTTTAGCTATTTCTTGGGGGTAGGAAATAGTATTTCTGAAAATTATGGCAAATATCAGTAATTTTGATAAAACTGAAAGTTATTTTTAATGATAGATAGGAAAGTATTTTAATCATTTTACTGGACCATATATCATACAGATGAAGTTTATTATGAGCTGAAATTGAAATATACAATGGTTGAGATGGGTTTGGGGAAATTGTAACTTTAGATTTTTTTTTAATTAGGGAAATGTTTAACTTTCTTGCAGTCAGGGTGTGCCTTAACTGCCCTTTGGTGATGAGGGCCAATTCACAATAACTTACAGCTGCGACTCTTCTGACACCCACTCCACAAACCAGGTTTTTCTCAAGGTAAAGTGCCATTTTTATTGTAATCTTTATGTATTTTTCAATTGTTTAACGTGTTTAAAACTGTGCTGTCGTATTAATTCGGTTCCTAGCTTTATTTTTATTGATTGATTGATTGATTGCGGTACGCGGGCCACTCACTGCTGTGGCCTCTCCCGTTGCGGAGCACAGGCTCCGGACGCGCAGGCTCAGCGGCCATATCTCACCTGCCTAGCCGCTCCGCGGCATGTGGGATCTTCCTGGACCGGGGCACGAACCCGTGTCCCCTGCATCGGCAGGCGGACTCTCAACCACTGCGCCACCAGGGAAGCCCCTAGCTTTATTTTTTATGTGTCACTGACAGAGTTTCTGAGTGATGTCTTCCTAACTCCATGTTTCCCATAGGCCTTGTAGTTTCTATTGCAAGATTTTTCAGTTTGGTGACATTTTTTTTAGCACTGCATATGTTAGATTATAGCAGAACTGCCTGTATATCTGCCTGTATATGTTTATATAGGTACTTTATTATGTATGTTCTGAAATGTATCATTTGTGGGATAATGTAATTATACCTATTGTAATGCTGAGATATATCTGTTTCAGTTATCGCTGTATATCAAACAATTCTGGAACTTGGTAACTCAAATTAAAATTAAATTAAAAGCTTAAATGAAAAGCTTAGTAGCTTTTAATATCTCTCATGGTTCCGTGGCTTGACTGGGCTCAGCTGGGCAGTTTGCTGCTGCCCTCACTTGGGGTCTCATGTGGTTATAATCAGATGGCAGCTGGGGGCTGGAGGCGTCTGAGGTCAACTGGTAGGTTATGATGACAGTGTGTCCGTCTCTCTCCAAGTAGCCCCAGGGCCTCTTCTCTCCATCTGGTGTCTCCATGTGTTATCCCTAACAGAGTAGCCATATTTCTTATATGGAAACTCAGGGTCATCAAGAAGCATAAAAGTGGAAACTGTCGGGCATTCTTAAGCCTTAGACCTGGATCTGCACAGCACCACTTTCCCCACCTACAATAGGCTAAGCAGTTTCAGGGCATCCCTGACTCTAGAGATGAGAAATCAGCAGTATCCCTTGATGGGGAAAATAGCAAAGCATCTGTGACTGTCTTTAATCCACTGCAGTATTCTTCACTAACAGTTTTTTAGATGAATATCGTAAGATTTCAGAGCCAGAAGATTCTTAGCAATCATTTAATCTAACATCATCAATTTACATGAAAGGGTATAGGAGCAAAGTATCACAATAAAAGACCTGGAGCTATAACCCTCTCTTATTTCTCATAACCCATGGAAATCTGCTGGGATACGGTAGGTAATAAATATATACTTGCTGACGTAGAAATTCATTAGTAAATAAAACCTAAACTTCTGATAATATTCCACGTAAAGGAGCACCCATGTTTCTAACTAACTTATTAGAAGCATGCTTGCATTTTCCAAAAGGCACTAAGAATTGAGAATTATTTTAAATGATAGCAGAACAAGATATTTCTGGGTATCAAGGAAGATTAACTATTTTTAAATAATTACTGTGCCTTCTTCAAACACACACACAAACACAGAGAAATGGAATTTTACAAGACAGTGAATCTAAGATAAATCTTCTGTTCCTAAGGACTATATAACATCCTTATGGTCTAATACAAAGTTCATTGTGCCTTAGGTAATGTTTGACCCCTCACATTCATCTCACTTCAAAAGTGTCCTTAAGAGACATTTTTGTCAATAATGTGTAAATATACATTTACTGTGTAAATGTGCACTTCTTACACAGTAAATGACGATGAGGAAACCTGTTTTTATTAATGAAAGGTTACTCTCCTAATGAAAACAAGAAGGATGATATTCTTTCATGCCTGAATTTAAAAATACATGTACTCAGAAAACTCATTATATGTACAACATAACAGGGAAAAAAAATCTATTGGTTTAAGTGAGCCACATAATGAACTGTTTTCAAACTTTCCTGACCTTCAGTAAGTCTATCCATCTGTTTAGCTTCCCCCACGCCCCTTTTTTAAAACTGGTGTTATCATCTTCTAATTTTTACATCAATTACCCCAATTTAAAGACACCAGTGGAATTCTACTCCTTCTCTATGTTTTCTCTTTTAGCTCCCTTCTTTCCCTCCTAGGTGTTTTAATTCTGATAGCAGTTATTCTTTCATCTTCTTTATTTATAAATGTTTTCTGTATTCCATTTGTTTCTCAAAAGACAAAAATATATTTATTGCCTTTTATATTTTTGGAACTGCTAATTGTCCATTTTTCTATTGGGGTTTTTATTTTTCTTATTGATTTGTTAGTCTATTACTTCATGAAGAAGATAATGTGTTAATTGGGAATAATAGTAGTTGCTTACTTTTTCTAGTATTTTTCTTCATTCTTGTAAGTAAAGGAAATAATTAATTTTCTTATGAATTCAGATTCTGCTGTCAATAATAATGTTTCTTTTTTGTTTTATACCATAAATAGAATGTTATGATTTTGTTAATAAATGAAGCTCTAATGTCTGTGCCTTCAGAGAACTGCATAAAACTGCTTATAAACTGGATGTAAGGAAATCTCACTGATGTTATAAAGACTTATGCAACCTCTTTTAGAAATATTAAGTCTTAGCATCTTATGTTCCTTTTCCATTTTTGTTCCTGTGTGGCAGGAGACCCTTGATGGCAGTTTAATGGTCATGGGACTTTTCAGGCACTCATAACGCTGGGACTGATACCTTTGTTAAAATGGGAATGTAAATAGCCTTACCTCCTCCAATCTGCCCTTCATATCCTTGGTTCCACATCTGCAGCATATGGAAAATATTTGAAAAAAATTGAGAAAGTTCCAAAAAGCAAAACAAAGTTATTGCACACAAGTAACTATTTATGTAGCATTTACATTGTATTGGGTTGACAAAAAGTGCCTTCAGTTTTTAAGTAAAAATAAAAAACACATTTTTCATTTTCACCAAGAACTTTATTAAACAAAATAGTTACCCTTTTGTTCCACTACCTTCTGCCATTTTTCAGGCAACTTCATAATTCCATCTTCCCAAAACTTATCTTTTTGAGCAAAGAACTGGTCCAGGTGCCTTTTACAGTCTTCCAGATAATTGAAATTTTTTCCATTAAGAGAATTTTGTAAAGACCAAAATAAATGGAAATCCAAAGGTGCCATGTCTGGTGGATATGGCAGATGAATCAGGACTTCCCAGGCAAGCTGTAACAGTTTTTGCCTGGTCATCAAAGAAACATGCGGTCTTGCATTAACACTTTCCATTTGGAAGGTTATGCATTTTCTGTTGACTAATTTCAGATGCTTTTCGCTGAGTGCTGCTTTCAGTTGGTCTAACTGGGAGCAGTACTTTTTGGAATTAATCATTTAGTTTTCCAGAAGGAGCTCATAATAGAGGACTCCATTCCAGTCTCACCATATACACAGCATCACCTTCTTTGGATGAAGACCAGCCTTTGTTGTGGTTGGTCGTAGTTCATTTCACTTATCCCATGATCTCTTCCATTCAACATTATTGTACAATATCCACTTTTCATCACCCGTCACAGTTTGTTTTAAAAACGGAAAGTTTTCATTACGTTTAAGAAAAGAATCACATGGGGAAATACGGTCAGGAAGGTTTTTTTCACTTAACTTATGGGGAACCCAAACATCAAAGCGATGAACTTAACTAATCTAGTGCAAATGATTTTCAATGCTTGATTTGGATATTTTGAGTATGTAGGCTATTTCCCTTGTGGTATAACGTTGATTGTTCTCAGTTAATGTCTCAATTTGATCACTATCAACTTCCAACCTTGGAATATCATCCAGCGAGAAATCTCCATGACAAAACTTTGCACACCACTTTTGACACGTTCAATCAGTCACAGCACCTTCTCCATACACTGAACAAATCTTATTTTTGCGTTTCAGTTGCGTTTTTACCTTTCTTGAAATAGTAAAGCATAATATGCAAAAAATGTTGCTTTTTTTCCCATCTTCACTATTAAAATGGCTACACAAAAATTTACCACTTTCGATAAGTTTTTTTTTAAAAGCTGTCACAATGCAGTCTAACAAAATTGTTTCGAATGAAGTAAAAGACAACTAAGTGCTACTAGAGCCATCTTATGGAAAAACACGAATCTTTTGGCCACCCCAATATTTACAACTATTTACAGAGCACGTACATTGTATTAGGTATAAGTAATCTAGAGAGGTAAAGTATATGGGGGGGGTTGTGCATAGGTTATATGCAAATACTACACCATTTTATATATGAGACTTGAGCGTGTGTGGATTTTAGTATCCTCAGGGCGTCCTGGAACCAATCCCCCGTGAGTACTGAGGAACTATTGTACTTCACCTAGCTACTATAAGAATGTAATGAGCCCATGATTGGGAAAGCATTTTATAAATTATAGGTCATTATTTATCTTGTTTTCAATTCCTTTGTTTATTAGATGTGAAAATTCGATTTAATCATTTCTAAAGTCTCTACCAGTTTGCACTGTGTGAAATTCTCTAAACTGTTACTAAGGGAGACCCAACACATACTCATTTGAGCTTAGTAATTGTGTGGTAAAATTGAGTGCACAGAACATCCTCTCTGAGAGTTAGAATCCCCATCATCTGTCTACATTTTAAGCTTTGCCTAAACAAAGGGCGTTTTGCGACAAGGTGTGGTTGGCCTCCCTGACTTCAGCCTCTTCATTATGTGATGGACATAATTCTAAGACACTCTGGTTTCCCTGAATAACTTATTATCTATCTGTAATATGACATTTAAAATATTTGAAGATATTTATGTAATTACTCTCTGTCACCTGTTAAAGAAATTCCAAAAGCTTCTGGTATAACATGATCTTACCAGCACCTCACCCTTAACCAAATATAACATCATTCTCCTTGTACCCTTGTAGAACACAACTATTTTCTTCTTGTCTTTCACACTTGTGTACTGAAAAACATGTTTTATCCTTTCCTTTTTAAAAAATTATTTATTTACCCTTGTCAGATTCATAACCAGATAGGTTTGAAAGGGCTTGAGATTTCGAGTGAGAAACTCTTACCAAACTGAACTCAGGTTCACTTACCCGACACACAGCAAAGCCAATCTACTGACACTGGTTGTGGTGAAGGAAAGTACAGCATTTATTGCAGGACACTGAGCAAGGAGAATGAACAGCTAATGCTCAAAAGACATGATCTCCCTGATGGCTTTCGGGCAAGGGCTTTTAAAGGCAACATTATGGGTGAGGGTTGTAGGGTCCCTGATTAGCTCATGGACATTCTTCTGATTGGTTAGTCATGAGGTAACAGGATGATGTTTGGGGAATCTTGATCATCAGTCTTCTGGTTCCAACTAGTCTGGGCTCTATGTGCTTGTGGTCACTGGGTAGTCAACATCCTCTACCAGTGGGGGTCTTAGTGTCTGCAGAACAACTCAAAGATATGCATTAGATTGTTACCTATACCCCTTTCAGGAGGAACTAGGAGTCCTGTGACTCTGTTGTTCAAGCTATTATTCCTTGCTTGACTGCTTTCCTTTGTTTCTGCATTTTCCACTTCTCTCATAATTAGCTGTTTGGGCCTGCTCTTTGGAACTCTGAGAGGGCCTAGGAGACTAAAGCTCTTTCTACAAACAAGAAGAGGGGACACAGAGTGTATTGTACCTACTGGACTGTAAGAGAATAATAGCAGTGAAGATGGGGAGAAGTAATCGGGTTTGAGATATACGGTGGAAGTTGTACTGAGGGGAATCTGCTTAATAATTGTATGTTGGGAAGAACTGAAGTAGCAAAAGGGGGGGAATCAAGGATAAATCCCAGGGATTTTGCCTGGCATGTGGATAGAAGGGCATTCC
>NW_006791822.1:5306937-5318270 GCF_000442215.2 Lipotes vexillifer | reverse complement strand
CATTCCTGCGGCAGGGAAGACCCGGAGAGAAGGGATTGTATAGTGCAGTGGATGTGAGAGCATGGGTGCTGGAGACAGAAAGGGTTTGCTTGCTTCCATCTTCATCACATACTGGCCACGGGCAAGTTTCTTAAATTCTGTTCCTTAGTTTCCTCATGTATAAAATGAGAATTGTAATACCTGTCTCATCACTTGCTCTAAGGATTGAAGGAGATGCTGCATTAAAATTATTTAGAACAGTGCTTGACATGGTGAGTTTTATCTCACTGAATGGAGAGCAAAAAAATAATTTTGATATGTATAGTTTGAGATACCTATTGGACCTCTGAGCAGAGATGCATGTGTATGTCGTAGGATGGTGGCAGTGAAGATACAAAGACGTGATCCAGTTTGAGATTTATGTTGGAAGTAGGTCTGAAGAGATGTGGCAATAGAGGGTCATGGTTGATTGGATGGACTCTGAAGACAGACTGCGTTTGCAGTTTGCATCCCACCTCCACCACTTACTAGCTAGGGGCATATATTGTAACCTGAGTGCCTCAGTTTCCTCATGTTTGAAATGAGAAGCCTAATCTCCTAGTTTGGTTCTAAGGATTAAAAGTCTAATATATCAAATGTATGGTATGTGCCAGATATTAAGGATGAAGGATCAGGAGTCACATTTTACTTGCTGAAGTGGGTTTTCAACATACAAGTGAAGATGTGTTGAATAAATGAGTGCAGAGATCACGAAGACTCAATGCTCAAGGTATAAACTGGGCATTTGTCAGTGTACTGATGGTACTTAAAGCTCCAGGACTGAATGAAATCTCACAGATTTAGTCTATGGATTGCAAAACTAATGCATGGTGTGTACTGATTATTATTAAAGGGAGAATGATCCAACAAAGTAGAAAAAAAGAAAAGATGAGAAGCACTTCACAATTAAGGTCATTGCTCAGGTATACTCAGATGACACAGAAGTAGCAGGGAGTCAGAAATAATTGTATACCTCACTAATTTTTAGGGAAAATCTAATTCCTAAATTAACTCATGAAACAAGTCTCATTGGAAGATCTATACCACAAATTATCCTTCATTTAACATTTCGCTTAATGCCTTCACATTAGATTGTAGGCTTCTGTGGCTCACATGTGTGGTGTATTTCTTTTGGTATGTCATTGCCCCTGGCATGGTGGAATGTAGTAGAAAGTGCTCACTTTAAATACCTTTTAAATTAATCATTTAATGTGGTGACTGACATATCTTTTCCGTAGCTACTGGGGCCTGAATCATTTTGTCTGAGGAAGGCATTTAAGTGGACAGCTCGCTTTCCTGCCGTGCCCCAACTCCTTACTCCCAGTGACTGACCTTGGAAAACTGATCAAAGCTCAGTGGTCAAGTTTCAGGATACATCTTAATTTATGCATGTAGAATCCAGAAATTGTCTTTTGACTCCTAAAAAAGCCTAGGTGGAAAGTGAAAAGATAATGGGTTTGGGGTTTGAGCAAACCAATGCTGGAATTTCAGATACTCACTAGAGCAGAACCTTTGCCAGTTTCATAACATTCTGAACCATAGTGGTCTCATATAAAAAATGGAGATGAAGACACCTACCTCATAGTGCTTGAAGGTGCTGAATGAGATATGTCCTCAAATGATTGTTTTATTTTCTATCCTGCAAAATATGCTTTGTCTCAGGAAGGGTTGTGGGTGTTCATAAATTCCCATTTAATTGTGTGCACCAACTACAGATACACTCTTCATCAATTCATTATGTGCTTAAAAAAATTCAGCCTATTTTGAAAAGGATGTATACATATATCCTTAAGTAGTGAGTGTATGTGTGTGTATGTATTTGTGGCTATAAAATTACAGAGTTACAGAAATGTACTGTTTACTTTTACAGACATAAATTACTTATTATTTCTAAATCGTTCTTCAAATGTAATAGGAGGGATTTTTTTTTTTTTAAAGAGATTTAGCAGCATTCATAGTCAGGGGCTGTCATGGTCTCATTATTTCCTGGTCCCCAGAGGAGAGCTGTGTTAATTAAGTACATTTAATGAGGAAAATTAATGCCTCTTTGCCTATGTTCTCCTTAAGCTACTACTGTTTCTTTACTTATTAGTGCTTGTTATAATTTATTAACTATGAATTATACTTCTCAGTAAGTGAAACCTTTCTTCTCTGCTCCTGCCTCCCCTCCCCAGACTGAAATTACCAGGTAGAAATTTGCATAAAGTTACAAGCCAGTCAGTTAGCTTCTTGAGAATAAAGTTGCCTGTTGAACAGTTTCTTGTAGTGCTGGATGTCAGGAAAATTCGACATCTTTTCTGGAGCCGATGCTGATTTTCATTTTCAAGCCAGGAGCTAAACATATAAATCATGTGCAGCACAGTGTACCTGTCTTTGGAAAGCTGGTTACAGTCACGTATATTTATTAGTTTTCTCCAGTTGAGAGCTGCATGTTTTCTTTGTTCTCCTGTTCTGTATCTTTGTATCTAGCAAACAACACACATACACACACACACACACACACACACAAATTCCTAATTACAAATATGGTGCATTTTTATGACATTTTATAGCATGATTATTTTTCCCACCTTCATCTCCATACCATTGCTTCATTGGTACTTTAAATAAACTGGATTTTTTGCTGTACGTGGCTGTTTACAAGTTGTCATTTTGTCACTAGAGGGTTTTTTTCTCTTAATACACCACATAACGGATTAATACTGTTGTCAATACATGTGAATTGACTTATTCTTTATTTGTGGATTTGTGAAAACATGTATTTCTCTTCTAAAGAGATACCCCAAATTCTCTGGTTTTTGTTTTTTTAATGAAGCGTCAGTTTTTTGAGACTTATCCAATTTACTTAATCTCTGTGCCTTGATTTTCTCACCTAAAAAATGGTTTGTATGAGTGAATTGAAGGAGGTAATCTGTGCATGATACTTAGCACAGAGCTTAGTTTAACTCTTGTCCCTGGCTGTGGCAGTTACCTCATGAAAAGATGGGGTCCTTGGTATGTCTTCTTGAGTCTTGGTGGGCTTCATTATGGCTTTTGCTAATAGAAATGACTCTTTACCCAGCCCTGATAGTTTCCTCCCATCTCTTGTTTTGCTGTGTCTGTGAGCTCTGAGTGGACATGTAAATATCTGACTACCCTTGAGTCTGCGACACTGGAAGGGCCATGTGTGGGCTTTATGGTCTACTGCCTTAGCTGAGCCTAGGATTCCAGCCATTTCCATCAAGACAGCAGGCACGTGAATAAATCAGTCTTGAATGTTCCAGATCAGCCTGTCTCTCACAGAAACCTCTGCTCATGCCCCACACCACAGAAGAATTTCTTACCCAAGCTCTACCTGAGTTCCTGATCCACACAACCTTGAAATTTAAGAAAATGGTTGTTGCTGTATAAGCCCCTAGGTTTTGGGGCAGCAGTAGATAACTGGAACACTGATATATAGAAATAAAATAGCTTTTGTATCCTGTGCCATTACTAAAATCACTTAATAATTTCTAATGTTTTATATATATTCCAAATATGCTGAGTATACATATAATTTTCTAAATACATTTTTACCTGAGAATAATGACTTATATTCCTCACTTTCCAATGTTAATTAATCGATTATTATGCTCCCTTGCAGTGACTAGGGTTTGGTTCAATGTTAGGTAAATGTGGTGCTAGCACAAGGATAGTGTGTGCTCTTTTTCATTTAAGGGGAAAAGCTGTTAGGAATACAGTATGATGTTCACTTTAGGTATTTTACAGATGCGCTCTATCAGATTAAGGAATTTCCTGTCTATTTCTAGTTTCCTAAGAATTGTTACTTTTTAATCATGCCTGCTATTGAAAACTGTTTTAAGAAATTATTTGTATATTATTTTCTCTTGGGAATTTATAATCAAGCTGTGTATGTGTGGGGGGGGGCGGGTCGGTGTCAGTGGATGGAAAATTACTAAGTGGAGACATCAAAGTTAGGGGGATTCTTGCTAAACCAACTTACCAGGATTCTTGCTGAAGGCAGGCCAGGGTGATCAGATATTGAGAGAGGGGGATAAAGAATTTGGTCAGATACCAAGGTTGATCAGATACCAAGGGTTGGTGGATTCTCACTTAACAGACTTAGTAGAAATCTTGCTACAACTGGCCTTTGCTGGCCCAGCAAAGACTGAGGCCAAAGGATGAGGCTTAGACAAAAAAGAGCCTCAGAAGAGCCTATCTAAAGTTTGTTCATGGAGAGAGTCTTTGTCACCAGTCAGAATATGCCAGATGCAACTTCAAGACAGTAGAATGCAAGACAAACCCAGATCACCCAGGCCCTCATTAGCACAGAGGCCCATCTGGCCTGCCAGACTTGACGGGTGTTGAAATTGACTTGCTGCATGTTTCTTGAGTGGGCTGAGCTGCTTTCTGTGGGTCACATGCTGACCATAAGGGGACCAATAGGGCAAAGAAGAAATAGACATGCCAGCTGAGAGTAATCAGCAGCCAGGGCAATAATAGAGACCCCTCAGTCTCTACACAGGGGGCACACAGCATCCACCCCTTCCCCTCCTGCTTGCTCACAGTTGCTGCTTGGCTTGTTAAAGAAAGTAAATAATAAGTGAAAGGTCTTTAAGCCAAGTCATGTTGGTGTGCAGTTTCTCTTCATATTACCTGCTCTTCACCATCTCCACTCTAGGTCCTTGTTTTGACTTTGCGGTGTAGTTGCTCAGAAGAAAAAATTACCTCTTAAAATTTCTTGCTTGGAGGATGGTTTTGCCATCTTTGCAGATATTCATACATGAGAGTTTTCCATTTATGCATAATAGTGCTGCCAATGTCCCTGACAAAATTATATCCACAGCACTGCTGGAGTCCCAGCATGGGGATCACCATGACATTTAGGAGTAGAGATTGTCCATAACATCCTCTTAATACTGGCCTAATCCAGGGTGATCATCGTGGATGCCTTCGCGTTCTTTGTGTGCGCATGTTGAGGGGAGGTGGTAGATAGAATTACTAAACTGTAAGGAGCCTTGGAGCGCTTGAGCAATGACCTGCACATGGGTTCTGGACACTTGGACCACTTGTATTTGTGCAGCAGTGGGAGAGAGAGGGGAAATCATGGGAAGACCAGTACAAACAAACCCTTGACTATCTAAAGTTATTCAGGAAACATTTTATGGCAACTGAATTTTTCTGTTCAACTCTAAGTCCTGAGAAATGAAGCCCTCTTTATTTCTTGTTCCCTCATCACAAATATCAGTCTCTCTTCTTCCTTCTTCCAAAGGATCGTTCTTCTGTCTTTCTGAGAGCTCATGATGATAATATTCTTGATCCACCCAGGAGACCTTGAAGCATTGGAGCATGCTGCACTCAGGCGGGGAAGGTCTTGCCTCATAAGATATCCATATAACATATGCAGCTGCCTCAATACCACCAGCATTGAGAACAGAAAAAATATATACATTGTGGTGAGAATTGTTAGTAAATGTAATAGTGACTCTGAAATTTTTAAAACTGAAAAGTTGTAAAATTTGAAAGTAAAATAAATACTTTTCTTTTCCTGTTGGAAATGTCATCCATTTAACTCAGAGTGGAGCGAGAAAGATAGCACTGTCAAAACAGTACATTTGATTTTATTTTGTAAGAGTTTTGCGTGTGTTACATAGTACTTAATTTTTTCTCTTGAATTATGAAAAGTTTGTGTATATTGTGATAAAGATGGGGGAAAAAATAATGGCTGCCCCTTGCTGTGTCCTTGCTATGTTCCAGACACTGTGCCGAGTGAGTTTCCTGTACTGTCTCTTTGGAATCTAGGATAGAGACCATGTCAAGAAACTCTGTATCTAAATAACTGGCTCAAGGATGCCCAAGAACAGTTGAACTGCTGAAGGACAGTCTTAACCCTATTTCATTCTGAGCCTATGGCTGTTGATTTAGGAAATTGAAATTTTTTTCTTTTTGTTATTTTTTAGAAGGCAATCTATGACTAAGGGAGCTGAAATACAAGAGGTTGCTACCCCTTTGTTTTGTGTTGGTCTCAACCTATCGGCTGAGAATACCTGTGGCACTCACATGGGTCCCTACTACCTATGGCAAGTCCCCACAGACATTTCCCCTTTAGGAGCCAACGTTGTGGCTGGATCAGGCCTTGTCATTCTTATAATGAATGCAAGATGCACCTCAGCAACAACCATCAGGGAATTTTGAAAAAAAATATCTGTTACTCACAAGTCCCAGAGGATGTACCCGGCACATCAGGGGCCACACGGAGAAGTCTTGGGTGGAGAAAAAGAGAGGGAACACAGACCTGGGGTTCTGACTTGATTGGGGTCATGGGTGAGGTGCCTAGGGTTTCACCGGTTCACTCTTTATTGGCAAATTTAAAATATAAGAACAGAAATTAGGGCACAGGAGGGGAAAAATGGGGTGTCTCAAGCAGTCAGTTATCTAGGTTACTCAGGGCTTTCTAAAAGGGGAACTTCATGGGCTGGGAGGCCTGGTTTATTATCTCATTTGTTAGTAGCTATATCATATGCTGGCAATATGTTTATTCAAGATGGAGGTCTTGGAAATGGATGCCTCGTGGTTGTCAGACATGTTACAATCAAAAGAAAAAACTTACTGTCAGACACTTACACTACACTCTTATCTATGGTTTACTTTTAGATTTATACTTTCTCCCAAGCCACTGAGGACCAATAGTACTTGTAAATTCTAAATAGAGTCATGGAAGTAATTGAAAATTTGAATAAAATTATAGTTAATTTAAAAATGAAAACATATTTCTAAAGTCTATGGCATATAAAGTACACAGATTTAGAGTTTTAAACTAGATTTGAATCTGAGTTCTTCCCCATAAGCTCTGTTGACTTGGGGCACATTACTTCTACTTTCTTTAACTCATCTGTCTCATCTGTAAAATGGGGCTAACCATGACTTACCACATGGGGTGATTTGTATGCATTAAATGAGATAATTTTATAGTGCTTAGCCCAATGCTTGAGACTGGTAAATTTACAATCAGTGATAGTTTTTATATAATATCAGAGTAGGAAATACTGAAGAGAGATGTTATAAAAATAGTTATGTAGTATTAGTAACTAATAATTTACAATTATATTGAAAACATAGTCTTTTAATAACTCAGGTGAGAGCACTTAAAATTGAGGACTTTGAGTTCTGTCCCTTATGTCTTCCTCTATTTCTGACAAGTATGGGGAAAATGGAGAAATGAAGGGACCACAAGAGACCAGGATAATCCAGCCATGAACAATCAAATTCCAACTTATTTTTATCATTTATGTGCAAAGTAATAAGCGATAGATACTTGTAAAGATTATAATCAATTCTGATGTAAATAGAAACAGCCCCAAAGTCAGATTTAAGGAAATCAAATAAGGCAGAGCCATGGAGAATCAAGGAGGGCAGACATAATTTAACTCCTGCATGATTCAAATGAATGGATATTTTTGCCTCGAATTTAACTATGATATTCTGGAAAGGGAAAAAGATGCCTGAATCACTTTTTTTTCCCTAAAAGCAGGCAAACATAAAAGATCTGTGTCTTGATAAATAAAGTTGATGCAAAGGACAACTGGAAAAATGAATGAGGGCGAGATGGGGGCAAAGATGCAGGAAAAGATGAAAGTTTAGATGACAGGGAATAGAACATCAGGGATGGTGACTGTTCATAAATCTCAGCCCATGTTAATCATACTCATATTGCAGGGAAGGGCAAAATCAGAAAAAAGTGATTATAGTACCTGGTTACTGTGGGACCTCTACTATGAGATTTCTGCCTGTTTACAATTTGGGAAAGAAAAATGCAGGAGGTAACTGATTTTCATGCTAGCTGTTGTGTTCTGAGGAAATTAAAAAAAAAAACAAAAGTCCAGCAACAGGAGGATAACGTGGATCTAGGTAGAGATATTTAATTATGAGGAAACTAAACACCACCCTCTTGTTACCATGTCTCTAAACATTATCAAGCACATCTACAAAACACATACTTACTAGACCCTTCTTCCTTTATCCCCCAAAGGTAGCAAAACCCAAAGCCCTGCCTGGATTCAGCTTTGCAAAGATACTATAAACACTCTTTTGCATTTTCCTTTTACTTGGCATTCCATACTGGGTGCCTTCCCTGAGTGTAAAATAAACACTGGCAAGTCCCAGGAATGTGAGAGTGGATTACTCATTAATTATAGCCTTGGGGTCATCATAATGGTTTGCTCAATCAATAAACCCAGTTGTCCCCTCTGCCATATAACACTCAGAGATTATAACCTCTCACCCTGAGGGGTAGAGGTAGTGACGAAATCAAGGAGATTTGGAATAGACATGAGGAAACAAGAGTGGTGGAACTTACAAATGAGCTACGATTTTTCAATTCCAATAGCTGTATTTTTGCACTACACTGTGGTACCAAGAGCATCTGATGAAGAGGGAAAAGCAAAGGGGAAAACACATTATCTTGAAGACACCCTTTATAATGTTCCTTTTTTTAATAATTTTATTTTTATTGGAATATAACTGACATTTAACATATTAGTTTCAGGTGTCCAATGTAACGATTCCCCCTTTGTATATACTGCGAAATTATCACCACAAAAAGTTTAGTTAACATCCATCACCACACATAGTTATAATTTTCTTTTTTTGTGATGAGAACTTTAAGATTTACTCTCTTAGGGACTTCCCTGGTGGCACAGTGGTTAAGAATGCACCTGCCAATGCAGGGGACACGGATTCAATCCCTGGTCTGGGAAGATCCCACATGCCGTGGAGCAACTAAGCCCGTGTGCCACAACTACTGAGCCTGTGCTATAGAGCCTGCGTGTCACAACTACTGAGCCCGTGTGCCACAGCTACTGAAGCCCGCGCACCTAGAGCCTGTACTCCGCCACAGGAGAAACCACTGCAATGAGAAGCCCATGCACTGCAACCAAGAGTAGCTCTCACTCGCCGCAACTAGAGAAAGCTGGCACATAGAAAAAAGACCCAACACAGCCAAAAATAAATAAAATAAATAAATTAAAAAAGAAAAAGATCTACTCTTTTAGCAACTTAAATACAGTACATTATATCCCCATGGCTTATTTATTTTATATAGTGTTTTTTTGAAGGAATTTCATTAAGTCCAAAATGGACAAGTCATATTTTCCAGGCAGATCCTATAGATTTAGTCCAGGACTAAATAAATTGAAATATCTTCTGATTGATTTGAACATGACTTGGAAAAACTAAATATGGAAATTTCCTTGATAGACAGAAAATGTTTTACTTGAGATTTAAGTTCTCACAGTATACCCTGTTGCTATTTCTTCTAGAAATGACCAATTTGATGTCTGCTCAACTTACTTGTAAAGGAGATTAATTGGAGATACCTCCATGATATATATGCTCTTTCCCCAAATCAAGTACCCAAATTCTAAAATATACCATTTCTTCACAAACCTGCACTTAGTACATTTTACTTTAAAAAATACAAGGGTTTTGCCATGTTAACCCATGGAAATATCAGCAGTGCTTCATTTTGCCCATGTCTGGCTAACTAGCTGTACAGCTGATACTTTGGGTTTTATTTGTTTGTTGTTTCTGGCTGATCTGAATATTGTAAAGAACACTGATGCCCACTAAAGTGTGATGGTGTTCTGTGTGAAATTGATAGAATTGGAATGTGTGGGCATTTGACCCTCACTGTACCTTACTCAAACTTATAATAAACACAGTTAGAATTTTAAAAGTTTATTTATTCTTGTAGAAACATAAAACTGTTACTTTATGGGTAGCACCAGGAGCCCTAACTTCACTTTATCCTTAAATATAGACACATAGCTTCAAGTGCACCTTTGCTATGCATTGCCAGACCCTCTGAGACCAAGGAGACCTTTTTTTTTCCCCAAAAATAATAGGCATGATCTATAAATATTAGTTCTCTAGATAGTAAATCTGGGTAAATATTGCTCTACATTATAATATGGAGCATTAAAATTTCCACCTAGATCAGAAAACTTTCATACTTCCTCTTCTGAGGTCTAAGATTGCTGCTATAGGCAATGACAACCAATTTGAGGGTGTGGAGAAGAAAATGATTTTGTATTTAGCTCTCAAAGCTGTGGGAAAGGGGATATGTGTATATGTATAGCTGATTCACTTTGTTATAAAGCAGAAACTAACACACCACTGTAAAGCAATTATACTCCAATAAAGATGTTTTAAAAAAAAAAACTCCAATAAAGATGTTTAAAAGAATTTTGGAGAGAAGAAACTGTAAATACCATAGGAATCAAAATGAGAAGTGAGGGAGGAATTAATGCTATTGGGGTAGGGGGCAGGGGTTGGACCCTAGCACTGTAGTGTTTGAAATAAATGAAGTAAATGATATTCACTGCTATCTCTCCATGGAGTAGAAGAGGGCTTGCAACATAATAGGCTTTCAAATTACTTGGCAAATGAATTGACAAATGAATAAAGGAATAAAGAGCACCTTTTTGTATTTAGAAGGATTATAAATATTTGAAAACATATAGTGGAAAAAATAATGTTGAGCTGTAACAATTTGAGAAAATCCAACCTCTTTTGTAACTTTATTTTTTTTCTTCCAGTTTTATTGAGATGTAATTGACATAGAGCACTGTATAAAGTTCAGGTGTACAGCATGATGATTTGATTTACATACATCATGAAATAATTACCATAATAAGTTCAGTGAACATCCATCATCACATGCAAATACAAAATAAAAGAAAAACATTTTCCTTGTGTTGAGAACACTTAGGATTTACTCTTTTAACAATTTTCACATGTATCATCTAGCAATGTTAATTATATTAATATGTTGTACCTTACATCCCTAGTATGTATTTATCTTATAACTGGAAGTTTACCACATTCTTCCCCCTCCCCGCAAACCCTGCCTCTGGTAACCACAAATCTGAACTTTTTTAGTGTGTTTGTTTTTGAGGTATATTTGACCAACAACACTTTGTAAGTTCTTGGTGCATAACATAGTTATTGGACATTTCTATGTATTACAAAATTATCACCATGATGAAGCTAGTTACCATCTGTCACTGTACAGAGACATTACATTATTATTGACTATATTCCCAATCTGTACACTTCATCCCCATGACTCATTTATTTTGTCCCTGGAAGATTTTACTGTACCTCTTAATCTCCCTTATCCATTTCTCACCTGACTCCCATCACCCTCCCCTCTGGCAACCACCTGTTTGTTCTTTATATCAATGACTGTTTCTGTTCTGTCATGATTGCTCTTTTTTTTGTTTGTTGGTTTTTTAGATTCCACATATAACTGAAATCGTACAGTATTTTTCTTTCCC
>NW_006791822.1:5289754-5306927 GCF_000442215.2 Lipotes vexillifer | reverse complement strand
CTTTCCCTATATGACTTATTTTACTTAGCATAATGCCCTCCAGGTCCATCCATGCGGTCACAAATGACAAGATTTCATTATTTTTAATGGCTGGGTAGCATTCCATTGTACATATATACCACATCTTTTTTATCCATTCCTCTATCCATGAGCATTCAAATTCCTTGCATATATTGGCTATTGTAAATAATGACTTGATGAACATAGGGGTATGTGTATCTTTTTGAATTAGTGTTTTCATTTTCTTTGGATAAATACCCAGGAGTGGAATTGCTGGATCATATAATAGTTCTGTTTTTATTTTTTTGAGGCACCTCCATACTGTTTTCCATAGTGGCTTCGCTGATTTACATTCCCACCAATAGTGAATGAAGGTTCCTTTTTCTCCACATCCTCACCAACATTTGCTATTTATTGTCCTTTTGTTAAAAGCCATTCTGATATGTGAGGTTATATCTCATTGCAGTTTTAATTTGCATTTCCCCCATGACTTAGTGATGATGAGCATCTTTTCATCCTGTTGGCCATCTGTATATCTTGTCTGGAAAAATGTCTATTCAGGTCCTCTACCCATTTTTTAATCAGGTTTGGTTTTTTGATATTTAGTTGTGTGAGTTCTCTCTGAATATTAACTCGTTATTGAATATGTTGTTTGCAAATGTCTTCTATTTAGTAAGTTGTCTTTTCATTTTATTAATGACTTCCTTCATGGCAAAAGCTTTTTAGCTTGATGTAGCCCTGTTTATTTTTGCTTTTGTTCCTTTTGCCTGAAGAGGAAATATTAAGATTGACATCAAAGAGTGTACTGCCCATGTTTTCTTTTAGGAGTTTTATGGTTTCAGGTCTTACATTTAAGTATTTAATGCATTTTGAGTTTATTTTTGTGTATAATGTAAGAAAGTAGTCCAGTTTGATTCTTTAACATGTAGCTGTCTGGTTTTCCCAACACCATTTATTGAAGAAGTTGTTTCTTTCCCATGGTATATTCTTGCCTTCTTTGTTATAGATTAATTGACCATATAAGTGTGGGTTTATTTCTGAGCTCTCTATTCTGTTCCACTGATTTTTTGTCTGTTTTTGTGCCCGTGCCATACTGTTTTTATTACTGTAGCTTTGTAGTATAGTTTGAAAGCAAAGTGTGACACCTCCAGCTTTGTTGTTTTTTCTCAAGGTTGTTTTTCATATCTGGGGTCTTATGTGTGTCCATACAGATTTTAGATTTATTTGTTCTAATTCTGTGAAAAATGCCATTGGTATTTTGATAAGGATTGTATTAAACCTGCAGATTGCCTTAGGTAGTATGGTCATTTTAACAATATTAATTCTTCCCATCCATGAATATGGTTCTCTTTCCATTTGTTTGTGTGGTCTTCAATTTCGTTTATCACTGTCTTACAGTTTCCCAAATACAGGTCTTTTACCTCCTTAGATTTCTTCCTAGATATTTTATTCTTTTTGATGGAATTATAAATGGTATTGTTTTCTTAATTTTTCTTTCTAATAGTTGTTTTTAGTGTATAGAAACACAGCCGATTTCAGTATATTAATTTTTCACCCTGCAACTTAATTGAATTCATTTACTCTAATTGTTTTTTGGTGGCATCTTGAGGTATGCATAGTATCATTTCATCTGCAAACCATGATAGTTTTACTTCTTCCCTTCCAATTTGTATTCTTTTTATTTATTTTTCTTGCTTGATTGCTATATCTAGGACTTCCAACACTATGTCGCATAAAAGTTGTGAGAGTGAGCATCTTTGTCTTGTTCCTAATCTTAGAGGAAATGCTTTTAGCTTTTCACCATTGAGTATGATGTTGGCTGTAGGTTTGTCATATATGGCCTTTATTATGTCTGTAAAACTCTTTATTTCTCCTTCAAATCTGAATGATAGCTTTGCTGAATAGAGTGTTTTTTTAAAATTTATTTTATTGAGGAAACTTTGACTTATAACATTATATAAGTTTCTTGTGTGCAACATTATATTTTACTACTATATACCCTGAAATGTGCCCACCACCAAAAATTGAGTTTCCATTCATCATCATATGGTTGATCGCCTTTACCCATTTCACTCTCCCACCCCAATCCTTACCAGTCTTGTAACCACTACTCTATTCTCTCTACCTATGTGTTTGTTTGGTTTGGTTTGTTCATATATTTATTTTTGTTTATTAGTTGTTTATATTTCCCATGAGTGAAATCATATGGTATTTGATACCATAATCATCTTTCTTCATCTGATTTATTTCACTTAGCATAATACCCTTGAGGTCCATGCATGTTGTCACATATTGCAAGATTTCATCTCTTTCAATGGCTAAGTAGTATTTCAAAATATATATACCACATTTTCTTTATCCATTCATCTGGTAATGGGCACTTAAGTTGTTCTGTATATTGACTATTATAAATAATGATGTGATGAACATGAGGATCCATATATCTTTTCAGATTAGTGTTTTCATAATATTTGGATAGATACTCAGAAGTGGGATAGCTGGTATTTCTATTCCTAATTTTTTGAGGAATCTCTATACTGTCTTCCATAGAGGCTGCACCAATTTACATTCCTACCAACAGTGCATGAGGGTTCTCATTTTTTGACATCATCACCAACACTTGTTATATTTTTTCCTTCTGATAATTTTTGGTTTTATTATTATTTTTTTAGTCAACATTATCTTTATTGGAGTATAATTGCTTTACAATGTTGTGTTATTTTCTGCTGTACAACAAAGTGAATCAGCTATATGTATACATATATCCCCATATCCGCTCCCTCTTGCATCTCCTTCCCACCCTTCCTATCCCACCCCTATAGGTGGTCACAAAGCACGGAGCTGATCTCCCTGTGCTATGCAGCTGCTTCCCACTAGCTCACTGCTTTACATTTAGTAGTGTATATATGTCAGTGCCACTCTCTCACTTCATCCCAGCTTACCTTTCCCCCTCCCTGTGTACTCAAGTCCATTCTCTACATCTGCATCTTTATTCCTGTCCTGCCCCTAGGTGCTTCAGAACCATTTTGTTTTTTCTGGATTCCATATATATGTGTTAGCATACGGTATTTGTTTTTCTCTTTCTGACTTCACTCTGTATGACAGAGTCTAGGTCCATCCACCTCATTACAGATAACTCAATTTCATTTCTTTTTATGGCTGAGTACTATTCCAATGCATATATGTGCCACATCTTCTTTATCCCTTCATCTGTCGATGGACATTTAGGTTGCTTCCATGTCCTGGCTATTGTAAATAGTGCTGCAACGAACATTGCGGTATGTGACATTTTTTGAATTATGGTTTTCTCAGGGTATATGCCCAGTAGTGGGATTTCTGGGTCACATGGTAATTCTATTTTTAGTTTTTTAAGAAACCTCCATACTGTTCTTCATAGTGGCTGTATCAACTTACATTCCCACCAACAGTGCAAGAGGGTTCCCTTTTCTCCACATCCTCTCCAGCATTTATCGTTTGTAGATTTTTTGATGATGGCCATTCTGATCAGTGTGAGGTGATACCTCATTGTAATTTTGATTTGCATTTCTCTAATGATTAGTGATGTTGAGCATCCTTTCATGTGTTTGTTGGCAATCTGTCTTCTTTGGAGAAATGTCTATTTAGGCCCATTTTTCGATTGAGTTGTTTGTTTTTTTGATATTGAGCTGCATGAACTACTTGCATATTTTGGAGATTAAATCTTTGTCAGTTGGTTTGTTTGCAAATATTTTCTCTGATTCTGAGGGCTGTCTTTTCATCTTATTTACGGTTTCCTTTTCTGTGCAAAAGCTTTTAAGTTTCATTAGGTCCCATTTATTTATTTTTGTTTTTATTTCCATTTCTCTAGGAGATGGGTCAAAAAGGATCTTGCTTTGATTTACATCGTGGAGTGTTCTGCCTATGTTTTCTTTTAAGAGTTTTATAGTGTCTGGCCTTATATTTAAGTCTTTACTCCATTTTGAGCTTATTTTCTGTATGGTGTTAGGAAGTGTTCTAATTTCATTCTTTTACAT
The DNA here is from genome assembly GCF_000442215.2 of Lipotes vexillifer. NCBI lineage: Eukaryota > Metazoa > Chordata > Mammalia > Artiodactyla > Lipotidae > Lipotes > Lipotes vexillifer. The sequence continues at coordinate 5,302,914 of NW_006791822.1, read as the reverse complement.
TTAGCTGTCCAGTTTTCCCAGCACCTGGGCTGTCTTTTCTCCATTGTATATTCTTGCCTCCTTTATCAAAAATAAGGTGACCATATGTGCGTGAGTTTATCTCTGGGCTTTTTATCCTATTCCATTGATGCATATTTCTGTTTTTGTGCCAGTACCATACTGTCTTGATTACTGTAGCTTCAACACTTGTTATTTATTGTCTTTTTGATAATAGCCATTCTGACAGCTGTGAGGTAGTATCACACTGTGGTTTTAATTTGATTTACCTAATAATTAGTGATGGTGAATGCCTTTTCATGTGCCTGTTGACCATCTCTATGTCTTTTTTGAAAAATTGTCTATTCAGACCCTCTGCTCAATTTTTAATCACATTGTTTGTTTTCTTTTTTCTTGTTGTTTAAGTTCTTTATATATTGTATATATTGTATATATCATTTGTATATATAATATTGTATATATCACTTGCAAATATCTTCTCTCATTAAGTAGGTTGCCTTTTTGTATTATTGATTCTTTCCTTTGTTGTGCAGAACTTTTAGTTTAATATAATCCCATTTGTTTATCTTTACTTGTGTTCCTCTTGCCTGAGGAGACATATTTAGAAAGATATTACTAAGAGCCTACTGTATGTTTTCTTCTAAGAGTTTTATGGTTTCAGATCTTAGTCTTTAATCCATTTTGAGTTAATTTTCATGTATTGTTTGAGATAGTAGTCTAATTCCATTTTTCTACATGTGGCTGTCCAGTTTTCTCAATGCCATTTATTTATTTTTTTACAGATTTTTTTTCATGTGGACCATCAAAATTCTTTATTGAATTTGTTACAGTATTGCTTCTGTTTTATGTTTTTGTTTTTTGTCTGCAAGCCATGTGGGATCTTAGCTCCCTCACCAGGGATCAAACCCATGCCCTCTGCATTGGAAGGCGAAGTCTTAACCACTGGACCACCAGGGAAGTTCCCTGAATGCCATTTATTGAAGAGACTCTCCTTTCTCTTTTATGTTCTTTGCTTCCTTCTTACCGTTGTCCATATATGTTTGGGTGTACTTCAGGGCTTTTAATTCTGTTCCATTGAACTATGTATTTATTTTTCTGCCAATACCATGCTGTTTTGATTACTATGCTTTGTAATATAGTTTGAAATCAGGGAGTGTGATACCTACAGCTTTGTTCTTTTTTCTCAGGATTGCTTTGGCTATTCAGTATCTTTTGTGGCTTCATATACATTTTAGAATTTTTTGTTTCAGCTATGTAAAGAATGTCCTTGGAATTTTGTTAGGGATTACACTGAGTCAGTAGATTGCTTTAGGTAATATGGACATTTTGACAATGTTAAATCTTCTAATCCATGAGCATGGAATATCTTTCCATTCGTTTATATCTTCTTTAATTTCCTACACCAGTGTCTTATAGTTTTTATTGTACTGGTGTTTCATCTTGATTAAATTTATTCCTAGGTATTTTATTCTTTTTGTTGAGATTGTAATTGGAATGGTTTTTTTAATTTCTCTTTCTTCCATCTCATTGTTAGTATTGATTTGGCCCAAAAAATTTCGTTTGGGTTTTTCTGTAAGATGTTATGGAAAAACCCAAATGAACTTTTTTGGCCAACCCAGTATATAGAAATGCAACAGATTTTTCTATATTGATTTTGTATCCTACAACTTTTCTGTATGCATTTATTAGTTCTAAGAGTTTTTGGTGTAGTCTTTAGTGTTTTCATACATAGGATTATGTCATCTATAAATAGTAACAGTTTTACTTCCTTTCCAATTTGGATGCCTTTTCTTTCTGTTTCTTGCCTAATTGCTCTGGCTAGGACTTCCAGTACTATAAGAGTGGAGATAGTGGGCATCCTTGTCTTGTTGCTGTACTTAGAGGGATAGCTTTCATTTTTTTAACTTTTGAATATGATGTTAGCTCTGGGTTTGTCATATATGGCCTTTTTTATGTTGGGTACCTCCCTTCTATACCCACTTCACTGAGTTATTATAAATAAGTGTTGAATCTTGTCAGATGCTTTTTCTGCTTCTATTAAGATGATCATATAGTTTTCAACCTTCATTTTGTTAATGTGGTGTATCACATTGATTGATTTGTGGATGTTGAAACATTCTTGCATCCCTGGAATAAATCTCACTTGATCATGGTGTATGTTCCCTTTGATATATTGTTGAATTCAGTTTGCTAATATTTTCTTGAGGAATTTTAAATCTGTGTTCATCAGAGATATTGGCCTATGATTTTCTTTTTTTGTGTGTGTTCTCTTTGTCTGCTTTTGGTATCAGGGTAATGTTGGCCTCATAAATGACTTAGGAAGTATTCCCTCCCCTTCAATTTTTCTAATAGTTTGAGAAGGATATATATTAAATCTTCTTTGACTGTTTGGTAAAATTCACCTGTGTAGCCATCTGGTCCTGTACTTCTGTTCTTTGGGAGCTCTGTGATTACTATTTCAATCTCTGTACTAGTGATTGGTCTGTCAGATTTTCTCTTTGTTCATGATTCTGTCTTGGAAGGTTACATGATGCTAAGAATTTGTCCATTTATTCCAGGTTGTCCAGTTTGTTCACATAGAGTTGTTTCTAATGTTCTCTTATAATCCTTTGTGTTTATGTGGTATCCCTTATTAGTTCTCCTCTTCTATTTTTGATTTTATTTATCTTTTTTTTGTTAGTGAGGCTATCTAGCTAACAGTTTGTCAGTTTTGTTTATAAGGAACCAGATCTTAATTTCATTGATATTTTCTATTTTAGTCTCTATTGCATTTATTTCTGCCCTGATCTTTATTGTTTCCTTTCTTCTACTAACTTGGGGCTTCATTTATTCTTCTTTCTCTAGTTCCTTTGGAGGTAATTTAGATTTTTTTTTTTACTTTTTTTCTTTTGTTTCTTGAGATATTGCTATAGATTTGCCTGTTAGTACTGCTTTTGCTCTGTCCCATAGATTTTGGTATGTTGATTTTCATTTTCATTCGTCTTCAGGTAACTTTTTTATGTCTCCCCTGATTTCTTCATTGACCCAGTAGTTCTTCAGTAGCATGTTGTTTTGTCTCCACATGTTTGTGATTTTTCCAGTTGTTTTCTTGTACTTGATTTCTAGTTTCATACCATTGTGATCGGAAAAGATGCTTTGTATGACTTTAGTCTTCTTAAATTTACTGAGACTTGTTTTATGTCCCAGCATATGGTCTATCCTTGGCAAAGTTCCATGTGCACTTGAGAAGAATGTATATTTTGCTGCATTTGGATGGAATATTCTATAAAATTTATCAAATTCATCTGGTCTTATATTTCATTTAAAGCTGATGTTTCCTTGTTGATTTTCTGCCTGAATGATCTATCCATTGATGTAAGTGGGATGTTAAAGTCCCCTACTATTATGTGTTGCTGTCAATTTCTCACTTTAGATCTATTAATAATTAGTTTTTATATGTTGGTTCTCCTAAACTAGGTGCATATATATTAACCATTTTTGCCTTTTACTACCTTTTTATCTTGAAGTCTATTTTGCATGATATAAGTATAGTTACACTTTCTTTTGGCTGCCATTTGCATGGACTATCATCTTTTATCCCTTCACTTTCAGCCTATGGTTGTCTTCAGAGCTGAGCGGTGTAGGCAGCATAGAGTTGGGTCATGTTTTTTAATCTGTCCAGCCACTCTGTGTCTTTTGATTGGTTAATTCAATCCATTTAGTTAGGGTGATTATTGATAGATGAGGACTTAGTACTGCAGTATTATCTTTTGTTTTCTGGTTGTTCTATATCTTCATTGTTTCTTTTTCCTTGTGTTTCTGTCTGCCATTTTGGTTTGGTGGTTTTCTATGACATTTTTCTCAGTTTCCTCTTTTTGTATGTTTCATGTCATTGCTCTGTGCTTATGTTTTGTGGTTACCTTTTGGTTTGTATAAAACTTGCCACAGATTCAATAGTCTTTTTTCTACTGATGGCATCTTATCTTCATCAACCTGTATGAGTTTTTTTTTCCTATTCCTCTTCCAATTTTATGTTTTTGTTGTCTCAAATTATTCCTTTTTATATTGTTTGTTACCAAACTGCAATAGCTATTGTTATTTTTCTGCTTTCTTTTTTTCTCCCTTTAACCCTTTTTTTTTTTGTTCTTTGTGGTATGTGGGCCTCTCACTGTTGTGGCCTCTCCTGTTGTGGAGCACAGGCTCCGGACGCACAGGCTCAGCGGCCACGGCTCACGGGCCCAGCTGCTCCGCAGCATGTGAAATCTTTCCAGACCGGGACACGAACCCATGTCCCCTGCATCAGCAGGCAGACTCTCAACCACTGCGCCACCAGGAAGCCCTCCCTTTAACCTTTAGGCTATAATAAAGTGTTTGAAAAGCTGTTCTTATAACGAGTTGCAGTTTTCTGGTTCTGTTTATCACCTTACTCAAAGTTTTGTGTACTTTTGCCTATTTGTTCCTGGTAGAAGAGCTACTTTCAACATTTCTTGTAAGGCAAGTCTAGTATTGATGAACTCTTTCAGTTTCTATTTGTCTTTACTTCTCCTTCATATCTGAATGGTAACTTTCTTAGATAGAGTATTCTTGTTTGACGGTTTTAATCTTTAATCTTTAATAAGAATGCCATTCCATTCTCTCCTGGTCTGTAGGGTTTCTGATGAGAAATCTGCTGATAGCCTAATGGGGATTCCTTTGTGGGTTACCATCCATTTTTTCCCTGGCAGCCTTTATAATTCTTTCTTTGTCATTGACTTTTGACAGTGCTAATATAAAGTTTCTTGGATAAGATATTTTTGCATTGAGGTAATTAGGTGTTCACTTATCTTCGTGGATTTGTATATCCAGTTCCTTCCTCATTTCTCAGCTATTATTTCTTTAAATACACTCTCTGCTTCCTTATTCTCTTCTCCTTCTGGAATATCCATTACCCTAACATTGCCCTTCTAAAAGAGTAAGGTAGCTCTCATAGAATTTTCTCATTTTTTTATATCTTATTTCTCTTTCCTCTTCTACTTGTATCATTTCTAGATTTTGATCTTCAAGCCTGCTAATTCTCTCTTCCATGTGGTTTGCTCAATGTCCACTGCTTTCTAAAATAGTCTTCCTCTCATTTATTGAGTTCTTCAGTTCCTGAATTTCTGTTTGGTTCTGTTTTAAAGTTTCAGTCTCTTTGGTAAAGTATTCCTCTATTCATTAATTTTATTCCTGAGCTCTTTAAATTGCGTTTCTGAGTTTTCTTGTTGCTCATTGAGTTTCTTTCTGACAGTTATTTTGAATTCTCTATCAGCTATGTTGGTTTCTGGAGGATTGTCATTTTCTTCCTGTGGTATAGCATTACTGTGGTTCTTCACGATACTTGATGAATTGTTCCTCTGTCTCTGCATTTGAAGTTAAATGACGTTATATATTAAGAATCTTTCTTTTGTTTTCTGGTAGTGGCGCTGTAACACAAACTTTTGGTTTCTTCTACCTGAGCTGCCTCTGGCTATATTTGAGACTTGGCACATTCCAGCCTCCACAGCCTCTATATGAACTGTGGCACTGTGCCTTCATTATAGCTTCTTTTGCCTCTGAGGTCATTGCTGCCTTGCTTCTGCCAGAGCTGCTGTTGTCACTGGGATGGTGGGCTCTTCCCTTGTGTCCAGGATCCCCTGAGTCACAGACTCTGCAGCTGTAGCAGGAGGAGGATGGTCAGAGGGAGCCATATTACGTAGCTGCCTCTTCTGTGTCTCGTGTTATAAGGTTCACAGGATCTGCCACTGCAAGTGGCGGGGCAGGGGCTGGGTTCATGGTCATCTCAGCATTGGAGGGACTGGGTCCCAGTCCCCACTGCCTCTGCTGCCCACTTACCTATGGCCATGGGTGCTGCTGTGAAGGGGACGCTGGTCATGTGTGCCACCTTCCTTACTGGTACTGGGTTCTCTGTGCCATGGTCAGAGTGCTGGGATTACAGACACTGACTCTGCTGTTCCCTCATTTCCACCTCCTCTATGTGTTCCAGTCCACCCACCTTTAAATGTATAGATTTGTGGAATTCTCTGGCATCCTATTGTTTTGGGTAGAGGCACCTTTTAGAGTTTTGGATGTTTTACTGATTATAGATTGAAGGGGATATGGAAAGGTACTGTCTTACTCTGCCATGTTACTGACGTCCCTGGATAGAGTATTCCTGGTTATAAGTTTTTTCCTTTCATCGCTTTAAATATATGGTGCCATTCTCTTCTGACCTGCAAAGTCTCTGCTGAAAAGTCAGCTGACAGTCTTGTGGGAGTTCCCTTTTCCCTTGTTGCTTTTAAGATTGTCTCTTTATCTTTAATTTTTGCTAATTACAACGTGTCTTGGTACAGACCTATTACTGTTGATGTTGTGACTCTAACTTCCTGGTCCTGAATATCCATTTTTTTCCCCCAGGTTAGGGAAGTTTTCAGGTATTATTGCTTCAAATAATTTCTCTGCTCCTTTCTCTCTCCTCCTTCTGTGACCTCTATAATCTGAATGCTTGATGTCATCCCAGAAGTCTCTTAAACTGTCCTCAGTTTTTTAATTCTTTTTTTTGTTGTTCTTCAGCTCTCATGATTTCCACTACTCTGTCTTCCAGTTCACTGATCTATTTCTTTGTGTCTTCTAATCTGCTGTTGATTCCTTCTAGTGTATTTTTTATTCCAGTTATTGTTTTCTTCAGCTCTGTTTGGTTCTTCTTTATATTTTCTAACTCTTTGTTAAACTTTTCACTGTGTTCATCCATTCTTCTCCCACATTTGTTGAGCATCTTTATGATTATTACCTTAAGCTCCTTATTAGGTTGATTGCTTATCTCCACTTCACTTAGTTCTTCTTCTAGAGTTTTATATTGTTCCTTCATTTGGAACATATTCCTCTTTTGCCTTATTTTGCCTGAGTCTCTGTTTTTATTTCTATTAGGTAGGTTGGTTACATTTCTCGATCTTGGAGATGTGGCCTTATGTAGGAGATGTCCTGTGAGGCCCAGCAGCACACTCCCCTCTGGTCATCAGAGCAGTATGATCTGGGGGTGCCCCTATGTGGGATGCTGCTAGCCTGCTGGTACGTGGGACTGGGTCCTGGCACTGCTGGCTCTGGGACCTTGGGGTCCTGGGTCTGGCTCTGGTGCACTGGTGGACATGGCAATGTCCTGGGCAGCTGGTTGTGGCATCTGGGGCATCCTGGTACTGGCCTGCTAGTGGTTGGGGCCAAGTCCTGGGGCAGCTAGCTCTAGAACCTGGGGCTGGTGCCAGTCCACTGGTGCCTGGAGTCATCCCAGCACAGCAGGCTGCAAGGCCAGGGGAGTCTGGGCCAGTCCCTGCCCACTGGTAGGCAGTGTCAGACGGTCACGAGGCTGCTTACTGGGGGACCTGTGGGAGCCCAAGTGTGGAGTCAGCCTCCTGGTGGGTGGGACTAGGTTCCCACATAGCTGGCTACTGAGCCTAGGGTGTCCAGGGACTTGTGCCTACCAGCTGGTGGGCAAGTAAACTCCTTGTTAATAGGCTAGAGGGAGAACTGCAAAGTGGTGCTTGCAAGCACCAGTGTCCTCATGGTAGAAAGAGCTCCCCAAAATGGCTGCTGCCAGCATCTGTGTCCCCATGGGGACTCCCAGTTGCCTCTTGCTTCTCTGGAGGTTCTCCACGATCAGCAAGTGTGTTTGATGCATGTTCCTTTCATATTATTCCCTCTGCACCTGGTCTCAGGGTGTGTGAGATTTTGTGTGTGCCTGTTAAGAGCAGAATCTCTGTTTCCTACAGCCCTCAGGCTCTCCTGTATGCAAGCCCTGCTGGACTTCAGAGCCAGATGTTCTAGGAGCTCATCTTCCTGGTCCAGTACCCCAGGCAGGAAAGCCTGATGTGGTGCTTGGACCCCTTACCCCCTGGGGAGAACCTCTGCAATTATGATTATCCTCCCATTTATGGGTCGCCTTTCCCAGAAGTTTGGATCTTGCCTATAATACATCTCTGTACCTCCTACCCATCCCATTGTGGTTCCTTTTTATAGCTATAGTTGTGGAAAAAGTTTTCTGTTAGTATTCACATTTTTCTCATTGATGTTTGCTCTGTAAATAATTGGAATTTTGGTGTGACAGTGAGAGGAGGTGAGCTCAGGGTCTTCCAACTAAACTCTCTTGGACACACCCCCTTAATTCCTCAGAAGTCTAAAACCAAGGTGTTGTTCAGGGCTGCATGCCTCCTGGAGGCTCTGGGGACATAGTCCTTCTGGGTTTTTTTCAGAGTCTTGAGGCTGCCCGCATTCCTTGGTTCATGACCCTTTCTTCACATCACTTCAACCTCTTGCTTCAAGAATCCTATCTCTTACTGTCTTTTGTAACTTTATATAAGAGGGAATATCAATGGGGAAATAAAATAACATTAGATTTAAACGACAATATCATCTGTAAAGTGTATTCTCGATTGAAACACTACCTAAATTTTGGCAAATAGTAGAGTTTTTAAAATCATAAAAACTTTGCAGATATCAAGTGATAAACTTTAATAACAACACTATTAAGTTATTAGTAGAAATAAAGCAATGTTTCTAAAAAAAATTGCTTACTAAATGTCCTACTCTTTGATGGCTTTATCATCATTCTTTCAGATAATGTTCTTTCTTGCTCTTTTCCAAGTTCAGCAGAACGTGATAATATATAATAGCTGGAATGTCTATTTTCAGTTTGCATTTTTTTTTAGATTACTGAGCACATTCACTTTTCTAACATAGAACCAAAAGATTATAGCAACAAAATGCAATTTGAAATATGTTGAACGACTTGCTGACATTAAGGACTTTATGATAATATTTTAATTACTTTGTTTACCAGCTAGAGAGTTTTAGGTAAATGAATCCTATCGGTTTCAGTTTTGTAAAGCTCTTTTCATAAAGGCATGTTAGATTTACTTGAAATTAATGACCAAGTTATTAAGGAGGATTCAATGAAAATTGCACACGTCCCTAAACAATTTTTTCCTTAGAAGTTACAAATTAAAATAAAGGCTAAAGGATAGTAGTGTCTGAATATCTCTAATAGTTTATAGATCTTTTGTAATATTTTCAAATTTGAAGTAAATGAGTGTTCCATGAAATATATTACTGTATATATACTACACAGTATAATATTATGTAATATTGGGTATTTGAATATAATATTATAGTCAAATGAATAGAAATATGATTAGCATAGTGACTTTAAAATTTTACGACTGTTTACCATTTTAAAAAAGAAAATTTTATGTGTATTGGATTCAACTATTTAATCAAAGAGAAAGAAGAAAATAATTTTGCTCTTTATGGCCATACCAAGATCTTCAGTCACTCAGTTTTTTCTCCCTCACCCAGTCTTGTGTTTGCATTGGATTCCGTCCACGGTCAGATACTCAATGTTTTATTTTTCACTAGCCTAGATTTCCAAGCCCTTTGCTGTCCCCGTATGTCCATGCCAATCTTCAGCTCTGCATCCTTCCCAAGAGGATGGCGTTCAGTAATAACTGGAGAGGCAAACAGAGGTCCCATCTCTGTGTAGCTGAGGCCACTTGGCTCCATCTCTAGTTTCTGCCTCATTTCAGCCTCTCGAGGCAGGCTGCACTGAAGGAGTTTTAATTCCCTACATATAAGGCTTAGTAATGTGTCATTCTTGCTTTGTGACCCAGTTGGACCTTATGCCCTGGGTCTAGTCATTAAGTTTCGATCTTGTCCCATTTTTCTCAGATTGTTTTGGCACCCTGTTAGAAACCTCTTCTCCGTTCTTTATGTCTTTCCCAGCTTTGTGTCCTATGCCATATTCTAGTCTTGATTGGCGTCCTGCTCTCTGCTGAAAGAATTGTATATTTTCCCCACTTGTACCTCCTCTATCTTCTATTTCAGTATCAGTGCCAGATTTTTAACTAACCTTGTACTTTTTTTTGATTTCTAAAGAATTTGTCCAATAGGATTTCTCTCATTTTATTTAAATAATTCAGCTCTTATCTCCTAAAGTAATAATTTTATTATTGCATTTACATAATATAAGACAACCATTTTGTTATCAAATTTATAGTACCTTTATAGATTAAAAACCTATTTTTCCGTTTTGTTCTGGACGAAGATTAGCCTCTTTTGTATGACAACTCTATATCTGGTTACCTTGCTGGGCGCTCACCGCCATACCTCACCTTCCCAGATCACAACCGTTGATTCAGGGCTCCTCCCTCCCCAGGTGTCAGAGTTACCACATTTTCCCATAAAGTGAAATGTGTATAACCAATCACAGTTTCCCCTTAGGAAACACATTGTCTTAAAACATGCTTTCATGAGTTGATTATTTCCCTCATGTACTGTTTGCATTCACACATACACAAGCATGCACACACATGGATGTATATATGTGTTTATGTGTGTATTATGTTCTAAAGGCTCTAATTTAATTTGTCAAACATGCATCCCACATCCCCACCCCATGCAGCCAGTCTCTGGAGAAATGTATTTTCTTACATATGTAGTTCTTTAATATGAAGTATTGATTCAAATGCCATTGCTTTTGGAGAAGCCCCATTGAAAATCAAAGCAAAATTACTTGTATCTGTATTTAACTCCAAATTGTATCAAAATATGCAAACATTTAGAAAATCTGTTTGGTGTTCATGTAAATGTAAATTGTCGATACTGTGAGATTGTTAACAAGACATGAATTTCAATTTCCCCTATTCTTAGGAAATGGGGCAGTCTAACCAAAGTGATTATTTTAGATTTGTTTTCATTTTATATAGTTCAGTGAATCTCCTAAACTTTCTATAATTGTAGGGATTTTCAAATTACATTTTTTTACAGACTGTCCTGTATACAAAATACTGAAATATTCAATAGGTGTTAAATTCATCAGTAAAAATTTAAAACGTTTTTCTTGTTCAAAAGTATGAAATGAAAAAAACTGTTAACATGAATTCAAGCCACTGCCCCCCAAAGTTAGTAAGTATAGTGACAAAAATTACTTATTTAACAGTGAGGCTTAATGTGTTGCTTGTAAAAGATGAACATTGATTCTTTTTTCTTTTGTGGAATATTAATAAACATTAACAGAAAACAGCATATTATTTTATTTCATAAAATTGTATTGGTCATGTATCCTCTATTTAGAAGCTATTGATATTTGATGCATAATCTAGAAAAATTTTATGCAATGTTTAATTTTGTATATTAGTTTAAACTTATAAATGCATAAAAACTAATTATAATTTATGTGAAAAAAATTCAGCTGCTGGGTTAAAGGTATTCTCCACATACTCATTATACAAATATTAAAATTCCTCTGTGAGTTATCGAGTATCCATCCTGGAGACTGACAGTTTATTTTTACTGACAAAATTGAATAAAGGAACAATAGAACAAAGGATGGCAGCTATGGTATCAGTTTGTTCAAAAATGTTTACTTATTGCTCACTGTTGACTAAGAACTGGGGTTGTAGGAACAAATAAAACAAATGTGCACTGTCAGCTTACTGTTTAGTGGGAAAATCAAATAATTATGCAAATAAATATTCATTCACAGGCTGTACCACATACTTGAAAGATAAATGACAAATGACAAGTTGTGACAAGTTGTAAGGCATTGGGTTAATTTAGAATGGGGGTTTCAGAGATGTAGGAAGATTTAAAAACTCATCACCACAGCTACTTTCATAAAAATCTTTCAGGATTAACTCTTTAAATACACATATTTTATACTATCCTAATATTATATAACATTATATTTTGTATATAATAATTTATATTTTCCTATTAAAAATAATCATTTGTTCTCAAATTGGAGTCAGAAATATATATATATATATATACACACACATATATATGCCTCATAAAACCTGGTAATCAGTATTGTAGAATGGTCAACCTTAATTTAGTTCAAGTTCTTCTAATGAGGTAGCATTTCAGGTAATTGTATTTGGTACTGTGTGCAAATTTTGGACTGATTTTTGCAATTATTACCAAAACTCATGTAAAAGTGGCTTCCTCTTAACATCGTATTTTGACATGCTGGGTCCCCATGTTACCAGTGGAGGGTTTGGGATCAGAGCAAGGAGGTAGCAAACCTAGGGAATGGCCAGGGGAGTAGGGCAAGACATGCATCTTACAAAGAGAGTGGATCAGTAATGTTGAAATACTCTCCTCGTTAGTGGAGTGCTAACACTTTTATAGGATATTAGTGGAAAGAAGCAATGGAGCAAGGATGGAAATGACAACAAGAGGCAATATTTATTGATATTTAACATGTGTCAAGAATTGTGTTTAATGCTTTATATTCTTTATTTTTTTTAGTCATCTCTATAAGGTAAATACTTTGATTTTTAGCACTTCAAGGAGAAAAACGCTAAGATTTAGAAAGTTTGAGTAACTTTCCAAAGGTGATTTAGGTAATTAGTGGATGTGGAGGCTGCAACCATTTTAGATGAATCCTGCACTCATCTTTTTCTGAAACTGATTGTGTGTTTGTGCAGCTCTGAACTCAGTTTATTTTTTGTGTTTTTTAACAAATCTTAGCCTAACCTAATTCTAATAGATTTTCTCTTAGGCTTTTACCTTCCACAGTGATGGCTATACATGAGAATAAAGGTACTGGTAGGTTTAAAAGCAAACAAACGAAAACCCAAAAAACAACAACAAAAAAAACACCTTTATATGTTGAGCTTTTTCTATTTTAGAAATTTTTAGGTAAGTCCAAAACACTTTAAGTAGAATCATCTTAGGAAAAGGCAGTGTACTGAATTAAATATATTGCCAATAATTCTAATCAAAGATGGCAATTTTTGCATGTTATTTTTCTTAAAGTAAGTGTTGACCATTCATGGTCTCATAATTGCAAGAAATATGTATTCCAGTATAGTTCCCTTTGGGAATAATGTTAGCCAAATAAAATCATGAGAACTATACTAATGTAGAGAGATTAGTAATGATGTAAAATTATTTAGAATTAATTTACCTGGAAAAATAGCATTAATAAAACTGTAAGGGTTGGTGCACACTATCTAGTTTGTCTGTAATTTCTTTTTTCCAGAGATTTTCTATAGTCTGTCATATTTTCTTTTTTTTTTTTAACATCTTTATTGGGGTATAATTGCTTTACAATGGTGTGTTAGTTTCTGCTTTATAACAGAGTGAATCAGTTATACATATGTTCCCATATCTCTTCCCTCTTTGTCTCCCTCCCTCCC
>NW_006791822.1:5283198-5283461 GCF_000442215.2 Lipotes vexillifer | reverse complement strand
GTCCGCGCTTTTAGCCGCGGCTCGCGCCCGTCTCTGAGGTTCGTGCCTTTAGCCGCGGCTCGCGCCCGTCTCTGGAGTTCCTTTAGGCAGCGCTCTTGAAACCCCTCTCCTCGTGCACCAGGAAACACACCAAGAAAAAGAGGGGCAAGAAAAAGTCTCTTGCCTCCTCAGCAGGTGCAGACTTTTCCCCGGACTCCCTCCCGGCTCGCCGTGGCGCACTAACCCCTTCGGGCTATGTTCAAGCCGCCAACCCCAGTCCTCTC
>NW_006791822.1:5280690-5282584 GCF_000442215.2 Lipotes vexillifer | reverse complement strand
CCCCCCCCCCCCCCCCCCGTCATATTTTCTTAAAGGTCTCTTTATAAGTAAACTCTAATTTATAGAAAATAATGCATACCATTATATTACAACTATGATGTTATATGAGACATTTGTCACTGGGAATTTATTTGATAGTTTCTTTTTCCTACATTTATTGTGATTTAGATCTTTTAAAAATGCTATCTTACTTTTCTTCCAAATGCGTTTGTGATCCCTACATAGATATGATAGTACATCTCACAACAAGATTGCTTACAGGTTTGTTCAATACCATCATTTTCATATCAATGAAAGCTGAAATTTCTTGAAATTAGCTATTTCTTCCTAATATATGAACATTTTATCGTTAAGTCTTATAAATACCTACATATTCCTTATAGATACATGGTTTAGTATATAGGAAATTTTTAAATTAATTGTTTGTGAATACCTAACAACAGAGGATGAAGAAACAAGAACAAGGACACGAAGAATTTCCTCCTTCTCGCTGGTGAATGGTAAACTCATGTCCATATTTGTAGTAGATTGCATTTTTCAGAGATGGCCACATATCATTTCTCTTATGCTGTTCTTACAGAGTGACTGACACTCTTCCACCCAGGAGGTGGGATCTGTATTCCCTCCTGTAGAATCTGTGTTTGGATGGGGTCTGCTTGACTCCATAGGATATAGTGGAAGCAAATTCTATGTAATTTTAATGCTAGGTCTTAAAAATGTTACTGGTTCTGTCTGGCTATCTCTCTGTCAGGCTACATGACTGTAGAACCCAGTTGTTGTGATGTGAGGAAGCCTGGACCAGCCCGTCTGGAGAGACTACGTGGACAGGCACAGTGGAAAGGAACTGAGACCCTTAGATGACAGCCAGTATCAATCACCAGATTTGTGAGTAAATTACTTTTCAAAAGATTCCAGGCCCCAGTCTCTGGGATTTCACCAACATTGTGAAACAGAGACAAGCTATCATTGCTCTGCCCTGTCTGAAATCCTGACCACAGAATCAATGGCTGTATTGTGCCAATAAGTTTTATAATAATATGCTATAGAACATTGGATAATTGGAAAAGTATTTTATATTTTTAAAGAAGTGAGTATATCTTGAAATAAGATACATAAGAGAGCAGAGATTTTTTTTTTTTTTTTTTACTGTTCATGAGACTTGGCCATAAAATTAATTTATGTGTATGTATTAGGCTTTGTCTCATTAAATAAACCATTTAATTCAATTTTATTAAGTTAACAATTGTTCTAAATTGGTCTTAGTAGTAGAGTTACCAATGGGAAATCAGATCCAACATGTTGGGGTTAGAACCACCAAGAGTTTGCCCATCCCTGCTCACATGAGCTGGTAAGTGGGACCACAGTTGAAGGTCTTAGCCCTTGTCATAGGTTATAGCTGTTTGGTTGGCACATCCTTCCTATTTCAGTGTTTTTACTGAGATCACCAATCCCCTCTGATTTCACTAGTAGGAATCAGTGGCAGTAAAGTCAAAGTCCAGGAGTCCAAAATCATGACTTTCCTGGGAGAAAATGGCTACTCTGTGAAAGAAAATTCCCTGTAGCCAGAAAGAGGGAAGAAAGAAATGGGGAGTTGATTCTGCTTTCTTCTTTCAGTGGGTAGACTTATTTTGTTCTTAATGTACCTCAAGTGGGAAAGTAAAAATATGCACAAACTAGTTCAAAATCTGTCTTTCACAACGAGCACGGTAGAAAAAACATGAATTTTTGAAGCCACAGAGAAACAGTCTTTCTTTTCATGTTAATAGTTTTGTGACTCAGGGCCATTTATTTCCCATATCTGAAAGTGCATATTTATTTAATGTGGTTAGTAAACCCATCATACAGAGGTAGATGTTGTTGAATAATAAATGAGATTGTAAACGTAATGTCTAGC
>NW_006791822.1:5275608-5280644 GCF_000442215.2 Lipotes vexillifer | reverse complement strand
ATATATATATATATATATATATATATATATAAAAGATTGAGTGAAATAGAAATAGCTGCAAATGGTAACCAAGGTGCACACATTCTCTCTTCTCTTTGCATCTTCCCCTTTCTCTGGGAGATCTCAACTAGTCCCTTATCTTCAAGTATCATCTATGTGGTAAATTTATATCTGCATCCCAGAATTATCAGACAAAAAAGAGAGTATGCTGGCAACAAGGATGATATAGCTCAGCTGAACAGGAAAAGGGGTCAAGAGAAAGAGAAACTTGGACATAAAAATGATAGAGGACTCCGTTGTCTTGTGAATGGAGCTTTGGAAAGACAAAATTCTGGACATGAAAAAGAGGGTGTTGTAAGTTAACGGAGCAGGAGTTTTAAAGGGTACAGGTTTGTGTTAGAAAAGAGAAGCATGCATTATGTTAGGGTAGGAAGAAGACACAGAGCACCATAAATAGGAGAATGCAAGGGGGAAAATTCTCAGCGAGGGGAAATGGCACTGAAGTAAAACAGATGTGAAGCCCGATGAATGTAGTACTGTGGTCACCTGGAGGCTGGTGAGCATTCATGACTCGCAGTGCTCAGCCAGGGACTGGGGGCTTCGGATGATTCTGTAGTGTAGGTTAGTGTTCCTTTTCACTGTTCGTAGTGGTGGGTACTCACAGCAGCAGGCAGCAGCCAGAGCCTGGCCATAAGAGCTCTGTGGCTTGGCACACAGAGTTCAGGTGCTATTATGCGGAAGCTGTGTTGTTTGCCACATGTGGACGAGTGGCAGAGTACAGTGGTCTTACTTGAGAATCGTAACAATTTAGCACAGTATTTAGCTTGAATGTGTAGTTTGTTTTGCAGACAGAATAAATGCAATTGTCCTTTACGGTTTGATTTCTGGGTAGAACTGAAGCACAGCCATGGAAGATGGCAGAATTTGACATCACACTCATTAACATGAGTTGCTTCATCTTCCTATTATAGAGAGTTAACGTGGGAAAGGGAGCTAATGACAGCTGCAATTTGAAAACTGGGTGGATTTCATCGCTGGTCATACCTAGTAACAGTTGGTGGTGAGGTGGGAGAAAAAGAGGTGGGGAAGGACACGAGGATGACGTTGAAGTGTGGAGCTTTAGATCTTACAGGAGAGCGTGAGTCAAGAACCTTAAAAATATTGTCACTTTAAAAAAAAATCTTAGGCTGGTATGGAACAGAAATATGGATAACATCAACAAATATTTGAGCTTCCAGTTTATTCTTAGGATTTTACAACCCATCTTATAGTTTCTGTTTATGTGTTTTTTTCCCTTCTGTAATCCTTTTTCCATTAATCTATGTGTACAATAGAAGATAAAACATTTTCCTTTTTGCAATGAATGTTAGTTTTCTTTTTATTAAAAGCTTTCTTGAAATTCTCCCATTCTAATTATGTACCCAATTTGCATTTTAATCTGTTTCCTTTAAATTATTCATAGCTAATATTTTAGGTTTTAAATTATTCTCAAAAAATTCCTACATTGTGTGTGTGTGTGTGTGTGTGTGTGTGTGTGTGTGTGTGTGTTTTATACAGCAGTAATTTCTCAACTCTGGCTATATATTTGAGGGGAATATCTGTGAGCGATATTTAACCCCATCCTCAGATATATGATTTATTTAGGAGATCTAATTTCTGACAGTTCTTAAAGCTCCACTAAGTGGCTTTAATATCATTTTAGTGTACAGACAGTGATGAGAATCATAGAATTAGACTATTTTCATTTCTGAGAGTTTTTACAGGCCCCCTAAGTGATTTTAATATGGCTTTAATGTACAGATAGGGATAAAAATCATTCAATTAGAATATTTAAATTAGAATACTTGATTAAAAATTAGACATTATCATGATTTACTGCTCCCTCTTTCGCTACAATTTTTATACAAATGAAAATTCCTACACTGGGAATTGGTCAGCACTACTGCAATTTTCACTGCAGGAGGTGTCCTGCGGATGCCAACATCTGGTCGTGCTTGTCTACAACTCAGCATATCATACATAAGCCACTTGGCAACAACATGTCAATATGGTCTCTGGCATTTTGAAAATTCTTTTCTGCATTAGTCAATTCATCTGTGTATTTTGAGTGATGAGTCATAAGCAGCTTCTTCATGATCTCTTTCATCAGGTTCTTGTCTGAAAAAAAATTCCTGGGAGTAAAATGAATCTCATGTACTTGGGCACCTGGTAGGGCTGATGAAAATCCTGGTTGTTTTGTTTATATGTAGTTATTGAAATGGTCTTTGTATATAAACAGTCACAGGTGGCCACATTTATTCTGTTTAAACATCTGCAGAGGTTGCTAGGAAAATCTCAGTTATAATGATTTATTTCTGGATTTATTTTATGTACCATCTGCTGATTGATAACATTAATAGAATTTTTCCTTATAATGTTGTTTCAGAAAACTTAAATCTGTTTACTCTTCCCAGCAAAGGCAATCCTGATAATCGAATGTTGTTGCTTTTGATTGTTTGTTTTAAAAAGTTACGATATATGTTCATTCATTCAAGGTTATAATTCCTGGTTGTTTTGTTACTGCTTCATTTCTCCCTTTAATGATTCCTTGCTTAAATTACTTATTCATTCAATACTCATTCTACAGACAGAGCCATGCAAGGTGCTATGAAACATTTCTCTGATAGCTCAAAGACATCAGATCTGTTCTGCCAGTACAGTGTTTGCAGATTCCACCCCAACCCTCCCAGACTGACAAACTGCCAGGTGCAGGTTCATTTACTATAGAAAGATGACATTTGTGTTCATGACAGGCTGCTATGCCTTGAGTTGATGTCTAGACACTAAAGTTGTGGTTAGTTATTGAGATATAGTTGATACCCAAGGGAAGTTGTGTGGAGGAAACTGTACAAACTTTGTAGTCAGATAAATATGGGAGAATTCTGTTGCTGGCTTTAATATGCTGAATGGCAGTAGATGTGGCATTAGTTCTACCTAAACCTACAGGTAGAGTTGTTTTGAGGATTAGACCTAGTACAGTACAATGCTCAGAAATATCAAATGGTGTTAATAATATCTCTTGGTGTGATTATTGGCATTAAATATTAAAGGATAATCTAGGTACTTTTTTCCTTTGGATGTTTCTGTCCACAGTAAATATCCGGTCCTCTGTCTTGGTGAACTGAGCTGGACATTTGTTTTGTTTCTTCCTTCACTGTAGACAGAGTAGTGTAAGCTTGCACTCCAATCCCTGTCCTCCTCTCTCCAGGTTCAACATTGATCGCATCTCCTTGATTTTCAGATTTTGACTCTAGATTTGGGAGAGAGAAGGAAAAGCATCACCTCATATCTATTACTATTATTGAACTTTTTTTTCCTTCATTTCAACTACATTTAGATCTTCCATCCAAATCGTGTTCCTCTGTGGCTCCAAATCTATCCTTCAGTTTGTTCTTAACTCACTAAATATGAGGATGACTTAGGTCATATTTCCCCTTTCTGAGTAAAGAGGTGCCACAGAGTTATTCACTCCATAGTTGGTAGGACTTCTGCAGACCACAAACAGTGGAAAAAGCATGGGAACCACAAAGGAGATTGGTCCTGAAAAGCATCCATAAAATAAGTAAGTGAATTAAGTGAAAGACCAGTTCTCAGTTTAAGGTTTTGGCCTGATCTCTGCTCACAGGGGTGAGATATATTGTTTGGCAGCAATGTAATTGAAATCCTCTTTTTGGGGAAATAAAACTGTTTGGGGAGAAAAAACTATAATAGTTTATCTGAGCTTGACTCATAATCTACTCAATACTGGACTATTTTTACAAGTTTCTGTGGTGACTCCTCTATAGTCAAGATTTGGAGGCTGTCGGATCCTTACTGACACCTTATCTCAAAGTATTCTACCTTCAGTGTAGTAGTCTGGAAGAAATTTCCCCAGTATAAAGGCTTACTTTTAACATGAAAAGCCTCTGCAATAAACAGAGACTATATGGAAAGAGAAGCTAGGAGGTGCTTTCTTTAGGTTTGAGTTTTAACTATTGCTTAAATAACTAAGAATTCAGGAACAATGCTAGACATGCAAAGATAAAATTTTAAAGGTATGGGCCCTGTTCTCATGAGCTTAACAATTAATAGACATTAAACCCCAAAATAAACATAAAATGTAAATATAATTTTTTTAAACCCCAAAATAAACATAAAATGTAAATATAATTTTATTTTATTTTTTATTTTATTTTTTTGCGGTTCGCGGGCCTCTTACTGCTGTGGCCTCTCCCGTTGCGGAGCACGGGCTCTGGACACGCAGGCTTAGCGGCCATGGCTCACAGGCCCAGGCGCTCTGCGGCATGTGGGATCTTCCCGGACTGGGGCACGAACCCGTGTCCCCTGCATCGGCAGGCGGACTCTCAACCACTGCGCCACCAGGGAAGCCCTGTAAATATAATTTTTAAAGTAATAGTAAACTGGCATTAAATAAAAGGAAAGGTGTTATTAAATAATCACAAATGGCTGAAGCTAAGCTAGGAAGCTATTTATGGAATGCTTTCCTTAGGAAATGACATTTATGACAATTTCTTAAAGATCTGGTAATTTAGTAGTTGTGAGAGTACAGGGACTTGTTTAAGCTAATCTGGATCTTGGTGATGGGCTTTTTTTTTTTTTTAATTGTGAAAAATCACGTTGTAGAAGAATACTGTTTTCCAGATTTGTTGAGATATAACTTGAATTAGGAAATTCATCAGTTTAAAGGGTACCTTTTGATGAATTTTGGTCATTATATAGTCCTGTGAACACTGCCATAATAAAATATAGAACAATATCATCACCTTTAAAAGACTTCTCATGCCTATTTTCAGTTGTTCCCTTCTTTTAACAAATGGATCCAGAGGGCTTCCCTGGTGGTGCAGTGGTTGAGCGCCCGCCTGCCGATGCAGGGGACACGGGTTCGTGCCCCGGTCCGGGAGGATCCCACATGCCACGGAGCGACTGTGCCCGTGAGCCATGGCCGCTGAGCCTGCGCGTCCGGAGCCTGTGCTCCGCAACGGGAGAGGCCACAACAG
>NW_006791822.1:5267283-5275598 GCF_000442215.2 Lipotes vexillifer | reverse complement strand
AAAAAAAAAAAAAAAAAAAAAAAAAAAGAACAAATGGATCCAGAACCATAATCATCTTTCTATTACTACAGAAATTTTGTTTCCTAGCCTTTCATATAAAGGTAATTAAAAATAACATGGCCTTTCATTTCTTCTTTAACTTAGCCTAAGGTTTTGAGATTCTTACATGTTGTTACGTTTGTTATTTGATTCATTTTATTAATTAGTATTGCATAGTAGGATAAAATCATATCCATCGTCAGTGGTGTTCTCAACCAAGTGGTCATTTTCATTATTACCTAGGAATATATCAATCCACAAAATAATCCAAGCAGCTGAATGAGATTAAATTTCTTAGGCTCCTGTTTGGAAAGATTGCTCTTCAGAAAGCATGCCAATCAGGCAGACCCATTAAGGGAAAGAAAAAAATATGCCAAGGAATGTTCAGTGAAGAGTCTGGAATATTCCAATGAGGATTATATAACGCTTCACCACTGTCATCCTGATAATGACCCAGGAAGTGGCAAGAGGAGATAATTTTTTTCTGGAGACAACTACATTCAGTGACTAAACTGTCTTTCTGAGGAGTATGTTCCAGGAGGAGGGGAGGGAGGTATGTCAGTAATATTTTGAGTTAATTTTTGAGCAAGCTGTTCCAGTGCTCAACAGTATCAGATGACTGGATTATAGATAGCATGGAAAGTACATGGAATCCATTGATCATGAGTCCATTTCTGAGTGGTTTCTGCAATAAAAAAATGCACCATTGTCAGACTACAAATGGTCTAAAAACCTAAAAACATAACACAGATTAGCTTTAAGGACAACAGTAGTGGGACCACAGTCAGTTTTCTGTGTTAGAGCAACAATAGTGTAACCCAAAATGTATCGACAGCAGTGAGGCTCCACCAATGGGGGTCAAAGGTCTGAGGTAATCAGATTGTTGGTAGTGGTAGCAGGCAGGGAGAGGGCAAGGGGGCCATGCAGTATAGTCTCCTTCACCTAAAGACAAGTAAGTCAGGTTTTGACAGGAACAACAGTCTGGAGTGCAGTGGTAGCCTCTGCAACAGAGATAGTCTTTACATTGTACATAGAATTTTTGACTGGTAGATGGCGTTGTTATATCAGATATGATGATGGATCTACGGAGCGACGGTGGTGATCTAGTTCTCTCATCAGAGAATTGCCCTTATCTGAGCATCTATATCAGTGACCCAAACAGTTTGATCAGCAGCAATGATTTATTTCCATAGTCTAGAGCCCTGGTAGATTCATCTATAATCTGCCAGTCTATAGTTTTCAAAGTGGCTGTCCCAATAGCTAGGTCATTGGCAACAGTCCAGGGGTCAGTAAAAATGTAACGAGGTTCATCAAGGGGAGTATTGGTCAAAACCAATTGAGAACGGCCTTGATTTCTACCCACTTATTGTAACAATCATTGTCTATTTTCAGTTCTGGTTTGCTGCCACTCAAGTTGACCAGCCATAGCAGCCCAGTGGACACCACTGTTTTCTAGGTTAGCTGAACCATGAGTAAACCAGACCCACCTGTTTAGGGAATCCTCTAAGTCAAGGGCCCCAGTGAGCCAGCAGTGTTCCTTCAGATAGCTGAGTGGAAATGAAATTTCTTTCCTAAAGATAGATTTAACGTTTTTATCTAAACCCTAGATGCTGTGAGATACCTGTCAGCTCTGTTCTTTTAATGTTTTTTTCTTAATAAGGTAAAATTGGTATATAACATTATATGAATTTCAGGTATACAACATTATAAATCAATAACCATATACACTACAAAGTGATCACTGTTATCAGCTCTCATCTTAAAGGTACTATTTTCATTTGATTAGTGAGGGTTTTGGGGCACTTCCAATCTTGTTAGTTGTTGAGTCTGAGTTGACCCACTCCCAAAATGGGAAGGTCAGGAGCGAGAATCACATGGTTTCCATGGGTGAGACATTAAGTTTTAGTTAGAGTTCATTAGCAATCTGCTGTTCAAATGGGTTTTCCTGGTATCTGTATCAGAGATGTGATGAGTACAATACCCCAAGGGGCTCTTCTGGGTAAAGCTGCCTCTCTTTCCCAGAGAGGATGTTTGTTTCCAAACATTAAATCATCAATCACAGAGACTTTTAGCTCAAAGGAATATTAAAATTCTGTGGACCCCAAAGTCATAACACTTCTCTACCTGCAGCTCCTTCCAATCTGTAGACTCCCCCAAGTATTTGTGGGACAGTGATATATAAGCATATAACAAATATATTCCAACTATACATTTAGATGTGAAATCTACAACAACAGTACATTGAATTGGCCTAAAAGGCCTTACCGGCTAGATCATGTTAGCATCCCTTTCCTAATATGAACTTTGCCCAAACCCATCAGTTTATGGTCATTAGGAAAGTAAAAAAAAAGACCTCAAGACCAAAACTTTTGAGAATGGACCCTAAGAAACCTTGTAGTTGCTATTGAAGTCTCTTGAAATGCTCTTTCTTAGGGTGTTCCTTCTTGGAATGTTCCCTCTCAAAGCTTAGCTGCCATGCTGTAGAAACCCAAACCACACGAAGAAATTGTATATAGGTGTTCCTTTTGAAATCTCCAGCTGAACCCGTAGCCGATTTCCAGCATCAACTGCCAGCCATGCCTGTGAGAGTGAAACAATTTGGAAGACTTTGTTATTTGAAACAACTGATATTTTCTTATACTTAAATTCAGGAAATTATATTAGAAAATTACTTTTTAAAATAAAATGACTAATTTTCACATAAAATATATAAATAGGTTAAATATGAGCAAGTCTTAGAGAAAGAATTCTAAGGGAAAGAATTCTAAGGGAAAGAATTCTAAGAATTCTAAGTTTTGCAAATTGCTATTTTTAAAAACAGCACTCTTTTTTAACTCTAAGGGAACATTGAAATGTTAAAAGAATCCACACCATGCACATTATAAAGAATGTTATAATATACTAAATCTACAGATAACTTGGAATTTTAGTTGTTTCTTCTGGTCCTTATCACCATGTTAGTTTTCTTTCTTAACTTGTATGGGAAAAAAGGAGAACTTTGATAATAAAGTCCAAATTGGTAGGGGAAATAGAAAATAAAAAGTAAAGGTAATTATTTTCTAGACTTTTATAGATAATAGCAATTTTGTCATAGATCTTTCCTATTCTTTGAATATTCATTTCACATGGTTTATAAGACATTTTCAGTATTACTCAGTTATTCTTTTTTAATATTTAACCATTTTCTCCAATATGAGATATAAAAAATAATTCTCAAATTCTCATATTTAATATTTGAGGCTCTATATAGAGGGTTTTTAGGCCAAACATTAAAGGCTGATTAATAATGTATGGTACCTGTGAAATTATTTTTCATTCAAAGTAAGCAAATTATTTGTAATCTCTCTGCAAATGTTAACTTAATAAGTAAGATCTAAACTTACAATGTGCTAATGTTTATTTTTTTACAATTAAAAAATCTGTAAGAATTAGTTTACTAGTTTAGTTAAAATTTTCAATTAGGAGTTTAAGTATATAGTTAAAATTAACCAGCAGTGCAAAGCATAAATTTGTACAAAGAGCCTGCATTAATAAAACAATTCTATTCAGAACAAGAGATTATTTCTCTGTCCCTCTTATTTCTTACTGAAGAAAAGAAAAAAAGGCGCTCCAAACTTAAAGGCTTAAAACAATTCATGCTTACCTTTCATGATCCTGTTGGTTGACAGTTTTAGCTAGGGTTTCCTTGCCTCAAGTTCTTTATATGATTGCATCAGATGTCATTGAGGCTGTAGTTATTTAATGACCCAGCCAGGCTAGAATTCCAAGTTGTTTCACTCTCACAGGCATGGCTGGCAGTTGATGCTGGAAATTGGCTAGGGGTTCAGCTGGAGATTTCAAAAGGAATGCCTATATGTAATTTCTTCATGTGGTTTGGGTTTCTGCAACACGGAAGCTAAGTTTTGAGAGGAAACATTCCTAGAAGGAATACCCTAAGAAAGAGCATTTCAAGGAACTTCAATAGAAACTGCAAGGTTTCTTAGGATCCATTCTCAAAAGTTCCAGAATATCACTTCTGTACAGTATCATACGTCAAGAAAATTGCTAAGGATAGCCAAAGTTCAAAGGGAATTAACCTCCACTTCTTGGGAGGAATAGCAAGGGATGTGCAGACATCTTGATTTCTTACAACTCCTAGTGCTTTTTCCAATCATGTTTTCAGTACTGATTCTGCTAAGTTTATCTTCTGAGAACTCAACAGGAGCACATGAAAGGAAGACTTTACAATTCTTGGGTTTATGTTATTTATTAGTTCATTTACGTGAGAGAAATTTAAGTGTAGTATTTTCATTATATTCACCATGAGAGGTTCTTCTATGCAGGAAAAGTAATATTCTGTTTTATTCCAGAATTCAGACAGGAACTAACTAATAAATTCCAAAGAAGTAGACTTCATTTAGGCAAAGAAAATATAATAATTAGAGCTTTCCAAAGATGGAACAAACTGTCTCAGGAATTGTCTTTTATTGATATTTATACTCGTAGGTATCAAAGTAAAATTTGGGTTACCATCTGTTTATGAGATAATAGAAGTTTGGATTAGATGACTTTATGAATTCATTTCATCCATATTACTCATGACTACAGTAAGGTGATAAATTACAGCAACATCATATATACCATGTGTTTTCATTTAGACTTGTTTTATATAAAGTTAGGCATTTTGAAGCCATTAAAAATGTTTTTCCAATTTTCTTCGATACATTTTGAGACACAGAAATTGTATTCTCTCTGGATAATTTTACATTTAGTTAACAGCAGATAATCTAATTTGAAATTGATGCAAAAAATCAGGTATGGGGCTTCCCAGGTGGCGCAGTGGTTGAGAGTCCGCCTGCCGATGCAGGGGACATGGGTTCGTGCCCCGGTCCGGGAAGATCCCACATGCCGTGGAGCGGCTGGGCCCATGAGCCATGGCTGCTGAGCCTGCGCGCCCGGAGCCTGTGCTCCGCAACGGGAGAGGCCACAACAGTGAGAGGCCCACGTAGCGCCAAAAAAAAAAAAAAAAAAAAAA
The DNA here is from genome assembly GCF_000442215.2 of Lipotes vexillifer. Lineage (NCBI taxonomy): Eukaryota > Metazoa > Chordata > Mammalia > Artiodactyla > Lipotidae > Lipotes > Lipotes vexillifer. Next base: position 5,270,545 of record NW_006791822.1, on the reverse strand, counting down.
AAAAAAAAAAATCAGGTATGTAACAGAAGAGTATCAATGTTTATAATTAAAGTAATTACTTCTTAGAAGTATGTGATTTTGCCTTGGGAATTTTATAAACTCATTTTGCTATTAAAAAAGACTTTAAAATGTGAATTAAATAGCTAATGTGACAGAAACTGGGCCCTTAAAAAATAATAACAGATAAATTAATCACTGGTGTAGGTTCACTTATGCTCTTTTAAATTAATAGTTGGAAATATGAAGCTGTAACCAAGTTAGTTATTAAGACAGTTCTAATATGTCAATCAAAAATGGTCCAGGGCTTCCGTGGTGGCGCAGTGGTTGAGAGTCCACCTGCCAATGCAGGGGACATGGGTTCATGCCCCGGTCTCTGGGCCCGTGAGCCATGGCCACTGAGCCTGCGTGTCCAGAGCCTGTGCTCCGCAACGGGAGAGGCCACAACAGTGAGAGGCCCGCATACCGCAAAAAAAACCCAAAAAAAACAAACAAAAAAATGGTCCAAAGGGATGACATCAGAGAGAATAGCAGAATAAGGCCCTCAAAAACCCTAACTTCCATAAAAAGAATGAGAACACTGGCCAAAAAAAAAAAAAAGGTAAAATCAACCTTTTCAGAACTCTGTAAATTAACCAAAGGCTTGCAACAATCTAGTGAGCATTTATTCAGGAAAACAAAAAAAACTTTTAAGGTATACTAACAAATACCTGTTTAACACAAAAGAAAGCAATAATAGAAAATATAGGAACCAAAAAATTAAGAAAAATAGAAAATAAATTGCAAAATGGCAGATATAACTCTACCATATGAGTAATTATGCTCAATATAAATGGATTAGACATTCCATTCAAAAGGGAGAGATTGATAGAATGGATAAAAAATGTGATCTGTCTATAAGAGATACTTTAGGTTCAAACACAAATGGGTTGAAGTAAACGGAAAAATAATGGAAAAAAATGAATTGATTCTATTGGAATGGAAAGATATACATGCAAACAGTAATCAAAAGAGAGCTGGATTGGATATACTAATTTCAGGCAAAACAAACTTTAGTACAAAAATTGTAACTAGAACAAATAGGACATTTTATAATGATGAAAGTGTTAATGTATCAGGAAGACAAAAAAATTAGAAATATATATGCACTTAACAACATATATATAAAGCAAAAATTAACAGAATGGAAAAAATAGGCAGTACAGTAATAGAAGAATTCAGTGCCTTACTTTGCATATTGATTAGAACAACTAATTAGGAGATGAATAAAGAAATAGAGGTTTTGAACAATACTATAGGCCAATTGGGAGTACAATTATAGAACACTCCACCTATAACACAACTAACTCACAACTATAGAACATTCTACCCATAACAACAAAAGACACATTCATTTCAAGTGCATGTGGAATGTTTCCAGGATAGACCACATGCTAGACTATAAAACAAGCCTCAATATGTTTTAAAGCATTTAAATCATACAAAGTATGTTCTCCAACCATAAGAGAATAAAATGAGTAAACAGTAACAAATTTGGGCAAGTAAATACAGGAGGAAATTAAAAAAAATCTACTCCTAAATAACCAATGCATCAAAGAATAAATCTCAAGAGAATTTAAATAATACTTAGAGATAAATGAAAACAAAATACAGTATACCAAAACTTATGGGGTACAGCTTTAAACACATTATTTGTAAAAGTCTATATGAAAAAAAGGAAAAAAATCAAATCAGCAATTCAAGTTTCCACCTTGAGAAACTAGGAAAAGAAGAACAAACTAAAACTAAGGCAAGCAGAAGGAAGTAAATTGTAAAGGTTAGAACAGAAACAAATAAATAGAGCTTAGGAAAGAAAACAATAGAGAAAACCAACAAAACTAACAGCTGATTCCTTGAAAAGATCAACACAATTGACAAACTTTTAGCTAGACTGGTCAAGAGGAAAAATAGAGAAAAATTGAATTACTGAAGTCAAGTTTGAAAGAGAGGACATTATTATAATGTATATAAAATAAATATAATATAAAAATAATTATAAGGGAACATCATAAATAAATTAATGCAAAAATTAGATAACCTTAATGAAATGGACAAATGCCTATTAAGACACAAACTACCAAAACTGATTCAAAAATAAATTGAAAATATGAATACACCTATAACAACAAAATAGGTTGAATTTGTAATAAAAAAAAAAAGTTTTTTGGAAAAAAGTAGCCCAGAACCAGATGACTTCACTGGGATTTTTATAAATGTTTAAAGAATTAACACCAAGCTTTCACAAAACTTTCCAAAAAGTAGAATAGGAAGAAACATTTTTCAGTGAATTCTGTGAAGCCGGTATTATATTATGCTGATACCAAAACCAAAGACACCACAAGAAAAAAATGTATGTCTGTGTGTATGTGTGTATGTGTAGAAAGAGAGCATCCATCAACAAGGTGATGAATACTTCATAAATGTTTTGTTCCTACAAGAATCTTACCTACTCCAGTCTATCTATCTGTTAGCATTTATTTCACCTACCTTATAACCCTTTGATACTGTTTATATATTTATTATTTTATGCTATTTTCACAGCCTTTCCTGAAGTTGGAGTACTGTAGAAGCTTTCAAGAAATAAAACATATTTAAATTCAGATACCACTAAGTTTATCCTAGTGATTTCTTCTAATTTCAGTGTCTGTTTATCATACAATTTAGATATCAATTTCTGAATATCTATACACAGTGACAACATTTATAGTAGCTTTCATTTACTGAATTTGGTTGCTGTAGTCAGCTTAAGACCTGAAGAATCAAAGTAAAATGTTAGGGTATTTAGATGAGAAAATATTATTATCTCCTTTGAAGTCAGACAGACCTGAGTTGTATCCTGGCTTTATTCCTTAATATTTATGTGACTTTGGCTAATTATTTAATACTTCTACACCACAGTTTCTACACTTGGAGCATAAGTATGAGAATATCTACATCATATGCTTGTTTTGAGCAGTAAGATAAATGAGATTGAGAGGCATTTGCATACAATGCATGTCAAAGGTGGATACTTACTAAGCAGTAGATGGTATATCAACATAAAAATATTCATTAGTAAGTGCTCTATTTTTTTTTTTCTTTTTTTCTTTTTTTTTTTTTTTTTTCGGTTCGTGGGCCTCTCACTGCTGTGGCCTCTCCTGTTGTGTAGCAAAGGCTCCAGACGCGCAGGCTCAGCCGGCCTTGGCTCACGGGCCCAGCCGCTCCACGACATGTGGGATCTTCCCGG
>NW_006791822.1:5240480-5267273 GCF_000442215.2 Lipotes vexillifer | reverse complement strand
ATTTTTTATTAGTAAGTGTTTTTTTTTTTTTTTTCTTTTTTTTTTTTTTTTTTTTTTTTTGCGGTACGTGGGCCTCTAACAGCTGCGGCCTCTCCCGTTGCGGATCACAGGCTCTGGACGCGCAGACTCAGCGTCCATAGCTCACGGGCGCAGCCGCTCCACGGCATGTGGGATCTTCCCGGACCGGGGCACGAACCCGTGTGCCCTGCATCGGCAGGGGGACTCTCAACCACTGCGCCACCAGGGAAGCCCCGTAAGTGCTCTATTTTAAGAATTACTTTAAGAAGCACTTATTCAATCAGCTTCTGGACTTGATTCCTTGGGCTTTGATTTCTAAAATTCTGATTCATATGGGAAGGAGTAGAATAGGATTTTGTATTTTAAACAAATATCTTTGAGACTATTTTATGTTTATGGTAACCCAGTTCTTATCATTTCTTTAAGACTAAAAAAGATAGACATAGAAAAAAATGTTATTTTAAAGTGTTTCATTTTTCTGTCATATGGAAAAGGATCACTGGTATGTTTTTCTTATACTATCTAATATATTCACTTAGGTGATTTTATTATCAGTGAATTCCTTTAGAATTATGGTTCAAAAATCCTGGAGCTCCTAGCTTTTATTAGCAATACAACGTTACCAACATGATTCTTTGGCCATCTGAATGTTTTTTTTTTTTTAAGAAATACAGTTATTTATTTATTTTTGTCTGCGCGTTGGGTCTTCGTTGCTGCACACGGGCCTTCTCTAGTGGCAGTAAGCAGGTGACCACTTCGTTGCAGTGCACTGGCTTCTCATTGCCGTGGCTTCTCCTGCTGCGGCACGGGTTCTAGGTGCACAGGCTTCAGTAGTTGTGGCTTACAGGCTCTAGAGCACAGGCTCAGTAGCTGTGGCACATGGATTTAGTTGCTCTGTGGCATGTGGGATCTTCCCGGACCAGGGCTCGGACACGTGTCCCCTGCATTGGCAGGTGGATTCTTAACCACTGCGCCACCAGGGAATTCCCGCCATCTGAATTTTTAATAAATTGCCCACTGATTTTTTTAACCCATCAATGTTTACAAACAACATGCTTAGGTATGACACCACCTAGGCAATATTTATAAATGTGATCGTATTCACCTCCTACAATTATAGGGTATCTATACTTGAATAGATATCTATATTTGAATAGAATCTAAACATTCTACCAAACTTAATCTTCACAAATTAAACGAAAGAATTAGCAAATGTTCAAATCAAGAATAATCAGATTAAAGTTATTTTGTTGCCAAGAAATTGATGAACACAGAACCTGGCATTGATATTTTAAGGTCCTAAGATAGAAAAGATATTATCTGTTTAAAAGTAGCATAAGAAACTCAGCAATATATTACGGTTCTTCATAAGCAATTTCAAGGAGATTACTATCAAAATTCAATTTTAAAATGATTCTGTTAGCATATTAATGAAAGGATTTCAACTTATTTCCCCTAACTGGGTCAGAAACTGACTCACCCAACATGTAGTGTTGAGAGAGGGGTTACTTACACTGGACACTTCTTTTCCCATAAGAGCAGCTGCTCCTTAGCATTCTGAAATCCAGCTCTCTGGTGACAGAGAATGTACCTTCATTATGCCTAGATTTTGCACCCTGGAAGTGGCTCCTCTGTCATTCTTTCTCTGATACTCTCTGGGAATTCCTCCCCCATTCAACTTTCTTTGAGTCTCTTGGCTCTGCCCTCCAATTTATTTACTCTTTTTTCCAAGACTTCCTTTATTTTTCTTAGGAAATGGTCCATGTTTGCAGCTTAATAGTTCTGCCCATGTGCTTTCTGTTTGTAGACAGTTGGGGGCCCAGAGGCCCCTTCACAGTTTAAGTAACTCGTACCCCTTTAGTCCAAGTTGTTGGTCCTTTCGCTAGTTTGAATTTCATTCAAATCAATGAATCAGTACTGACTGTTCCTTTTTAAAAAATTTTTATTTTATATTGGAGTATAGTTGATTAACAATGTGGTGTTAGTTTCAGGTGTACAGCAAAGTGATTCAGTTATACGTATACAAGTATCTATTCTTTTTCAAATTCTTTTCCCATTTAGGTTATTACAGAGTATTGAGCAGAGTTCCCTGTGCTATACAGTAGGTCCTTGTTGGTTATCTATTTTAAATACAGCAGTGTGTACATGTCAATCCCAAACTCCCAGTTGTTCAGCAGTCCTTCAGTTTTGGGTGTCAAAAGTTTTTTAATGTTACCTTTCCTCTGTGCTAAACCACTACAAAACTAAGTGTTTTAAAACAAAAATCATCAATCCCATCACAAACTACTAACCTGTACCAGGGTTGGGCTCAGCTGAGTGAGTCTCCTGCCCATCTCAGCTGGGCTCACTCCTGTGTCTTTAATCTGTTAACCAGTTGGCTACTGTTTGGTTGGTTCAGTGGAGCCTCAGCTGGAATAGCTCATCTATTCCCTGCATGTTATCTCTTCCTCTAGCAGACTAACCCAGGCTTCTTTACGTGGTGATGGAGTTCTGGCTCAGGATGGATTTTTCAAATTTGGAGATGGACTGTGGGGTGCATGATGTTTATTTGTGACCAACATCTATAAAAACAAACAAAAACAAGCATATTTAGGAAGAGAGAGAAGTCAAACTGTGAAATAGCTCCAGTGAATCCTCACTCCAGCCCATCTGGGAGCTCTAGATTGAGTAGTGACTGTCAGAAAGGCTTCACCTCCAGCAACATGAATCTTTGAGGCAGACTCTGAGGGAGCTGATAACTGTAGGTAGTCTGCTAACTGCACTCCCTGAAGCTGGAAAATACATCCTCCCATAAAGGAGGATCTGAGAGATGCTTCTCCAAGTCCATTACATTTCCTGAAGCAACCAATAAACAAGCCCCCCTATGTCAAATTTGCTAATATCCCATTGCTCAAAGGAAATCATATGGCAAAGTGATGCACTAACAAAGGATATGGGCACAAAGGAAGGATGGATTTGTGGCAAATTTTTCAATCTACCATATTATGATTCCAATATAGTGATGACTCTGCAAGTTGCAACGTAAGTAAAAAACAACAAACAAGCAAGCATATATTTCTGCCTCTTCATGATGACAATTAACTTTATCCTCCCTTCAACGTCAATTTAAAAGAAGTCTAGAAATAAGGAACCCAGGTGAAAAAAGTAAAAGAGTAAACCGTAAAGAACAAAGAAACAGCCAGGTTACTCATAACACTGCTTTGGCGAAGCAGGAGAGTACTATGATACTTTCTCACAGACTTTACAGAGCTCAGAATACTCCTCACTAATATATGATTTAGATATTCAAATATTTTGGATTAGAAATTACAATTTCTTATGATGTTAAGACCATTTGGAGTTGACTATGACCTAAATGTTATTTTCTTGGTAAGGATTGACATTTTCAATTTGGCTTCGATTTAATTTTGTCTTTCCAACAAGAGAGCTTCTAAATTCTTGACAGAAGGCTCTGAAGACAGAAGCAGCTTAGATTCCCGTCTGTTTATGGAACTTTTTGAAAAATATATTCATGAGTTGGCAGAGACAGAGCCCACACAGCCTGGCATAGCTTATTATCATGTCATAGCACATGAAGAGTGCTCTAAGGCATTAGGAATTCTCGAACATTAGTAGTGGTTTTCCCACAAGGTAGTTATGTAAGCTGACAGTTTGGCAAAGGTAACACAGCTTGCTTATCCTTCCACTGATTGACTGAAATCTCATTACAAGCACAAAGTATTCTCACTGTTAGATTTAAAGTTACAGGCTTTCACTTTATATATAAAAATATAAATAGTTTGAATTGATGATAACATGTTTTTCATTACACCTCACATCACAAAATTGTGTTCTTTGGTTTCTAGTTGTGAAAATATTGTGAAATGGGTGATTTTATTTCTTGAAACTATCACCTATTCCAATGACTGTAATTTCGCTTGTAAGTACATCCTGTAACTAACACAAAGGACATTTTAACATTCATCAGTTTTATAAGGCAGTTACTCCAAATTGTCTACAACCTCGTAGTGTAGTGACTGCAGATATTTTTGAGTGATTGTATTTGTGATTTTCACAGAAAATGAAACCATTGCATGAGAATGACTATGATGACTCTGATAGAGGAACTGGGATTTGAGTAGTAGTCAGCGGCGTAGGGAAACTCCATTACAGGGTTTTGGTGACATATCCTCTTTCAGTTATTTGACTCAGAAGCATTTTAGACAGACCTAATATTCTTACACATTGTCTCAGACATGTGAACATATCCCAATGCATTTATCCATCATGTTTTTTTTTATAAGTTCAAACTTTTTTTACAATGGCTTTGGACATACAAACCACATACATATTGATCAAATCATTCCCAGAGTAGGTTGGGTAGGTTGGATAACAGAATCATTTCAAATCAGTGTCTCTTGGTTAGGATAAAGACTGGTACAAAACATAATATACCTGTGTACAAGATGGGAGAAGCAGTGCATATGATAGCAGATATAAAATAGGTACACTTGGTGTATTGAAATAGTCTATGTATTAACTGAAATGTAGAAGAAAACAATAAGGTGGAAACAAGAAAACTTGCTTTGCTTTCATTTTCCATTTAAATTATTCCTATAGATCCTTTATTTCCTTAATCCTAGGTGAAAACATAAGAAATTTCCTTAGGATTCTATCCAGGTAATATGGTGTCCACATATGCCACCCTGACTCTCCCATGGAATGCAGCAATGAGATCTAGACAGAATGCATGGGGAAAGTATTTGAGGATTGAAAAGTAAACAGAAACTGCCTGACCAGATTCAAAGTACCATTGAACCTACGTGATCTTACTTTTTATATTCCTCTCTGATGCCTCTAGCTCCCTCACGTGAACTTAGCTTAGCTGGAAACCTGGGTAGAAGGTGATGGTGCAGACAGAGAGCTCCAGGAGAAGCTTTCTACTTCTGGCTTAAGGAGCAGGAAACTCAACTTCTAAAGGTCAGAGTGAGTCGAGAAAAACCCCTGTAACTTTTTTTTCTTCTACCTTTTTCTGTTTCCTCATGCCCCGGATCATAGACAGTGCCATGGCATTGGTAACTGCCCTGGCAGCAGAGAGAGAAACAAAGTATTGCCTTTAGGGTAACGATAATTCAGATAATTAGAGATTTCTCATCAGAAACCATGGAGTTGCACAACATATTTAAAGTATTGAGAGAAAAGAACTGTCAATGCTAAATTCTATAGCCAGTGAAAATACATTCTCAGATGATGAAAAACTAAAAAATTCATAGCCAGCAAATAAGCTCTAAAATTGTTACTAAAGAAAGTTCTTCAGAAAGGAAATGATACCAGAAGGAAACCTAGAAGACTGGAATATCAGGAAGGAAGGATGAGCAACAGAAATGATAAATATTTAAGTCAATATTTGCAAATGTATGGCAATTGCATAATATATATATATACACACACATATATATACGTTATTTATATACATACACACGCTTCAATTGCTAAACGTGCTTTAAGAACTCTAGAGGAGAATATATTCATAGTATATATGTATAGTTTATATATGTGTGTGTGTGTGTATATATATGTATATAATTTCACTTGAAGTAGAAAAATGTTGATTTTAAATCGTCTATGCATTTTAAGTCCTAGGATAAAAGCTAAAAAAATTATACAAAGAGATATACTCAAAATTACAAATGATAAATTAAGCTGGAGCATAACATTCAAATAACCCAAAATAAAACAGAAAAGGGGAAACAAAGGAACAGAAAAGAAAGAACACCAATAACAAAAAATAGTCCAGGGACTTCCCTGGCAGTCCAGTGGTTAAAATTGAATGCTTCCAATGCAGGGAGTGCGGTTTCAATCCCTGGTTAGGGAACTAGGATCCTGCATAGCACGTGGTGCAGCCAAAAAAAAAAAAAAAAAAGTCCAATCAATAATTACATTTGTGTAAATTATTTTAAAACATCTATTAAGGGCTTCCCTGGTGGCGCAGTGGTTGAGAGTCCGCCTGCCGATGCAGGGAACACGGGTTCGTGCCCCAGTCCGGGAGGATCCCACATGCCGCGGAGCGGCTGGGCCCGTGAGCCATGGCCGCTGGACCTGAGCGTCCGGAGCCTGTGCTCCGCGGCGGGAGAGGCCACAGCAGTGAGAGGCCTGCGTGCTGCAAAAGGAAAAAAAAAAAAAAATCTATTAAAAGACATAGATTGTCAAAGTGTATTAAGAAAATATAACCCAATTATATGCTGTCTATAAGAAACTCACTTCAAAAATAATGATATAGATAGTTTAAGGTCAAACAGAAAAAAATTATACTCTGCAAAAGCTAATCAAGGAAGGCTTGAGTAGCTATATTACTATCAGAAGTAAATCTCAAAGCAAAGAAAATTACCAGGGAAAAAAGAAGATATTATATATTGATAAAAGGGTCTGTTCACCAAGGAGAAATAACAATCTTAAATGTTTATACACTAAAAATAGAACCTCAAATTAGCCAAAGCAGAAACTGAAAGAACTGAAAGTACCGTGGAAGCCCATCCATTCTTAATTGCATCTGCCACCTCTCTCTCTCGCAGTGTCACATCGTGCTTTAAAATTTCACTTTCTACTGGATCATTCACATTGTTATCCACATATGCTATATTATCCCCATCTCAATTAAAACAATAATTTCTTGACCTCACATCACTGTAGAAACTATGGGTTTTTTTTTTTCTTTTACACTAAAAACCTGGAAAGAGTTGTCTATGTTCCCTGTCTTCATTTGCACTCCTCTAATTGCACATTGAACACACTTTAATCAGGCTAATATACCCATAATTCCACAAAAAAGGCCGTTCTCAAGGTCATCAAAGCCTTTATATTGCCTAATCCAATATTCACTCTTTCTTCCTCATCTTCCTGAACTTTTGGCAGCATTTGACAGCGCTGATCATTCCCTCCTCTAAATATTTTCTAACTCCATCCTCCAACCTCACTGGATGTTTCTTTTTCCCCTTTTCTGTATTTTCTCCATTCTATTTCCAAGATTTGGGATCATCTTGACTATCATTATTCTGAATTCTTTTTCAGGTAGACTGCCTATTTCCTCTTCGTTAGGTCTGGTGGGTTTTTATCTTGCTCCTTCATCTGCTGTGTGTTTCTCTGTCTTCTCATTTTGCTTATCTTACTGTGTTTGGGGTCTCCTTTTTGCAGGCTGCAGGTTCATAGTTCCCATTGTTTTTGGTGTCTGCCCCCAGTGGCTAATGTTGGTTCAGTGGGTTGTCTAGGCTTCCTGGTGGAGGGGACTAGTGCCTGTGTTCTGGTGGATGAGGCTGGATCTTGTCTTTCTGGTGGGCAGGTCCACGTCTGGTGGTGTGTTTTGGGGCCTCTGTGGCCGTATTATGATTTTAGGCAGCCTCTCTGCTAATGGATGGGGTTGTGTTCCTGTCTTGCTAGTTGTTTGGCATAGGGTGTCCTGCACTGTAGGTTGCTGGTCGTTGAGTGGAGCTGGGCCATGGCGTTGAGATGGAGATCTCTGGGAGATTTTCGCCGTTTGATATTACGTGGAGCTGGGAGGCCTCTTGTGGACCAGTGTCCTGAACTTGGCTCTCCCACCTCAGTGGCACAGCCCTGACGCCTGGCTGGAGCACCAAGAGCCTGCCGCAGGCCCAGCGCGGGCAGAGACGAGGGGCGCTGGCCCTTTTTCCCCTTTTCTGGATCCACCTCAGTTAACTGACCTGTGAACAGGGCAAGACTCCACCCCCCAGTAGCTGTTTTTTCTAAAATTGGTCAATTTGCTGCATCTTCTAATTGCTTAAGCTAAAAACAAACAACAAAAAAAATGCACAGTTCCATCCTGGATGCCTCTGTTGCATCTTTCACATGAAATTCTTTAGCAAATCTAGTTTGAAATGCATTCTGAATCAGATAACTTTTGAATAACTCCACTGTTTAGCCTGTGTCCATGGCACCATCACGTTTACTTAGATTTTTGCATTGGCCTCCAAAAAGTCTCCCTCTTTTTATCCTTGTTTCCATATCCACCCACTGTATTTCCACATTACCCTGAGAGTGATCTTTCCAAAACTGAAGTTAGATCGTGTCATATCTCTGTGGTTCTACTCTCACAATGAAAGCCAAAGAACTTTCATATCAAACAAGGCTCTACATAATCTTACCCTCCTGATAAACTATCCTCAATTCCTTCTCCTTGCTCACTCACCTATACCATTCCAGCCACATTGGTCACATTCTTCTTTCAATGCCCAGAAAATATTCCTGCTTCAGGTCTTTTGTAAATGCTCCTCTTTCATCCTACTGTTCTGTTCCTCAGTTATAGCTATGGCTTTTACTAGCAACCCTATTGTAAATACTGCGTCTCTCATCACTTTATGACCCTTAACTGTAACCTGTTTATTTTTTCCTCATTCTTAGTACTTTCTACCACTGCCATATTATGTATTTACTTGTGTTTTATTTCCTGCTTTCCTCCACAAATAATTAAGCATTATAAAAACAGGGATTTTTCCATTTAAAAAAATTTCTAATTGAGATATAATTGACATAATGTTATATTAGTCTCAGGTGTACAACATACTGATTCATTATTTGTATATATTATGAAATGATCAGCACAGTCTAGCTACATTCATTACCATACATAGTTACAATTGTTTGCTTCATTGTGATTAGAACTTTTAAGATCTACTCTCATAGCAACTTTCAAATACACAATATGCTATTGTTAACTATAGTCACATGCTGTACATTACATCCTCATGACTTATTTATTTATAGCCAGAAGTTTGTACCTTTTGACTACCTCTCATTTTTTATCAGCAGTGTTCCTGTCAGTGAAGGTAAAGACTGGCACATAATAGTTGTTCAATAAATATTTGACAAATGAATAGTAGAATGTAAAGGTGACCATTGTGCCTGACAGAGAATGATGATCAGGAAGAAGAGTGGATGACATAAGAAAGGAAAGCAAGAACAGTGAGCAGCCACTCCATGGCTTGAAGAAGAGAAGTGACAGTACCTGCATTAGCATGGTAAGTGATCACTGTGTCTGCTGTGGGAAGAATGGATTTTTAGGGGAACAAGATTCAAGAAAAGTTAGGAGCCTAGTGAATATTATAGCTAAAAGAGAATTTTGGCCTAGACATGCATATTAGTAATGCATTCCAGCATTTGCAACAGAGTGGGTAGTGGTGGTGTGATGCCCTTAAAACTGGGATGTTTTCAAGCATCCAGGAAGGCAGTTTAACATGAACATCTAAAGATCAGTGCTGGGGCTTCCCTGGTGGCGCAGTGGTTGAGAGTCTGCCTGCCGATGCAGGGGACGCGGGTTCGTGCCCCGGTCCGGGAGGATCCCACATGCCGCGGAGCGGCTGGGCCCGTGAGCCATGGCCGCTGGGCCTGCGCGTCCGGAGCCTGTGCTCCGCAACGGGAGAGGCCCGCGTACCGCAAAAGTAAAAAAATAAATAAAATAAAGATCAGTGCTGAAGGTATGTCTGTGGGAAGGCACAGCATGGTAAGTAAAAAGAAAGGACCAGATGAGATTATTTAGATAAGTATAGATGAGTCCATGAGGTACTCCAACAAATACATTTAGGTATTTGAACAAGGCCCAGAGAACAACAGCAAAAAAATGAAAAAGAGAAGCCAGTAGCATAAGAGGTTAAGCCACTAGTATAAAGGTATAAGCTAGGAGAGAGTGGTAAGCCAAAAGAAGCCAACAGTAGTATAAAATGTTTCAAAATGGAAAAAATAGTTAATCATGCCAAGTGTTCCAGAGAGAGAGTATGTAGCTTAAGGATATATAGGCAGCTCTTAGATAAGCAACCTGTCATTTCATAATGTCCATAGAATTCATTCATTCAATAACAGCAACAAGGGCATGATGCAAAACAGTGTTATTACACTTTGGAGTGGCACTAAATTTTATCAAAGACAGAGTTACAGAGCTAATATTCTAGTGGTTGTCACAGACATTAAGTAATTAATAGCAAATAAATCACTTTAAAACTATATTTTTCAAAGATGCCATTCTACAGTCATTTTCCCTGGTAATTTCATTCAAGTAGTTGATTCTACAGATATATTTGTACATACAAAAAATAATATATGCAGGGTTATTTATAGGACTATTGCTGATTGCACCATTATATCTGATGGCAAAATAATGTTGAAACAAGATGCTTATCCATTTATTGCTGGGTAACTAAGTTATGTCAGTCAAGTTTCTGTGTAGCTGAAATGTGAATGAGGAATGGGTATATGCACTGGTATGAATTGACCACTAAGAATACAGACATAAATATATGAAATAGATATAAATATAAGAAAGTAAATTACTGAATATTGTTAATACTATAATTCCATTAGTGTAAAAAAAAGCAGTAAAACAGAATATATGTGTTGTTTTGAATATGCATACAGTTTTTTCAGAATTTTCTTCAAGACGCTATTTTTTTTTATCTGCGTTTAGATTCAGGACTACTTATTTGGGGCACAAGGATGGAAACTAGACTTTTACAGTGTATTGTTTTGAGAATTTTAAGTTTGGAAACAAGAAATATATTACTATTTATTACTATACAAAATAAACATTTAAAAAATATACTTTTGAGAAGGGGTGCAGAGTGCTTGGCTTTCACTTCTTTTTGTTGTTATTGTTGATTTTGTTTTTATTTGTTTTATCAGTGTTCTAAAACGTTGGTGACAATACGTGGCAGGACACCCTAGTGGGAGGTGGAAGAGAACTCCTTGTCGTGAATCCTTCTAATTACATCCTTTTCCCGTGCCTCATCATTACAGATTATTTATAGTGAACCTCTGGTCACTGATATTGGTGCAAGTGCATCATAACCCTTAGGAGAAAAAACAATTGCAATACATAGGCTCAGAAACATCTTTAGAATAAAATACAAATCACTTCATAAAGAGAGGTCGGTATCAGTAATTGTTTCATAAATTGTTTATTCTGGAGATCATTACTTTTGTATTGAACTCTATCCATGGGCAACATAAGTATTAGATTTTGTTTCTCCTGTGAGTAATACCTAACATCACTCAGTTCTTATTAAATATGAGATAATAAATTCAAATGTATTTAGTGAAGCACAAACCTAGTAGCAATGCACATTTAGCAAATCTTAAATGTCATTGGCAGAATTCAGTAAAACATGTCTTATATTTAAAGCACGTAATTTTCTACATGAGTATCAGATTTTCTCTTTGATATATTGGGATTAATAGTTGATCAACTGTCTTCACAGAGTGCTTGGGAGAAACATAAGATTAAGTTTTGAACTGCTGGGTGTAGAAGTGGTTAGTTAGGACAAGGAACCAAACTGAAAATAAGGATCAAGCCTTTATTCATTTACCGCAACAGAGTAGGCAGGAAGCCAAAAAGAGAGGCAGGAATGTTCTATGTTTCCCCTGGACTGGTATTGGGAAGTGTCAGTCTGATGACACATAGCACAAGTGGGGGTAATACTCTCACTGCTGAGAAGACTTGAATAAAAGACTCCTGACATTTTGTGGACTCAGGGAGCTTGGGGGTGGGAGAGAGGGAAGGGCTAGGAGTTGAAAAGTACTGAGTTAGAGTGGAGAAGTATCTTAGTCAAGGCTCCCCTACCCCAAAAGGAGGTCTAAGCAGGAGCTCCTGAGCAGTGCTTCAGCCTAAACTTCCGTCCCCTCCACCAGGAGGCCTCGGAATGAAGGCACCTGGGCTAAGAATAGAAACAGGCTTCAGAGCATGGCTGGCCAGGGAGGGACTTAGAGGAGGCCAGTGGATCTGGGTTTAAATCTCTTTCCAGAAAACTGTAATGCCTTAGATGTGCACTCAGTCTGGTGCACAGAGGGCTACTTTCCCCTTTGAGACTTGCCAGGTGAAGCCTTGTGATGGCCTACAGTCAGAATTGAAAGATCACACATAGGATCTGGGCCTGGAGCTAGACTTTTTAATATATTCCCTGGCAGTCCAGTGGTTAAGATTCCACACTTCCACTGCAGCGGGTGTGGGTTTGATCCCTGGTCAGGGAACTAAGATCCCACATGCCCTGTGGAGAAACAAAAAAAAAAAAAAAAAAAAAGTTATGTAAACATGTTTCTAAAACTATAAAGCATTATTTATGTTTAAGTCATACATATTATTAATGCAAATAAAAGCATGAGTATACAAGCAATATTTCCTTATACAGAGAAAATGATTCTATATAATAGTTAAATTTAAGAAAAATGTCATGTTACTTTACCCTTGCTTTAACCTCCTGTTATAGATGACTATTGGGAAGATTTTAATATTAACCAGAAAAGAAATTGTTAATATGATAATGTAAAATAGTTTGAGAAGTAATAATTATACTGATTAAAATGCAAAGGAAACTTTTCTTTGTTGGGAACAATGGGTATTGGATTATGAAAGTATGATTTAATGTCCAAATATCCTATGAAATTTAAAGTGACTCCATGTACATAATGATATGAATGTATTACCATTTTAAATATTTCTAATAGAATTTGGTTTTATCTTTGATTTTATCTTTCCTGTATTATGGATTTCTGAGTCTAGTTGGAGAAAGTATTTGGCCTCCTTATACAACAACAGATGCACTATTTGCATAAGTAGGATGTTATATGGGCGCTTGTATTTTTGGCTGCGTCTAGATTTATGACACCAAATTATGTTTTATGCATATGGAAGAAAACTTGATGATGTAATGGATGTCAATATAAAGAAAAGTTAATTTAGTTCCTTTTACAAATAGTAAATGTTTTTACAGTACTCTGGTATAATTTTGGATATATGAATTTATTGCTTCATTCATGGATCTATACATTTTACATAGAAAATTTTTGAAGTAAAAAAATATCTTTCATATTTAGAAATCAGCTTCTTTATTTCTAATTGTATTCAATTTTAATAATATGTTTGAACTCTTTCGCTAAGATTATGGATATTATCTGTCAACTCCATTATTGTATATGTTTAAATAATTTAAATTAAGCATAATGACATTTAATAATTTTTGGAATGTATAATAATTATGTATTTTGGGTATTAAAATACTTTCAGAGGAAAATAAGTTGAAAAACAAGTTTCTTGTTTAAAATATGATACTGAGCCACTTATGATGATTCACTTCATTTAATTCTGATACATCAATTAGAAACATGTAGCATTGTGAAATAAGCACTAGCTTATTTAGCTCAGGTATTCTTGGGTTCAAATCTATCCTCTCTATTATATAGCTAAACAGAGACAAATTAATGAGCTCAGTTTCCTCAGTGGCATTTAAATGGGTAATAAAACCACCACACATTAATATTGAAACATTTAAAATTATATATTCATGTACATATGTGTATACATTTATGTGCAGTTATATATACACATATGTGTATATATGTTTATAATATTGTATATATGTACATATGTTTGTGAATATATTTGTATATTGTTATTTGTATATTTACTAACTGGGATATATATAAATTATCTACCCTTCGGAGATAGTGATAAGTATATAGAAATGTAGGGTATTACAGAGAACAGATGAGAGACAATCTGAGCTGAGTGAAGGATGTATTTGGAAAAAAATACACGGATTGGTTATGGCTAGGCTTTTTAGAAACAGGTGAGAACTTAAGAATAAAATGAAAAATAAAAACTATGGTAAAAAGCAATATGGTCATTCATGTCGGAAGCATAAAGAAAGACACAGAAGAGTGAAATTAGATTGTGTAAATGAGAAAGCACTTTTTCTTTATTGTTGATGATGATTAAGCAAGAAGGGAACAGGTTAGTTGAGGGTGTAAATGAGTGGCAGATTTTGTGTGTTATGGAAGAGACTTCGGATTTATTGGGACAATGTATTTATCAAATAAATTATTCTTTAAAAGATACTTGTTATAGATAGGTAAATAATGGATTTGATGGTTATGTTTAGAAATAGGAAGATGAATTAGGTGATTATTGCCATTTTTTACCACATATGGTGGAATTCTGAACAAAGTATATAATATAGATAGAAAAAATAGAAAGCATAAGAAATATTTATAAATTATCTTAAAATTTTAGAAAATGCATCTCTTAGTACACTTTAAAATCTCACATTCTTTTAATTTTATTATATATTTCAAAGTAGATAGGACCAAACAAATTGAAACAATGCTAATTTTAGAAGTATGACATGCAGATAGGTAGGTAGGTGGGAAGATAGATAGATATAGATGCACATGCACACATGAAGCACTCATTTGTATTATATATGTATCAATTTCCATCTGGACTAGATTGAATGTGCATGCTAGAACAAAACTTTACTTTCAAAGTTGAGCCTGAAGTGCAGAAAAATAATGAAAATGGGGAAATTTACATCAGAGTTATTCAGATGTTTGAGGTTAAAGAGACATTTTATTCAAAGTTATCGTTGGAGCATAAATATAGCTTCAGGTTTTAATTTATGTTTTGAAAAGTTCCAAGGCACCTTTAATTCTAAGCTGCATAAGCTGCTTTCAGGAGAAAACAGACAGAACTACTGTTACGTAAGATAGAAAGCACATTAACGTTTTGATCTTGGTGTAGGGAGCAAAGTTTTAGCTCTAGGTGAAAAACACATGCAGTTAATCATGACTTCAGAGACATTTGAACAATAAGTACAATTTATGAGCTGGCACTATCCCCATAGTAACTATGTTTCCCTGACTCCTGTGACCATTTAAAAATATTTGTCATTCCATGATGTCTATATAAACTTAAAGGTGTGTAATTCTGAAGGGTAAAAATTTTCTGTATTTAAAACATTTTAGTGGAGAAAAAGTCCTTACGTCGTTTGATTGAATGACAGAAAAATTCAGCAGAAATGTTTATGATTTATGATAGAGAACTAAGCCAAATCTACATTTTTTTTATCTAATAATTTATTATAAAACATTTCAAAGACACACAAGGAAAAATATTAAGGGAATTCTGTGGTGGTACAGTGGTTAGTACTCTGCGCTTCCACCGTAGGGGGCATGGGTTTGATCCCTGGTCAGAACTAAGATCCTGCATGCCGTGTCACATGGCCAAAAAAACAAAAAAACAAAAAAAACAAGATATTAAAAAAATAAAAAAGAACATTAAAAATTTATTAAAAAGGGCATCTATAAATCCATTCCTAGTTTCAATACTACATCATATTTGTTTCATGTATTTTAATTATTAAAAAAAACCATAAACAGAGAAATAGGTGACAGAGATTAAGAGGTACAAACTTCCAGTTACAAAATAAATGAGTCATGGGTATGAAATGTACAGTGTGGGGAATATAATCAAAATAATGTAATATCTTTGTATGGTGACAGATGGTAACTAGACTTATCCTGTTGATCATTTTATAATATATAAAATACTAAATCACTTTGTTGTGCACCAGAAACTAACATAGTATTTTAGGTCAATTATACATCAAAAACAAACAGATTCATAGAGAGCAGATTTGTGGCTACCAGAGGCAGGGGGTGGAGGGAGAGAGAATAAGATGAACGTGGTCAGAAGGTACAAGCTTACAGTTATAAGGCAAATAAGTACGAGGGATGCAATGTACAACCTGATAAAGATAACTTAACACTGCTCTACATTATCTATGCACATTGTTAAGAGAGTAAATCCTAAGAGTTCTCATCACAAGGAAGAGTTTTTCCTTAATTTTGCATCTACATGAGATGATGAATATTCACTGAACCTATTGTTCATTGTGGTAATCATTCCATGATGTAAGTCAAACCATTATGCTGTACACCTTAAACTTATACAGTGCTGTATGTCAATCATATCTCAAGAAAACTGGAAGGAAAAAATAAATGTTAAAAAAAAACACCACATACACAGAGAAAGTGGAAGCACTCTTGTCCCTGTTTACTATTTCCTTGCTATTTTCTATTTTCTTCAGGCTTTTTTTTGTTATTACTTTTTTTTTTCACTTCTTGATTTGAAAACAATATGTTTTTGCAATATTGTTTTCTTTTTAATATCTTTACTCAAAGCTATAAGATTTCATCTCAGCACTCAGAGGCCTTGACACAGCTGTTTACTGTTGTTATTAATATGTTTCATGTTTCACTTAAAGCCCTGTATAGAGTATAATAATGGAGTTGTATATTTATAACAGCCAGTAGACATTTGTATTATCTTTTAAGCAAAGTTTTATCAGTATATTAGTATACCAGGAGAAAATTTAAAAAAAATTATGCATCTCAATTTTTATATACTGAATAAACCCATAAAACCAGCACAGAGATAAAGAGATAGAACATAAGCCCACCCTCAAAGGCCCCGTTTGTTTCTCCTTCTGGTTGCTGTTCGCTCCAGTATAACTACTATCCTGATTCTTAATAATTTTCCTCGTTATTTAATTTTTGATAAAAGGAATTATATAATCTATATTCTTTTATGACTGGCTTCTTGCTTGTAATGCTGTGTTTTTCATACCTATCCACTTTGTTGTGTATTGATATAATTTGCTCATTTTAATTGCTGTATAAAGTATGAATATATCTGTTACATTTATCTAAATACTTATCAATGGACACGTGATTTTACTTCTACATTTTTTGGCTATTAGGATTAGTGCTACTATGAATATCTTCAACATGTGTTTTAGTGTGCTCATGAATGTATTTCCACCTTAAGGTGGAGATACTGTATCATTTTGTTTGCAGATGTTTGGTCTGGGTTAATTATTGCTAAATGGTTTTGTAAAGGATATATGTCAAGTTACCCTTCCATCAGCTGTGTATAAGAATTCTGTTTTTACCATATTCTCATCAACGTGTAGTATTGTCTGTATTTCTCACTTTAACCACTCAAATGGGCTGTAGTGATGCTGAATTGAGGTTTTAATTTATATTTCCATAATTATTAGTGAATTTAAACACATCTTCACATATTTACCTGCTATTTGGGGATACTTCAGGTAGAGCCTACCCAATTCTTACTTTTTTTTTTTTTAAGAAGATGTTGGGGGTAGGAGTTTATTAATTAATTTATTTTTGCTGTGTTGGGTCTTCGTTTCTGTGCCAGGGCTTTCTCTAGTTGTGGCAAGCAGGGGCCACTCTTCATCGCGGTGCTCGGGCCTCTCACTATCGCAGCCTCTCTTGTTGCGAAGCACAGGCTCCAGAAGCACAGGCTCAGTAGTTGTGGCTCACAGGCCCAGTTGCTCCGTGGCATGTGGGATCCTCCCAGACCAGGGCTCGGACCCGTGTCCCCTGCATTGGCAGGTGGATTCTCAACCACTGTGCCACCAGGGAAGCCCCTTACTTATTTTCTTACTTTTAATTTTAAAAGTATACAGGCCTTTTTTTGATATATATATATATATATATATATATATATATATTATAATATTGTCTCTCACTCTGTGGTTTGCCTTTTCATTCTCTTATAGTTTCTTTTTGAATAAAAAACTTGTAATCTTGTCAAATTTATCAATATATTTTCTTTATGATTAGAACTTTTGTGTCCTGTTTAAAAAATCTTTGCTTACAAGTTAATAGAAATATTTTATTATTTTTAAGTAATTTGTTAACTTTCATAGTTTAATATACAATTCATTAAGAATTAATATTTGTGTGTCAGGTAAAATAATATTTAATTTTTCCATATTCACAATTAGTTGACCCAACAGAATTTATTGCAGAGACCATCTTCTCCTCGCTACACTGAAATGTTATCAGTTAACTGTACATGTAGGTTGGTTTTGAGACTTTCTATTCTGTTCCAATCTGCTACCCTAGCATCTATACCACCCTCTCTTGGTTTCTGTAGATTTTTTGAGGGTTTTTCTTTCAGTAGCTCTTCATAACTGGTAGATGAAATCATGCATCTTTATGCTCTTTCAGAGTTGATTTTGCTATTTTAATCAGAGAGAGCGAGTGTACACTATCGGTATTTTGGCAGAGCATGCATTAACAGGATTGACATCTTTAAAATGTGAAATGTTCCAAACAAAGACTATCCCTCCACTTATTTAGTTTTCTGTTAACTGTTCTCAAAAATGTTTTGTAGTTTTGATGTGTTGGTTTTGTATGTGACCCTTAGTTTTATCCTGGGTATTTCTTACAGCAGGGTCTAATTTAGTCTGACATAAGAATATTGATTCAATCTGACTAGAATTAACTCATATCAGTCCTTAGTATACTGTAGGATAAATTCTGCTGTCTTACTTTTCCAAAGCAGTGCTTTATCAAATAATACTTCAGTAAGCTGGTGGGCAATAGGTACCATAGCTTTCCTTTATTTCATTCTTAAAAGTCATCTAGTATTTCCAACTTTTCTTTTGGGGGGTAACTTCTATGTTATTTTTTGACACATGGGGCTTATTTATTTTGTTGAGGTTTCCACTTTTTTTTTTTTTTTTTGGCCAGTGGCTACTAAAGTTAAGTTGAGTTTGGAAAATATTTTTTTAAGTAAAATTTGCCAACACGAACTAGAAAATATTTATATAAGTTTACAAATCCATTTTGTTAGTTAACACTTCAAGACAATAACATGCTAATTCATCCTTAGTACATACAGATCACAAAAGTACACATAGATACATAATTTATATTTAGTTAATTTTATTATTTTATGGAAACATTTGAGATTATACATTACAAAATAATGGACAGGTTATACTGTAACTCTTTCATTGTCTAATTCTACATTCAAGCATATCATATAAAAGGAAATACAGGATAGTTATTATTGCAAAATGTAGCATTTTTTTCCAAATGTACACCTTCACATGCATAAAAGAACTTCAATTCTACTTAAGTTTGCTAGGTTCTGAAACACAATATATCTTCATAACAACTTGATATAGTTTTATCACAGGAAGACAGTTTTAATTTCAAGGAAGAATAATGAAGCTGGTCAAAGCTGCATTTTTGCTGTATTAAAGAAATAGTTTGCTTCTAGTAATACATGACATACCAATGAAATATGAATTTTTAAACTTTCAGAAAGAAAATGAAAAGAATGTTAACCCTTATTTTATTATAGACTACCTTTAAGCCACACTGCATAATCATGTTACTTCAGTCCATGAAATGCCAATTATAATATCCAAATAAACTTCTATATTTTAAGCTGCAATCACATTTTCTGTTGGGATTTTCACATTCCATTGGTGGCAAGTTTACATCTGTTAAAATTACTTCAGTTTCAATATAATATTATGCACTTAAATATTCATACATATTTATTTATTTATTTATTTTGCGGTACGTGGGCCTCGCACTGCTGTGGCCTCTCCCGTTGCGGAGCACAGGCTCCGGACGTGCAGCTCCGGGCCCAGCTGCTCCACAGCATGCGGGATCCTCCCGGACCGGGGCACGAACCCGTGTCCCCTGCATCGGCAGGCGGACTCTCAACCACTGCACCACCAGGGAAGCCCTTCATACATTTTTAATCAAACATGAATACTTGCTTTCATAAAATGGCTTGAGACCTACTTGAAATACCTGCATATAAAAGATCTGAAGTTTTGAGAAAATAATTGAAACATCCCAGACAAATGACATTTATTTTCAAAGCATGAATCTTTAAAGTCTTTATAGTCTACAACTAAATGACTTTATATTCAAGAATAAACATAATTGTATATAATCAATAGAAAATTAAAATTTTGATACATTTATGTGTTATTTTGAAGATTTTTCTCTAATTCAGTAGACACTTGGACTGGAATTGTGAGGGACTATTGAATCTCCACTTCTGTCTTCTGCATTAAGTACTTCTTAGCTAGTACTGGTCTTTTTCATGCGTGATTCAAAGTCAGAAATTGATTGTATACCTTTTAGCTTGCCTAATGGAGAGACCAAAATAATCAGTCACTCATAACCCAGTTAACCCTGGATAATCACCCAATATGGCTGTAGCAGCTAAAAATATTAACAAAGTGCACCTATTTTTTTAAAAATTGGAAAGTAGTTTCAGGATTAAAGGAATAAACCTTTCAAAGCAAAAGAATCAAATTTATCTCATGTTCCTTTAGTGTGATACACTGATGCTGATGTATTTTAAAACTCTCAGCATGACTGTGAGGCCAATACCAGTGACAACTTTTGTTTGTAGTGTAACCTCTATTTCTCCTAGAATTTTGGAGTTTCAATACCTATAATATTACTCCTGACTCTATCCATCTAGTGGTAAATTAAATGACAAATGAAAGAAATTTAATAACATCACCAAATATTCTCAGTAGTGGACTGTTTGCTTTCCTAAAACATGACATTCTGCATTCAAATAAAATGTAAGTTATATAGTTGTTTTTACTAAATGAAAAGTTGAAATGATAAATATTATGAAATACTATTAAAACATTCTCATGCGTCTATGAGAAAAAGTTTTAGGAGTTTTAAAATTTACTGTATCCCTTCCAAACCCAAGATGCAAGTGGTAAATTTTCAGAGTAGAACATTTGCTCTAACCATCTACAGTTAGTAAACTAGAACATCTGAAAAGACAAGAAAGTGTATGCTAAATACAGCATTACCATATTCACATACGATACCTAATCAGAGTAAGAAACCATAGTTTCTGTTTCAACTTTGATATGGCTTAATAATTCAAGTCTCAAGTTTAATGCTGAGCATGGGACAGGGTTATATTATCTGCATCTGAAAGAGAAGTTGATAGCTATTGAAGCCTACCTCAGCAAACAAACAAAAATCTCAAAAATCTCATCTTACACAAAGAAACTAGAAAAGAAAACAAAGCTCATGGTTAGTAGAAGCAAGGAAATAACAAAGATCATAGTGGAAGTAAATGAAATACAGACTAAAAAAGCAATAGAAAAGATCAATGAAACTGGGAGCTGGTTCTTTGAAAAGATAAACAAAATTGATAAACCTTAGCCAGACTCATGAAAAAAAAGAGAGTACCCAACTCAATAAAAACAGAAATGAAAGAGGAAAAGTTACAGCTGACACCGCAGAAACACAAAGGATCATATTACTACAAACTATTATATGCAAACAAATTGCACAACCTAGAGGAAATAAATTCCTAGAAACATAATTTTCCAACACTGAATCAGGAAGAGATAGCAAATCTGACCAGACTGATCATTAGTAATGAAATTGAATCAGTAATCAAAATTCTCCCGACAGACAAAAGCCCAGGACAAGACAGCTTTATAGGGAAATTTTGTCCTTTTCTTCAGGACAAAACAGACCACTAACTGTAAACATGTATTATCAGAAGTTACACCTGCATTTATCTCAGACCTAGACTCTCCAAGGAATATAATTTCTTGAAGCCTTTTTGAAAGTTTTAATGGACTTTAGTAGGAACGGTAAAGAATAAATATTTCTTGCTAGGATACAAACAGTCTGCCTGGGTTTGAATGAAATATAAACATAGAAGCTGAGTCTTACTACTTAAAAAAATTCACTCAAAAACTATAACCCTAACTTAAGTTATTAATCTATACGTTGGGTATTAAACTGTACCCAACTACTGTATGGCTGAAGGTCTGTAACAGTGACCCATGATGGGTCTATATGTGACGAGCATTTCCACAGTCTCCATTAGCTCGGAGGGATACGTTGCAAAGCCTGCCTGCATTTGGTCCACGTTTTTAGCAGCAACTTGAGTTTTTTGGAAAAGTTCATCTCCATATGTACCATCCCCTCCCTCTCAGGAAGAAGATGGCATCGTCTTTAGCTAAGTGCATGGTTATGGATATTGGTGATTGAAGGGAAGAAGGAAGCAGTGATGATCACCCATGATGTTAAGGTAGGTATCTATTACCTCAAAATTTCAAATTTTATTTTCTGCCTCAGATAAAAGAAGTATATTATATACTTCTCTCTGAATTATGAAAGATGAAGGCAGTATCAAAGCATACAGTCATTAACATTTTTCTCAATGTGGATTCACAATTACAAATTGACACCATTTTTTAAAATGCCTTTGAAGAAACTATCTTCTATTAAAGCATGTTACTCATCTACTCAGCTTAGCTATGAAATCAAGATATCAACATATCTTAATAATAATAACTTAAATCATTTTTATCAAGTAAAATTCATATATATGGCAATTCAGATATTTTTGGAAAGCCAAGTATGCTATTTATTTTTGTTACATTATTTTAGAACTCTGAAAATTAGCTTAAGTAAGGAGAGATAGGCACACAAAAACATTTGTACAACTATAAACATGAAAATTTAAATTGACTTTCCAAATTTATGAAACACTCTCTGTGTACCCATATGAAGACCATTGTGCTGTGTTTAAATTACACTGTATTTCTCATCGTGTAAAACTGCTGCATGTAAATACAGGAAGACCATTATTTGAAGATTTTTAATTTTTTAATTGACTGCATAATGACTCATAGTTTATTATTAGTAAAATATAAATAAAAGTGACCTACAGTTATTTTACTTTTAAACCCAATTCCCGAATGATCTTATCTCTTTTACATTATATACTGATTACTCTCAAATGAAAACAGATATTTGATTCCTAATCTTTATTGTGTATAGCTTTGTCAGTTTTGGAGAATATCTAGGATCAAACTGTAGAGCAAAATTATATCTTGCTAAAGATGCATTTTTTTGCTCTAGGTAATATCTCCCAAATATTAGTGATATGAATTCTCTTGTCAAATAAGTTAAGAATACATTAAATACTATGAATTTCATGTACAAAGACTGAAAAAAAAACCACTCCATGTACTCTGCAATACTTCAGTCTCTCCCCTTTAACATAATAGAAAATAATTAATGAAGTCATATTCAAGTTTCTGTTTAGTTACTTTTGAAATCCATTATTGTATATGCAGGTAAGTTAAAGGTTCAGATGCATTACATGTTGGGAAAAACTGAATATACATAATTATTCTGTCTAATATTTCCATTTCAAAATGTTATGTTGAAAACTTTAAAAATTTTTATTCACATGCTATTATTTGCTGAAATCTTAGAATATGGTATTTTGGTCATTAATGAGTTTTTAGGCAAATGCAGTTTTATTCAAAGTAGGCAGTGCCTTGGTGATCTTGAAGTGAAGCCCTTTCCTAAGAGTGTGCAGGTGGGAAAATCCACCAAACACATTAAGGAGAAATTGAAGAAGTGTAACTTTATCACCTGCTCATCATTAGCTACAAATATATTTTCTAAATTACATAAAGACTGAAAATGTGTTTTGAATTATTTGAGCTTTGATCTCATTCTTAATTAAAATAATTCTAATCATTTAATGTAATTCTAAATCTCAGATTGTATTAAAGAAATGAAATTCCATGGATAGGGAGCCTTCAATGATGATTGGGGTCTTTGTGGTCCTGAGCCCCAAATGTTCACATGTTCAGCAGTTGTTATTGTCATTCCCTCTGCCAGACACAGAGATGATTAACATGATACAGTAACTTGTAGACATGGCTCCCATTTAAAGAACTTATTGAAGGAGGTAGATTGATGGATGATAGATAGAAGAAAAATAAACAAATAGATCAATCAAATTGCATGTACAATGGTAAAGATGTCCTATAGTTTTATTTAAGGACAAAAGGTTTTTGGAGGAGGTAATGCTTTGGGGAAAAAGGTACAATTCTTGCTGTGTTCTAGAAACTATGTGTGAAGGATAGAATTTGAATACAAAATTACAGTAACCTGATGAGTTGGAAATGTATCACATATTCAGAAAAGAGGATAACTTAAAACTAAAATAAGATAGTAAGAGAGGAAAGAAAACTTTAAGAAAAATTTGTGTAGCAACATTGGAAGAACATGTTGGTGATTGTGTGGATGAGGTTTATAATAAAGGGTTAAACTCTATTTTGATACTTGACTGCAAATAGCTTTTAAGCCTCACACTGCCTCTTCCTGTGCCTCTCACCTGGGCACTAGGATAAGGAAGCCCAGGTGTTCCTCCTTTAGCACGTGTAGGAGATTCAAACCGCCCAATCGCCTGCCTTCTGTTGGGAATCACCCAGGCCCGCCCCCTGACCACAATAAAAACCTCAACTCAGTCTGCTTTCCTTTTTCTCTCATGCCGTTTTGGATTTGCTCGTGACAGCTCTGCTCGTCCTGGAGAGCTCAGTTATGTAAGTCATAAATCTTTTCATGCCTTGTTGGTGTATGTGTGTCATCATCTGTCGCCACATTCAAACCAAGTTTTGGGTGGAGTTTCCTCATGTTTTTACAAAGTGGCCTGAGTACAACAATGTTGAAAGGAGTTTAATGGAGTAGGACTTCCAGATTTTTACTGTAGGTAGGTTACTAGGCATTGAGTCTTTTTTTAAAATTATTATTCTCAAAAAAAAACCCCACAAAAAATCAAAAACCAGAAGGGCTGGATCATAATGAAGTTCATTAGGGGTCATGATTTTTCACTTTTATGTTTATTGAATTTAAGGTGCCTGTTGATATGTTTAGTTGTCTAGCACATTTTTGGCTTAGGAAATCAAAAGAGAATATAGAAATCAGAGTCATTTTAATATAAGGAATAGTTGAAAGCATGTGAAATGAAAATGCCATTTAGCGATAGTTTAAAAGAAATCGTAGGGGAGACACAAGAGGGAAGAGATATGGGAACATATGTATATGTATAACTGATTCACTTTGTTATAAAGCAGAAACTAACACACCATTGTAAAGCAATTATACTCCAATAAAGATGTAAAAAAAAAAAAGAAATCGTAGCAACAGATGAATTCTCTCATATATATAGCACTTTTCATGCCTTTTAAGTTTTAAGACTTCAGAACTAAATTAGCAGCTTCTAGTAGTTTCAGAAGCTGACTTCTACCACATACGTGCTAATTATAAGTACTCTTTTTCATTTAAAATGTCTTAATAGCATGGATTTATGCACAGCTAGATATTAGTTTCCTCACAAATTCGTGCAAAGATGCACCCATTGTTGACATACACTAAGAAAACAAAAAATCATTGGGGACTGTTTCCTGATTCATGCCCTCTGGGCTCTTATTTCACCAAACCATATTAAACAGTAGAAAAAACACAAAATCTTAAAAATCTCAGGTAAAACTTTTTTTCCAGACATTGCTTTGCTGTGTAAGACTAAATACATTTAGAATAGATAGCCTTCCTCAATGTTTAGTAAACCTCTGCTCAGCTGATTTGATTCTCCTTTAATTCTTTTGGTCACTGATTTCAGTTACCATTATTTCAGCTGTTCTGTATCAGAGCACATCATCCTTTAGACATTATTCTAGTCTGTCTGAGTAACCCAAAATTCTGTGCTCTAATTAAGTTATTCAGATGGATAGGTAATTCAATTTCTTTGGGCAATAAGGTCATTTCTGTCAACCAGGGAAGCACAACCAGCGATCCAAAGTTAACTTTTAATTTTGTTACTTAGTATGAACGTTTCTAAAGAACACGAAAATGTAAAATTAGTTTACTCTGGGGGAGAAACATAAAACTTTATCTTTAAACTTAATTCCTGTCAATTATCATAAAACATTTAGATTTATTAAACTTCTTTTCTAATTAAATGACTGTCACTTTTCCTGTACTTAACATGTTAACATTCATATTTCTCTACTTCTTGTATGAAATTGTCTTGAAGTTCAGAAATTATACTCCCTATTCTTTCTTCCTCCTTAAACTCACTTTCTTAATTTTTATAAACCCACCACCACTATTTTTTTAATCTGAAATATTTAGGATCAAATTTTTACAAATAAAATTGTGTATAAAAATTAAGCCAGCTGACGAGAACACAATCCTTCACTGTTTTTCACCTGGAGTTGCGTAATCTCTGTGACACTAAAACAATCCATATCTAAGCCATTACTCACTTTGGTATATGAGATTAAAGGTACTTGAGTTCAGTTACTAAGACCATGTTATCTGTTAACTCAGAAATGAACAGAGTTAGTGTATCGGTTGCTGTCCCAGGGAAGCTGGCACATGTATTCTGTCTGAATTGGATTTTAAAAAACAACAACTTTAGGAAACATAATATTTTAACTAAAATCATCTGGCAATATATTCAGGAAAAAACATCATAATAAAAACATAGCTTAAATATATTTAGTTTCTTCTAGTTAATTAGATTCTCCTCGATGCAGACTTGCTGAGAGTGTTGTTCTTCCCTATTTCAAAAGGGTTCCTTTCCCCCTCACCCTGCTGGAGGCATGAGGTGATTTTAATCTAACATTTACTGTGAGAACATGGTGGCAGGCACTCCCAGAGATAAACCTCAGAAACTAGTGCAGGCTCCCCTGTGACTGGGTGCCCTTGGGGTTTTAAACTGAATTGTCCACACTGAGCTACCAGCAGTTTGTCAGTTATAGTTCAGGTTTTCCTACCCTGGCAATGGTTACCTCCATGAGCTCCACCAGGCTCTCAGGAAATAACAGAAAATAACCCCTCATGCTTCCAGCAGGGGTCGAAAAAAGAGACCCTTTTGGAAATATACCAGAACACTCTGTTCTCTTTAACAAGGCCTGACCTCAGGAGAAACTAACCAGAGCCTAACTTTTTGGGTTTTATCAGAGTCTAATGGAACTGGGGGAAGGAATATCCCTAACTCCAGCCCACTCTAGCTATGCCATCCCACCTGAGGGAGGAGGGAAAAAAATGAGAAACACTTGTGGAGCTTTCAGACCAGAGGCATAGACTCGCTGACAGACTGAGACCTAGTCATAGAACTATAGTATGCTTCCCCTCCCCCAACACCTCACCACCCCATTACTAAAGACCTATTTACCGCAGTTCCGTTTACCTAGTAGATCATGTCTGGCTATCAAGAAGTAATTATAAGGCATACTGAAAGGGAAAAAAAAAACAAAAAACAAAAAA
>NW_006791822.1:5213823-5240371 GCF_000442215.2 Lipotes vexillifer | reverse complement strand
AAAAAAAAAATAAAAAGGCCAAGTAAAAAAAAAAAAAAAAAAAAAAAAAAAAAAACCCCCCCCCCCCCCCCCCCCGGCAAAAAACAAAGTTTCAAAAAGTTTGAAGAGATAGAGCATCAGAACCAGACCTGGCAGGGATGTTAAAATTATCAATATAGGGCATTTAAAACTACTATGATTAATTTGCTCTATGATAGAGGGCTCTAATGGATAAAGTACATAGCATGCAAAAACAAAAGGGCAGTATAAACAGAGATGGAAATCCTTTACAAACAATTACTAGAAGCAAAACACTGTAACAGCAATGAAGAATTACTTTGGTTTTAATGACACACTAGGCATAACTGATGAAAGAAGCTCTGAATTTGAAGATACATCATTGGAGACCTCCTATACTGAAAAGCAAAGAAAACAAATCCCAAAAATAAGGAACAGAATATCCCAGGACTATGGGTAAATTGTAACATATATGTAATGGAAATACTAGAAGGAAAAGAGAAACAGAAGAAATATTTGAAACAATAACTGAGAATTTTCCCTAATTTAATGTCAGATACCAAACTACAGGTCCAGGAGGATCAAAGAAAACCAAGCCATATAAATGCCAACAAATCTACACCTAGGCGTATCACTTTTTAACTACTGAAAATCAAAAATAAAATACTGGAGAAAATAAAAAGCCAGGATTTGGTGCGGGGGGAATACTTTACCTATACAGAAACAGAGATGAGAATTACAGTCTGACTTCTCTTTGGAAACCATAAAAGCAAGAGAGTGGAGTGAACTATTTTAAATGGTCAGGGAAAGACCATCAGCCTATCTGTACCCTGGAAATTATCCTTCAAAAATGAGGGGAAGGAGAGTCAGACAAACAAAAATTGAGGGAATTTGTCGTCAATAGACCTGCCTTGCAAGAAATGTTAAAAGCAGTCCTTTAAAGAGAAGGGAAATAATATAGGTCAGAAACTTAGATCTCTATAATAAGGGAAGAACATCAGAGAAAGAATAAGTGAAAGTAAAATACACTTATTTTTCTTATTGATCAAACATGTAAGTTCAAAATAATAGCAATGTACTTGATTATATATGCTTACATATACGTCTTATATGTGTATATATGCTTGGGTATGAATATATAAGTGAATTGACTGACAGCAATGCTACAAGGGATGGGAGGAAGGAATTAAGGGTTTTTTTTGGTGGTGTTACTTTAAGGTACTCCTCACTACTCCTAAAGTAGTGTAGTGTTTTCTGAAAGTGGACTAGGATTGGCTGTAAATGTGTACTTTCAAACTCTAGGGCTACCATTTAAAAAGTAAATATATGTGTATGTGTGTGTATGTATGTGTATGTATATACAAAATACTTAAAAAAGAATATAGGATCATATATATCCCTTTAAAAACACTAAAGGTAGGGGCTTCCCTGGTGGTGCAGTGGTTGAGAGTCTGCCTGCCAATGCAGGGGACACAGGTTCGTGCCCCGGTCCGGGAAGATCCCACATGCCGTGGAGTGGCTGGGCCCGTGAGCTGTGGCCGCTGAGCCTGCGCGTCCGGAGCCTGTGCTCCACAATGGGAGAGGCCACAACAGTGAGAGGCCTGCGTACCACAAAAAAAAAAAAAAAAAAAAAAAAAAAAAAAACACACACTAAAGGTAAAAAGAGTGGAAGAAAAAAATAGAAACAAAGATAGAAAACAGTAATGGATATGTGACATAGTATTCTAGCTGTACCAATAATGATTTTGAACATCAGTGTTCTAAATGTACCAATTAAAAACAGGGATTGTCAGTGAGTAAGCAAGACCCAAGTATATGCTGCTTACAAGAAACCCATTTTATATGCACACAGAATGCAGAGACAGAGACACGCAGAGACACAGAGACAGACACATGTAGAGACACTGACAGACACGCAGAGACAGTCACAGAGAGACAGACACAGAGATGCACACAGACAGAGACAGACACAGAGACAGATACAGAGAGAGACACGCAGAGACACACACAGAGGCATGCACACACACACAGGCATACACACACACAGGCACACACCCACACCCCCAGGGACATGCCCCCACCAGGGACACAGAGGCACACACCCCTCCAGGTACACAGAGGCACCCCCCCAGACACCCCCAGAGACACGTTCCCTCCCAGACATCCCCACAGACACCCCCAGTGACACAGACACACTCTCCCAGGCACTCCCAGGGGTGCAGAGACACACACCCCCAGGTACCCCCAGAGGCACAGAGACACACCCACAGACACCCACACAGATTACAGTTAAATGGATTGTGACATATACCATGCTAAGTGTAATTATAAATTGCAAGAGTAACTATATTAATTTCAGACAGAGCCAATTTACAATAAGGAAACTTGCCAGCAATAAAGAAGGGCATTACATAATGATAAATGGGCCAGTTCTCCAAGAAGACATCACTATCCTTAATATGTATGCACCAAATAACAGTGTCAAACTATGTGAGGGAAAAATAGAGCTGCAAGAAGAAATAGATGAATCCACTATCCTTTTGGATATTTCAACACCTTCTATCCAAAATGAACATACCTGGCAGGCAGAAAGTCAGTGGGACTTGACTTTTATTATCTAAAATATACAAAGAACTCTTAACAGCAATAGGAAAACAAGCAACCTAACAAAAAAATAGGCCAAAGACTTCACTAAAGAGACATACAGACGTACCACTGTGGTGTGGGATGTTGATAATGAGGGCGGCTCTGTTTGTGTGGGGTTAGGGTCTATATGGGAAAATCTCTGTACCTTCCTCTCAACTTTGCTGTGAATATAAAACTGGCCTAAAAACAGTCTTAATATTTAGAAGAAAAAATTTTTAAATGCCTACTCATAGTATTTTAAACCAACTTAATTTTTTGTGGAATCAAAGTAAACACACCGAAGTAGGATATGCCACTCAAGAAATAGCTGATAAAATTATGGCTTAGACAAAAACTGCCATTTCACAGTAGTGAGAATTTTTTTTTCCCCAAATATTGTTCCTTGATGTTATTTGAAGAAACTTCGAGACAGGCTGTTCCTATGTTTTGGGGGGAAAAGTCATGGGAATTTATCCCTTTTGTTAAGCATTGTAAGCCTGATACCTTTGATAATTGGGCTGCCAAGAGCTACATTGCACAGTGGGACAGTGAGAAAGGTCATTCGAGACAGAGAAGCGTCTTGCCATACAGTGTCACCATGAAGGGACTGTTTCATTGCTGAGTGGGACCTACTGCTTCCTTGTTGAGTGGTACAAGAGGGGTTAACTTTTTTTCCTCAAGATATATAAGTTCAGTTTTAGTGCTGCCTTAATAGCACCGACACCAAGATTCAGAGTTGGCAGTGGAAATGTTTTATATTAAATAATATAATATATATCCAGTAGAAGTCTCTACTGGATAAGGGTCAGAAGTAAATACTGATCTTACTCAGGGTATGAAAAAGTTGTTGCAGATACGTGGGCCAACCCAGTGAACTCTGTGGCTGATGAGCAGCCTTGAACTTTATGAGTAAAGGGAATTAAAAGTTCAGAATCAAACTTACTAAAAGAGAATATTTGAGGGCCAGGAATTTATATTGTGAGACAACCCATATTTTGAGTTAGTAGAGAGAGAATTTTCTTCTGTCTTCGGGAACTTTTATGTGTGGGGGGACAAAAGAAAGGCTAACTCTGATGTGCAGCTGAGTACATAGTTGATTAGAATACTTACTAGGAATTTTACTACATTTGTATATGTATTTAGATAATTGTGCTGTAATCACACATTTGCATAGGTTTTAATGATCCCTAATCTTATTTTCATACATGTATAATTTTATAGAAACATATATCTATGATTAAAATGCTGACTTGCAAATAAAGAATTTATTGAACAAATATGGCAACTTTGAAATGGACTTTCTTGTGTAGGAAAGATAATTTGTGTATTGATCTTTAAACCCGATACTTCATTAACATTTGAAGCTGAAAATACGTTTATTTTGCATAAATTAATGGACATATAATAAAGCTAAAATAGGTTTTTAAAAATCACACATTAAGTACAAAAGGGAATTTAGAAAATAAAGTGTTAACTGGATACCTTCTTGCTTTTTTGTAGCAATTGTACAGAGTTCATACATTATGTTCTATACATCAAGGAATGCAATTTTATTCAAGATTTATTTATTTTTAAAAGCTATGTGATTGGGTGATATTTTAGGTCATGAAAGACAGAGTTTTCAAATAATAGGTGAGATGAGAATACAGAACACTGTTGCCGTGTCAGTGGAGGCTCTTAATCTTAATAGTTCCTCAAATATTAAAAAAAAAAAAAATGGAGGTGTGGTGAAAACTAACATAGAAGTCATGAGTAGTAAAAGTAAAAGGAGAAAGTCATTGTTTTTCAGTAAAGCTTTAACAAATGAATATAACATAACAAAAGAGAAAATGCTGCAGCTTAGAAAGTAATTTGCCATAGTACCATTTCATTTCTAGTTGATAATAGGTTTTGTGTCCTGTGTTCTACAGTAATATGTTCATTACACACACAACTTAGAGCAAAGTTAGCCAAAGAGTCTCTTAAAAATATAAAATGGTTATTTTTATATGATCTTTTGAGCTACATAAGCCTGGCATTAGGTTACCTAGAGCTGCGGTCCCCAAACTTTGGAGCACCAGAGACCGGTTTCACGGAAGACAGTTTTTCCACAGACTGGGGTGGGGGGATGGTTTTGGGATGACTCAAGTGCGTTACATTTATTGTGCACTTTATTTCTATTATTATTACATTGTAATATATAATGAAATAATTATACAACTCACCATAATGTAGAATCAGTGGGAGCCCTGAGCTTGTTTTCACTTGTCACTCACTGATAGGGTTCTGATATGAGTCTGCAAGCAACTGATTTATTATGGTCTCTGTGCAGTCAAACCTCTGCTAATGATAATCTGTATTTGTAGCTGCTCCCCAGCGCTAGCATCACCTCAGCTCCGCCTCGGATCATCAGGCATTAGATTCTCATAAGGAGCATGCAACTTAGATCCCTCACGTGTGCAGAGCATAGTAGGTTTCATGCTCCTATGAGAATCTAATGGTGCTGCTGATCAGACAGGAGACACAGCTCAGGCGGTAATGTGAGCGATGGGGAGCGGCTGTAAATACGGATGAAGCTTCACTCGCTCACCCGCCGCTCACCTCCTGCTGTGTGGCCTGGTTCCTAACAGGCCACAGACAGGTATTGGTCGGTCTGTGACCCAGAGGTTTAGGACCCTGGACCTAGAGGATCATAATTCAATATTAAGATAAAATGTGAGTAAGAATTTTTAGTTTCTGTTGAAGAAAAATTATTTTACCAGCACTCAGTTTATTTCCCAACATTTAAGGAGGGCATGCTTTTTTCTGTGTATATCACTCATTTGTCTAAACTGGAGAGTGATAGTACCACTCCAGCAGATCAGCACTCCATAAGCCT
The DNA here is from genome assembly GCF_000442215.2 of Lipotes vexillifer. Classification (NCBI taxonomy): domain Eukaryota; kingdom Metazoa; phylum Chordata; class Mammalia; order Artiodactyla; family Lipotidae; genus Lipotes; species Lipotes vexillifer. Next base: position 5,234,892 of record NW_006791822.1, on the reverse strand, counting down.
CATCTCATGTTGGCATACACTCCATCACATACCTGTTCATGAGGAAGCAAAACAAACCCATCCATCAATTAATCAACTAATCCATCAAATCTGAAGTATAATTGTAAAAAGTGTTCTTGTAAAATGTGTTCAGAAAAATAATTTTTCCTTTAGCCAAGCAAGGGCTAAATTGGATAACACAGATGTGGTATTTTATTTAATTGAAGGACCTTGGTTTAATTAATGATGGCACACACAGGCCTATTTAATATTCATGGCTAGAAAGTATAAAACCAGCATGTGTCTTAGTCCTGTGCATCTGGCTTATAAAGTCTATTTTATTTTTTTTGTCTGTGTCAAAATTTGGATTTGCTTTTCATCAGATTAACAGCGCTTTTTTAGGAGATGTAGACTTTTTAAATCTCTTTATCTACAACACTTTGCAAATACAAACTAAGCAGCACAAAGGGGCAATGAATATTCATAGGATGAATAAATGGATAAAAGTACAAAATGAACACCCTAATGATAAGTAGATTGGAATGAAAAAGAACAAATAGGATTAAATAATCAAAACTATTTTATTTGGAATGCACATATTTTTATGAGCTTTGGCTGAAAGAGACAACAAAAATAGTTTTAATTATAACAGGTAAGAATGTAAAATAATGGAGGGATAGCATAAGAATGGGCTTTTTCCTTTGAACACTTTTTTTGAAATTTAAAATTTCCTTAACGTGTTTTTATTTGAATCTTCAATGAAAAAAGTCAGCAGTTGCTGCCCTTTCTAATCTTTTTTTCTAACTGCTTTGTATTAAAAATAAGTTTTTCCTACTGCTAGTTTCCATGTGGACAGCTGATTCCTGAGCATGTTCTTAGGCTTTTTCCTTCGCCCATTTTTTCCCCCCAGGTGGGGATAAGGGGCTGTGTCTTGCCTGATTGTTAATCTCAGAAGAGATGATTGGCTCACACGTGATTGGCTCACACCCTCCTCTCCAGAGCCAGCCTGCCCCACCCCTCCAGGCAGTCAGTCGTTTGTGCAGAAGCTCTACCCTGTTGGGCGGGCTTCACTGGTCCAGCCTGGTCTGTACCTTGCTGAGTAGGTCTGCCTGATTCTGGGTTCAAGCAACCCTGAAGGCCTATTCTCTAGTCTGTCCTCTATCAGGGATAAAGTTGAAGGTTTGGATCCATCTGCCCCTGTTTTGACTTAACGTCTCAACTTGTTCAGAATCCAACAGGGATGGAATGTGTATTTGTTTTCATCAAGCTATGTTTTTCCTTTCTATATCCAAGTACTTATCTGAGGCTTATTATCTTCCTTTAATTAATTATGCTGTTACAATGCCAAGACTTCTCTCCTTTTTCTAATCTGAGTTTTAACATGATTACTGAGTTCTAATTCCAATGTAGTAGTTTCTGATTTCTTACAATAAAACCCTACACTTAATTTACTGATGTTTCCTTTCTAGTTGAACAAGTGAAACATGTTCTCTTTCTGTCTTTTAAATTGCATATTTCACACCTCTAACCCTGGGATTCTGAATACAAGTGGCATTAAACACTGAGCCTCGACCAAGGGCCCCACAGATTATCTATAAAAAACAAAGAATCCAAGTCACATTCCTTTCAGGTAGGATGAGTCCCCATAATTACTAGACAGTAAATATCCACCAGAGGTGCAGCCCAACAAGCCAGTGTTGACTGTCTGTGACATGTGCTCCAATCTACCTGGCTACTGTTTTAACTAATAATCTAGAAGATGCTGCGACCAGTTAAAACCACCCAGTTTTCTATTCCAATTATCTGTGATTCCCCAAAACAACTCCTCTCTGGTTGGGTATCATCTCCCACACTATCATCACAGAATGGTCTGTCATTACTTTCCTCTCACCCAAAACCCCCTCCTTTATTACCAGATCATTTCACCACGTACTCTGGAACCTCTGCATATTTTGGAAAACAAATTCTCATCCTAACTTCTCCCTTCAACATTCCCTTTGTTGACTTGTACCGAAACTGGAAACTTTCTCTTACCCTCTTAGGTATATAGTGTTTTTTCTTGCATACCCAGGGCCCTCAAAACAAGAAAGTGCGGACAGAAACCTACATGGTATTGTTTGCTGCTGCTTCTACACAAACCATCTGCACCTTTTGTAAAATAGCCTTCTTGCACTCAGGTTAAAGACAATAAGCTATAGCACCCTGACTCTCATTTTTCCCCAAGTAAATTTCATTTTCTGCTGATTTCCTAGATCAAACTTTTCTATCCTTTTGAAGATTTTTGCTGACTTCTAGTTTTATCTGGAATATCCAACAGCAACTAGTCTTAGTTACAGGATACCCTTGTATCTGTTGGACTTCTTGCACTACTTTAAGGATACATTCTTTTAAATAATACTGATTTCCTACATAGTTGAAATCAAGTTCAAATCCCATATCTTAGGTCAGTTTTTCTTATTCAATTATTCCCACTATATTTCTTCTCTGGCGTGATTGAAAAACCCAATCCTATAATATCTTAAGTTTTTTTTTTAGATTTTTAAAATCAGCTTCTTATTTGGCCTGTCAGCTTTCTAGTAAGGCATATTATTTCAACTCAGTTTTACCAGTGTTCTTTATTTAAACTTACCTGTTAAAACTACAGTCTGAGAAACTCAAATTATGATACTATTCATTCTCTGTGCCAAATGTGAGGCAGCTGAAAATTCGTCTATGAAATCATATAACCTTGAAGGCTTCCCGCTACTAATTTTAGTGTTCACCTCAATTGTGCCTTCTGTGTTGCAGAACAAACTTCTGTTTCTCTCATTTTTCACATCAGCTACTTCAATAATTGTCCAGTCTCCTTAAATATTTGACCATCTATCTCAGCATAATTACAATTTCTTCACAGAAAAAATGAAAGTCAACATCTTGCCTTACATTGATGCTTTGAATGTAATTGATACTGTCATGGTAATGATCTGAGTTTTAGAAAAATTGCAAATTTTCAAATGTGCTTAAGATTACTTTCTAACTTAGCAATACATAAGAGAAACACATCACATTAAAGTAAAAGGATTTTGATATGTAAAGTGTTTCAGATAGTTATAAGAGTTTAACTTTGGTACTAGTCCTCCATTTTAAAGAAGTAATAATCTTAATTGCAGATAAAATTACCAAATCATTTATTTCTCTTTCTAATCCTTATTGTTAACAAAGAATTTACTTTGCACATAGAATTCTGCTGACTCCATGAAGATACTTAGATAACCCACACTCTAATCTATATAAACTAATAGTTAAAGAGAAATTTTAGTTTCAGTAACTGCCTCTGAGTTTAATATTTATTTCTATAGGGGTGGTAGTTATCTTTTTTGTATTTTGTGTGTGCATCTAACTAGAATGAGAAGAAAGTACTGCCTTTCAGTTAAATTGGAATATGAAATTACTTTAAATGACCTTGCTTATAGATTTAATGTCCAACTTGATTTTGTGGGAATATACCACTTTTTTAAAACCTCTAGCTTCACTATTAATATCCTTTTTATTATTTTAAGTTCATGTCTTAAACTTGAAATGACTTTAAGATCTGGTAAAACCTGAAATGATTTGTGTAATTTATAAAAGCACTTAACAGATCTATTTTAGGAAACATTCTAGGCATCTATGACACTCACGGGGAATTTTTTAAAGACCATTATTGCTTTACAGAGCTGAAAGTGATGAAATACCCTTAAAGTTGTTAGCCAAATCAATAAAAAGACCAATGGATCATTTGCAACTAGGTTGCTCAAGTTAGTGTTTAATTTGCAAGTATGGTTCTCCGTCATTTGATCATGCTGTAAATTGATTGATTGATTGATATTTAACCCAAACATGTGACACAACAGTATAGTTTATTTTAGTGTTTTATGAATGTGATTTTTCCTAGAGAATTTATATTCAAATTATTCAAACATACACACTTGGTGTTCCCTTGTAGTTTAAATCTTTTTGCTCTGGATTTGATCATTGGGCCAATGATAGCAAAATCATAGGTTTGGTTATTCTTGCTCTATTTGCCCATTGCCCATTGGACCTGAGATGGGGGGAGGGTTGGCCCTACACACAAAAGCTCTCCCAGGCAAGTCCAGGAAACTCTTCCCTGTCTTTGGGACACATGATGAGCTACCGGAATTATCACCTTCCTTTAGGTCTATATATATTTGCCACAGGTCTCTTGGGTAATGGGCTACAACTTTTCTGTTTAGCTTTGTTCCCCATTGCCTGACCTCCACTTCCTCTCACTCTTTTAATAAAAAAGGAGAAAGGAATTTTTAACTCGGGAGGAATCATTATTGTGAAGGGAAGGGAATTTATCAAAATACTATGGCCATTTCTGAAGGAGTCTCTTACCCAGAGCATTTTATTGGATTTTAGTTGACAAAGAGGCTAATAGTTGACCCTTACAAAGTATTGTATTGGTTAGGATTTTAGACATTAACTTTCTATAGAATAAAATATCAAAAAGTATGGATTCATAATTTTAAAATTTGAGTTCTGCTAAAGAGATCAGTATGTGGTCTGGTTTAGCACAATGGCAGATCTCCTCTTAAAATTCTTTATTTCTGCCTCCAATATGGTACCATTTTTAAAATAATCAGCCTTGCAGTTGGCTGTTACTTAATAAATATCCATATTATGAAATAAGTACCTTCTTTCTCTAATATTTTTATTTTAGATAGATCTTAGCAAATTATTGCCAACTATACTTTCAGGTATCAATTAACCTTAATGAGCCCCTGTCATTAAGAATATTAAGTTTTGCCTCCTACTGGACTTAATTCATTTATCAAATATATGTTGATCACCAGTTATAACTAGGTATCTACTATGGTATCTACTAGACGTTAAATTTTATAAAATATCCACAGGAGAAAATGGAAAGGAGTAATTTTCAAGGACACATGTCTCCCGCATGTTTTTCCTCCAATTCTTTTTTTTTTTTACATCTTTATTGGAGTATGATTGCTTTACAATGGTGTGTTAATTTCTGCTTTATAACAAAGTGAATCAGTTATACATATACATATGTTCCCATATCTCTTCCCTCTTGCGTCTCCCTGTCTCCCACCCTCCCTATCCCACCCCTCTAGGTCGCCACAAAGCACAGAACTGATCTCCCTGTGCGATGCAGCTGCTTCCCACTAGCTATCTATTTTACGTTTGGTAGTGCCTCCAACTCTTTTTTAACTTAAAGGAAACTTTTTGCTGATAGTTCCTAGTGCATTTAAAGTAGTTTCATAAGGATACATTCCAAAATGAATTACATTCAATAATTTTAGAATAAGACTCATTCAACTAGTTCTAGATCCAGAGTCTCTTTGCTAGGGATTAGTTAACAATAGTGAAAACATCTTTAAATTGAACCTAGTAATAACCTTTTACTCTTAGTACTAATTGAATGATTGTTTACTGACCATGTGATGTGTATGTTTACTATTCTTGCATGCAAGAAATTGAAAAAACTTTTTCTAGGACATTTGATTTTCTCCATGAGTAGTTAAACAGGCATTACAATTTGTAATTGAAATGTTGCTTTCACTAAAAGTGTCCTGATTATTTTTAATCGCCATGTAAAAGAACTATCAAAAAAAAAAAACTGAGAATTCATCATGGCCAATGCCCTCACAGATCTCTCAGTCTTTGGAGAATGTTTGTGTGCACATGCATGTGTGTATTAGTGACCAAGGGTTTATATCCTCTGTACTGAACGATCTCGTGTACGTGTATTATTGCCCTACATGTACACGATGAAACATGACAAAACCACTATTGTAATTACATAATTATGAAGAAAAAGAATGTGTTTCTGTTTGCAGTTTGTACTAGTGGAAGAGGCAAGAAAATAGGAAAATGTGATTTTGTCATCAGAGATTCTTAAGGAATTCGGTTTGGTTCTTTGTTTCCTCATAGAAAGTGTTTTTCCATCTCTTGGGAACACAGTGAGCGTGCTTTCTCTAAACACCTTCAGCTGTTCTCCTTCACCTCTGGTTCCACCAACTGGTACCAAAAAAAGATGATCTTCTTTAAAGCCTACACAATCTTGCTGTGGTTGCTGCATCGTTGGACGTAGTTGTAAGGAGAGGAGATGATATTCCACCAGGAAGATGTATCTATAGGCAGTGAATGTGTAACATAAACAAGAAATTAAATTGAGAAAGGTACTACAAGAACCTGAAAAAATATATCACTATGTTAGAAACTAAAGTCATTCTCGAGGACCTAAATGCTCTTCATCTCTTATGTGGGAGTATTAATTTTTCCTCAGCATACCTTAGTTGAATCACCTATCAGTCTGTCCTGAACAGGCCTTTAATTATTCAAAAAATATTTTAACTTCCCAACTGAGTTTCAGAAAGAAAATGAGATTAGGAAAAAATATTGCATGAAAATACCAGAGATGAGCAAAGGAAGGGATATTATCAAAAGTAAAAGAATGCTTCTGAATATTTCATTTATATTGTATAATGAATCTCTCCATTTGTAAAGGTATTTTAAAAAGATAATGGACAAGCATTCTTTTATGTTCATTTTATAGTTTCTGCTTCAAGATGATAGTTTTATATATATATATATGTATATATATATATATATACACACACACACACATATATATATATATATATATATATATATATATATAATATCAAAACACCAAATAAACTAAGTGGAAAGTAAATCAAAACTAGTTGTTTGGCATCAGTCAACCTATTTTTGTGGCTAAATTTTACACTTCTCAATATTTTATTTGAGTACTAAGTACAGAACTCTCTCTGCTGGATTCACACACATGTTGAATTTTCTTTCCTCTGCAAAAGTCAAACTAGGAACTTCCTTTTCTCCTGAAGTAACATAAAAATGGAGAACTCATTGAGGACCATGAGAGAACTAGGCATCATTATGAAATCTATCTGTGCCAAATGAAATTTTAATGTATAATAAACATTAATATTTCTATCTATTTGGAAGTCAATTTTCCTTGTATTTTCAAAATTTTCTTAAAAGTCAATTGCAGTGTATTTAATTGTCTTGTCTCTTGAGTTGGAGTTTATTCCCCACATTCCTTTTTTTTGTGTGGTGGTAAATGTCAATTGTATCTTACACTCTGATTCATACAGGGAAGTACTCCCTTACCAAGTTGACTTAAACCTGTCATAGGAATCAGGTATTTTATGTCACTTATCCAGACTCACACTATGTATCATGGGCTCAAATTCTAAACACCTTGAATAACCAGTGTCCTGCATTTTCACATCCTGAGTTTCCTCAGGGCTCATCGTGGGGAGTAGCTGCAGTTTGATGGCTGCTAGATGGCAGGTATTCTTTCCTTCTTGAGTTCCCTCAGGGTTCACCAGCTCACCTTGGAGGGCTTCAAGCGCTGATGACTGTGACATCCTTTGTTTACTGATATGGCAGGAAATATTTCATTTCTTATTATCTAAAGTTCATCCTTCAGAGATAACGTCACTGTTTTACTGTGGGAAAAAAAAATATAATGATGAAATAGGAAGAGATGATATCATGCATGTATGTTTTTTCAAACGGGCAAGTTTCCTCCATGCTGCCAAATGAGACCTGAGGAAGGCAAGATCAGAAAATTGAACTATATCATCAGATAGAATTTTGAACCTTTGTGGCCTAGGCTGTCTTTGAGGGATAATCTGAATAATCAGTTCACCCCAAATACATCTAGCAGGAGAAAGCATTTTTATTTGCATAACAAATAAAAAATCCAGAAGGAATATAGTGCCTTGATTCATCTCAATTTGCTTATTACCATAAAGGCAAATGCATTTCATTTCCTGGAAACTGAAAGTGTATATCAGTTACACATATAGTTAAATGAAGAACATCTCTTAAGAAAAATATTTGTGATCCTAATTAAAAAACCAAAGTGATTTAGTTGTATCAGCTAAAATAATGTGAGGCAGGGTTTACCTCAAATACTTCTATTGCTATTTTCAGTGTGTTTTCCTCCCTGTTTCTCAGAGGTCACTTTCCCTCTTGACACCAATGCATATACGTATTCCAAGAATACTATCATTTAGGTGCTATATTTTTTAAAGACCACAGCAAAAGAGAACCTAGTAAAAATTCCTAATAATCGATTAAATTTATATAATATCTTGAAAGAAATGCACACAGGATACGGAAATATGGTATATCTTTCTCTTTGTTCAGATCTTGTTTTATATATTTCAGTATCATTTTATACTCTTCATAGGTCCTGATACTTTTCATTTACACACATTTCTAAGTATTATTTTTTAGTCTGAAATTCTCATTTTCATTTCTATGTACTATTTGCTCAAGTAGACAAAATCTGTTTTTGTAGATTGTTTTCATATCTAGCCACTTTATCAAATTTTACAAGTTATCCCAACTTATAAAAAAATCTATTGGATTTGTCAGGTCTAAAAACAGATAAATAGTTTGTTTATTATACTAGTTATTTTGTGTGTTTGCATAAATTTGTCAGAAATGTAGGCAATATTAAATAAAGATGGCCATATATGGTATCTATCCCTAGTAGAATAGTTTTTAACTTTCTGCTGGTCTTTGGTAACCATTTAAATATCATTATATATGATTATACTTATTTTTTTGAGTGTTTACTAGAGACTTAGAATATTAAAACTGCTGCCAGATATTATATAACTTTTCAGTATATATTGATGTTATTAAAAGTCCTATAAGTTTTGGAATGCTTTTATTTCACTTAATCCATTGCTAGATAAGATATTTTTCAGCTATTAAAACATTTTTGCTTATGTTATTATTAGTATTATTCCAATTAAAATTTTCACTGTAATCAGAAGGTTAAGAAAACCTTATGCCCTGAAATAAGGTTGACCTTGTCTTGCCTTCCTAAGTTCTTGATGGTCTGCAGGGTCCAAGTACCTGAACACCTGAAGAGCAGCAGCAGTCTTTTTTTCACACCAGCTATCCTCATCCAGGCCATATGGTGGCCTTTACCATGGATAACTGGTTAGCTCTCCATTTTCCTAACTGAAAATTAGGTCCAGTCCTGAATCTCAATCTGCTTCTCTGGGTCCTCAGGACTTTCGGGACTTGACTTTGCCTGTGTCCTCTCCCAGGAGGCTGCAGTGTAAGTCCTCAATCCATCAACTACCACTCTAGATTTCATGATGATTCAATATAAATTAAGCCTTCAATAAGCCTCTTATCCTACCTCACTAACCTGATGAAAAGACCATTATCTGCTCTGTCTTCATCATGCCTTTCAGATCACATGACTTTTAACTGCCACTTAAACAGAGAATTACCATCTTAGAGTTTCTGCCTACTTGACCCAATTCATCCAAAAAGTCTTTAACTTTTTCAGTAACAATGTTTCTGAGGTTTCCAAATGTTAGATCTATGTTGAAAAGGAGTTTCTATGAAAAGCAAAAATGAAGAATTTCTCAGATTGAAAAAAATGCACAGGTTTGTTTACTTTACCTAAACAGAATGTTAAAGAATCCCATTCCAAACACATAAAAAAAAAAAAAATCTAATTCATGATTTGCATATGTGAGCTTTTTATTAAGCACCTGCCATGTATTTTGTACTGTTACATCTTAGGCACTGATATTACAGTAGTGAATATCTGCCTTCATGATACTTAAATTTGGGAGTGGAAGACACAGACATGTAAATAGATAAATTGACATGATTTCAGATAGTGAGAAATGCCATGAGGACAGGAAAGTGACAGAGTGATGATAGAGATTACTTAGTTGGTCTAATCAAGGTTGATCTCCTCAAAGAAGTGACGAAGAGCTGGTACTTGACTGACAAAAACAAAGCCAAACACATGTAAATATTAGAACAAAGAATTCTACCAAGAATATCCAAGTTGAGAAAAAAATCAATAAGCATAAGCATATTGCATATGAGAAACAAAAGGCCAGGGGCTGGAATTTAGAAGTGGGGGAAAGAGGTAGGCCCACCCTTGTCAGAACACTTAAGTCAGGATAGGGAGTTTGAATGTTTTTGTAAGTCTAATGGGTATTCTTTAGATAATAGGTATATGAGTCTTTTACTTTTATATCTAAATACTAAACAGCTTTATTTGAAGAAATACAATGCAGAGGAATATCACATGAATTTTTCTGTATTATGCTGAAGATGCTATTTTTAAACAAAGAACATTTTTATTATAAACATCAATTGTGTATTAAAAGTAAAATACAGTATTGGGGAAGGAGACTTTTACAGCATTGTTAAATCAAAGTAATATCTCGTGTTGTAACTAGCAGGTTATTGTAAAAAGTCAGAGCAAAATTTGCTACTTAATATGATTTCTAGAACATTTTAAAAGTTGAGACACCTCAAAAATACTCAGATAGTGTATCGTAAATCTATCAGTATACTGTAAAATTAGTCAAAATGCACTCACTATATGGAAATTTGTTCCTTCTTTACATGCCAGCTAGAAAAAGCTGACAAGTCTGTTTTGTGACAAATCTTCTGCCAGAAATGATTTCCTGTTACCTGTGAATAGGAATGAATCTCCTGTATAATTTAAGTTGGAGAATATACTTCACAATATTAATATCTACTTGGAAATATTTAATACATTTAGTTTCATCTATATCAACATGTATATTTAATCTTTATGATTTTAGACAGTCTATTGTATACAATGCAACATATCATATCACTGAAACAAGTAGCCATAATATAGATTTGGAAAAAATATGTATACTTACCTGTAATCTTCAAAGACTAAAAAGGACATGTCCCAATAACAATTTATAGGTTAATTTATAATTTGATAACAGGACCTATGATCAATATTCATCCAGAAAAGTTTAGTTTCTTGCACAGATGCGTGATTAATAAGCCACATGTGGTTATGTAGCTATGTGGTTGAAACCTTTCTTGTATTAGTAAATTAAAAATAGAGGCAGAGATAATACTTTTATTATACTAAATATAATATTACAATTAGGGAGTGTATATCAATTAGTTAAAATAATTGTTTTGATTCCAGTTGAGAATTAAAGAATAGCCGTAAACGTTTAAATGAAGAAGTCTATAATAGCAAGATAATTCATAATTTAAAGGTGATGAAAAGGAAGAATCAATCATTGGGGGAAAAAACTAAGTATCTTTGTAAGGAAAGAGGCTATACGCTGTTAATTTATTGTGCAGGTTTCCCTTGCTATCCGAAAGTAGACCATTATATGAAATCTTTCATAAGCCAAAATGGAATAAAGAGAATAAGCAATTATCTTAGGACACATCTTGCTAATGGATGCACAAAATAAACTGGGATAAAGTACAGATGCTCCCGGGAAAAGTTCAGAGCTGCGATGGCCTGATGCTGAGATGCTGAGTGTATTTTCTAGGGAAGGAGCTTGGTGGAGCTACTCTAGCTGTTTGAGATGTGTGCTGCCTCTGTAACTGCTCGCTGCAAAGCAAATGCTGAATGCTATTTTTACTTCTTGGAAAAGTGAAAATCCTCTTTGGATTTTTTTCGGTTAGCAAAAACCGGTGTAAAGTGAACTTTTGAAAATCAGGGGATACCTGTATAAATACCGAGCTCTCACCCCTTTATTTTTGCTGGGCTGCAACCTCAGTGGCATGAGTAGAAGGATGATACTCCTTTATTGTGCATGTATGTACCTATCTATATAAGGATGCACACATACTGAAATGAACATATCTGAATGAATATGTAGGTGGGAATATATGTCCACTCCAAGTTTTCAAGCCTGAACATCAGTATCTGTAAGGTTTACCCAGCTTCTACCACTCCTCATGCCATACATCTAAAGAAGGTAAAGAACACAGCTAAGGGAGGAAATGGAAGAAAATTTTCTTGGATGAGTCTAATCAGGTTCTCCAAACTCTGTGTTGGTAGCAGATACTGGAAAATTTAGAAACCATGCCTCTATTTTCAATGACAGGAGAAATAAATAAATAAATAAATAAATATAAAATATTAAGCTTGCGGTTTAAAATGGGACCAACCATCTTCTGATTAAAAACAAATAATTCTATCAACCCCTATTTTTGACATTATAGTGGATGCTGCAGACAGACAAGACAGGCTTTGCCCTTAAGAAACTCGTATTCCCTAATCAGGTTTAAAAACAATGAAGTTTCCTGGAATAATAGTCTACCTTTTTACTTTTAGAAGATGAAGTCTAAAATCTTCCTCAGGAAACTGCTCTTATTATTAGTATCACACATTTCATTTGAGTAAGAATGACCTCCCCCTTTTACATTTCTGAGTATAGCTCTTATTTTCTGAAACAACGAATGTATTGGAGTCACTGAGCCTCAGTGAGTGATTAAATGATGCTTGGGTGAACGAAGTTGGTCCAATTTGAGGGAAGAGGGTCTTTCATTATAAGGGAGGTATAAATTCAATTTTCCCTTCTGGACTTGTTGGCATAAGGCTGTGGAATTCAAACTGTCTTGGCTGTGAAAAGAGGGTTTGGACTTCCTGAGAAGTCAGAAGGAAGCCAGCTTCAAGGCTATAGAGCTGATAATGGCTTTGGTTTAAAGTGAGTACTGCTATTGTTTTCTACGAAAGATATCAACCTTCCCTTGAAGTATTCATTTCTTAAACAAGCGAATTTTCAATAGCTCTGTTTCTATCATGCATGTCTAAAAGAATACCGACAAAATGTTATCAGCTCTAATAAGACTGCAGAAGTTAAACATGCATAAATAAGCAATTGAGTTACCTCATAAATATTAAAAGAGTGGGGACTTGCATCAGTGAGCCAGTAGAAAAATATATGATATTATATAATAAACTGAAATCTGCACAGCAAACACTCTCTACAAGGCAATGTCTAATGATAATTTTTAGGTTCCTGATCCAAGAACACCAATATATAACTAGATAGCTAGTGATCACAACAACAAGACTTTCTACCACTGATGCTACAAAAAAAAAAAGAAAATAAGTAATAATGGTAGGTTAAAAAAAAAAATAGACCACCTACAAGAAGATCTACTAGAGAGCAAAATACATTATTGCAAGATACTTTAACATCATTGATACAAGAGAAATTCAAAAAAGGTTATAGAATTTCAAATTTGGAAACAAGATTATGGAAAACATTATTGAAATAAGTAACATAGGTAGGAAAGGAAAATAATTTGGCCCTCCAGCCTTCTAGGTTCTTGGCTGAGATTCCCCCCAGCCAATGAAAGACAGATAAACAGGAGAAAAATATAAGTTTAATAACATGGGTACCTCCAGTATACATGGGAGATACCCAGTAAAACTGAGTAACTCTTCAAAAGGCCCAAGCCACCACCTTAAATACCATTTCCAACTAAAGACAAAAGAAAGCTGTTGGGGATGGGGCAAAGGCCAATTAAGGGAGGTTACCAGAAAAAGCATAGTAACAGGAATATGGCTGTTATGAAGATTTAAGTCAGGTGCTTTATCCATTGATAAGAGTTTCTAGAGTTTTAGTCATCCCTCTCTGCCTGGTACAGAGAGGGAGAAACCCTTAAAAATGGAGATTTCCTTTATAAATATAAATGGCCCTTAAAAGAATAACTTCCATTCTGTTTTCAGAGCTTTTCCTGTGTCTGCTGTTTTGGGTTTTTGTTTTTGTTTTTTATTTTTAAACCCTCAAAATAATTCTTATGCTAAAAAGGCACTTCAGGGATGGTATATTCTGCTCCCCTTCAATAATGCCTCTGAAACTTCCAAAAAATTCCACAATTCAGAAACTGAGTTGGTAGATTGCTCCATTTTCATTGAATAAGTCTCTTAGTCCTGAGAATAGGTCATTTCAGTTAAATAGTTGAGTCTCGTTTCAGAAGGTGGTGATGCAGGTTGGATCCCAAAGTTAGGCCTATATGGTGCAGGAAATCAGGTACTTAATAAGAGGCATTTCTTTGGAAACAAAAGAAGAACAAAGTTGAATCATTGGTGCAAATTATAAGCCCAGTTTTTAAGTTCTTAGGGCAGGCATATGTCAGGCTCGAAGCATCTTCAGATGAAGTGAGGGGCAATCTGACAGATTTTTTTCTGGTTTGCAATTTGAATGTCTCTGGTGATCTTTCTGAGTGGCCCATGCAGCAACAGGAATAAAGACTGTCCATAAAGCTGTTGTGGTGATTTCTCTGAAGTTCATATGAAGTTGTTCACATTGCAGAACTTCAGGAAAAGGGAAGTTTCCTTCTTAGTGATTCTAGGTCAGAGGGTGGAAGTAAATTGGAAACATTAGTGTGGAGAGTTGTAGCAAGATATTGGAGGACACTAGAAGAATTCAGGATCCAGTCCATTTTGCAGGTAGATTAAAAAACTTGAAAGACAATAGGACTAGAATCTGATATCCACAAAGGTGTGCTACTGAAACATAACTTTTTCTCTCTATGATCACTTCCATTTTTACCAAAGATAATTATAGTAAAACTAATTTTTTTTGCTTTAAGCTTGGCCTGATTATTTGCATAAGTGCAGCAAGGATAGTGATTGGCCATATAGGCTCTTTTAAGTTTGCTTTGCTAGAACTTTTTATAAGCAATCTCAGATTGGATTTTTAAAAACCTCTTGAGGCTAGGAAGCCAAGCCAAAAATCACTATTAGACTTCACCTGCAATACCTATAACTTTGAGTTAATTTTACGTTTCTCAAGATCCCTCAAATATCCTGCCAGAAAGTGACCTTCCTTACCTTGTAAGGCAGTTGGCAACCCTGTGAGCAAGGTACTAGACTGCACTTTTATTTCCCCAAGGGGCTTTATTGGCTCCGTAAAGTCAACGTTAGTTTCTTAAAACTGTCTTGTCATATCTAAATCTAGGTATGTCATTCTCAAATAAGACATTCCAGTCAAAGCTTTGGTAATATAATCAATGTTTCCCATTGTGTCTTGTTACAAGGAGAACAGATTCTTACTGAACTTACGTAAATAATTACGTTGCCATGAAAATGAGAATACTTACTAAATTTCTGAATTCTGGAAGGATGAAGTAGGAAAGAAAAGTAATTGTTTCATCTTTGTTAAAAAAAAATATACTTTACCAAGTTGCTATAAGTCATAGATAGCTTAAGAGAAAAGATTTTCTTAAATCTGGAAAAACAAGACATCGAAGAACCAGCAATGTTTTAAACAAAATGTCATAAAAATTATAATCATCATCATTTCATTCAGTCTCGTATAATCAATTCTTATTAATCTTGATATTTTGTTACCAGTTTTATGAAGCCATCAGTTTCTCTATTAGAGTTCTGTAAATTCTTACTCAGTTTAGTGATATGATCCAAAAGTTATCAGAAACCTATACTTGTCAGAATCTTTTCTATTCATTTCTTTGAAAATGAAGCACTTTTGCAAAAGCATCAGAGTAAAACAATAACTGTCTGTAAATGACGAAAGACTTAAAAACGGCCGTGGTTAAAGATCTGATGAGAGCTCATTATAATGCAGTTGAAAAGGTAATTTGGTTCTTTCTGTGACATATATTTTAAGATAACTATAATTACACCTGAATTTTGTAAAATTTCTGGATTAATAACACATATCCATACAAATATAACCTAAAAAAGTTTAGCATCACTTCCTATTTGACAGTGTTTCTCATGTAATTTATCACATGAAATAAACCTAATTTAATGTCTCTTTTTAAGAGAAGAGAGAAGCATTTCTTTTGAGATGTTACAGCAGAGCTCTGAAATATCTCAAAGTTAGTTCTAGGTCAAAAAGACTTCATGTAGAATTTGTTTTGGGAAAGTTTGTCAAATATCAAAATACTTGGACACGACTAAATAGTATCACAAATCGTTTTGAATAATATCTATTTAATCAAAGTTACAATAAGATTCCCAAAGCAAATACAAAAGGTTACATAGTTGTGAGCAAAACTTGCCTTTTTAATATTGAGAACATATGATTTTCTTAAGTGTTAAAAAACAAGACAATAGGCTCAAAATGAAGTTACTTATGCTAAGACCCCTGTCACTAATCCAAGACTCAGTTTTGTTTCTCCCTGAAATGGAACCTTAAACAATTCAATTAGGAATTTCCTGATCAGCACTAGTTAGGTAATCTGCATGATAGACTCCTGCCATCTCCTACAGGAAAGTAACTTTGAAATAAACCGACACACTTTTTTGTCTAGTATAACTTCCTTTTTCCTTCTGCCTATAAAAGTCTTTTATTTTGTATAGCTCCCTAGAGCTCCTTGGAGCTCCTTTATATCTTCTATATTGGTTGCTGCCTATTTGAATCAAGTTTTGCTCAAATAAACTCTTAAAATGTTTAATAAACCTCAGCTTATATTTTAACATATGTAATCAAAGACCTAATAAACACAATATGAAGCAGAGGAAATTATTTTTTTAATTAAAAAATTTTTTTAATTGAAGTATAGTTGATTTACAATGTGTTAGTTTCTGATGTACAGCAAAGTGATTAAGTTATATATATATATATATATATATATATATATATATTCTTCTTCATGTTCTTTTCCATTATGGTTTATCACAAGATATTAAATATAGTTCCCTGTGCTACACAGTAGGACCTTGTTTATTTTATATATAGCAGTTTGTATCTGCTAATCCCAAACTCCTAACTTATCCCTCCCCCACCCCCTTCCCCCTTTAGTAGCCATACATTTGTTTTCTATGTCTGTGAGACTGTTTCTGTTTTGTAAATAAGTTCATTTGTATTTTAGATTTCACATATTTTAGATTTCACATATAAGTAATATCATATGCTCTTTTTCTTTCTCTGACTTACTTCACTTAGTCTAATCATCTCTAGGTCCATCCATGTTGCTGCAAATGGCATTATTTCATTCTTTTTTATGGCTGAGTAGTATTCCATTGTGTGTGTGTGTGTGTGTGTGTGTGTGTGTATACATATATATACATACATATATATATACACACACACACACACAGCACATCTTCTTTATCCATTCATCCATTGATGGACATTTAGGTTACTTCTATGTCTTGGCTCTTGTAAATAGTGCTGCTATGAACATTGGGGTGAATCTATCTTTTCAAATTATAGTTTTATCCAGATATATGTCCATGATTGGGATTGCTGGATCATATGGCAACTCTTTTTTTAAA
The DNA here is from genome assembly GCF_000442215.2 of Lipotes vexillifer. Lineage (NCBI taxonomy): Eukaryota > Metazoa > Chordata > Mammalia > Artiodactyla > Lipotidae > Lipotes > Lipotes vexillifer. The sequence goes on along the minus strand of NW_006791822.1, from coordinate 5,217,818 downwards.
TTTTCTATTAATTTTTACTGGAGTACAGTTGCTTTACAATGTTGTATTAGTTTCTTTTGTACAGCAAAGTGAATCAGTTATACATATACATATATCCACTCTCTTTTAGATTCCCTTCCCATTTAGGTCACCACAGAGCACTGAGTAGAGTTCCCTGTTCCACATGGTAGGTTCTTATTAGCTATCCATTTTATATAAGGTAGTGTATATATGTCAATCCCAATCTCCCAATTCATCCCACCCCCCCATTCCCCCCTTGGTAACCATAAGTTTGTTTTCTACATCTGTGACTCTATTTCTGCTTTGCAAATATGTTCATCTGTATCATTTTTCTAGATTCTGCATATAGATGATATTATATGATATTTGTCTTTCTGACCGAATTCACTCTGTATGATAATCTCTAGGTCCATCCATTTCACTGCAAATGGCATTATTTCATTCCTTTTTATGGCTGAGTAATATTCCATTGTATATATGTACATCTTCTTTATCCATTCGTCTGTCGATGGGCATTTAGGTTGCTTCCATGTCCTCGCTATTGTAAATAGTGCTGCAATGAACACTGGGGTGCATGCATCCGTTTGAATTATGGTTTTTCCTGGATATATGCCCAGGAGTGGGGTTACTGTATCATACGGTAGCTCTATTTTTAGTTTTTTAAGGAACCTCCATACTGCTTTCCATGGTGGGTGTACCAGTTTACGTTCCCATCAACAGTGTAGGAGGGTTCCCTTTCCTCCACACCCTTTCCAGCATTTACTGTTTGTAGATTTTTTGATGATGGCCATACTGACTGGTGTGAGGTGATACCTCATCATAGTTTTGATTTGCATTTCTCTAATAATCAGTGATGTTGAGCATCTTTTCATGTGCTTTTTGTCTATCTGTATGTCTTCTTTGGAGAAATGTCTATTTAGATCTTCTGCCCATTATTTGATTGGGTTTTTTTTTTAATATTGAGCTGCATGAGCTATTTGTACATTTTGTTGATTAATATTAATACCTTGTCAGTTGCTTTGTTTGCAAATATTTTCTCCCATTCTGAGGGTTGTCTTTTCATTTTGTTTACGGTTTCCTTTGCTGTGCAAAAGCTTTTAAGTTTAATTAGGTCCCATTTGTTCGTTTTTGTTTTTATTTTCATCACTCTAGGCCGTGGATCGAAAAAGATCTTGCTGCAGTTTATGTTAAAGAGTCTTTTTCCTATGTTTTCCCCTAAGAGTTTTATAGTGTCTGGTCTTACATTTAGGTCTTTAATCCATTTTGAGTTTCTTTTTGTGTATGGTGTTAGAGAGTGTTCTAATTTCATTCTTTTACGTGTAGCTCTCTAGTTTTCCCAGCAACACGTATTGAAGAGGCTGACTTTTCTCCATTATATATCTTTGCCTCCTTTGTCATAGATTAGGTGACCATAGGTGTGTGGGTTTATCTCTGGACTTTCTATCCTGTTCCACTGATACATATTTCTGTTTTTGTGCCAGTACCATACTGTTTTGATTACTGTGCCTTTGTAGTATGATCTGAAGTCAGGGAGCTTTGTGGTGTAGTCTGAAGGCAGGGAGCCTGATTTCTCCAGCTCCGTGTACCTGGACACACTGTGGGAGCTATGGAAGCAGCTCAGACTCTGGCCTGGCTCCACGCCCATGTTTATGTGCCCACAGAGCCTACAGCTGCTAAAGCCAGACCTGTCTCAGCTGTGGGAGCACTTGTTGTCCATTTGGTTGTTCCACAGGTGTTTTGGCTATGGCAGTGCTCCAGCTCTCCAGTGCTGCCAGAGGGGCTGGTGAGCCTGCTCAGGTGGGTGCCCCTCCACATGCCAGTGGAGGCAGGGGCTGGTAGGTGGGGAAGGGGGCTGCTTGCATGCCACTCAACAATGGCACCTTGCATGCCACTGAACAATAGCACCTTGCTTCTATAGTGGCCCTGGCTTCTTCCGTAAACTTTCTGGGTTGTGGAGCTCCTTACTCCTGTCCCTTCAGGCTGTCTTTTTACAGCCAACAGCTGTCCCCTCACTGGGTCTGCAGTCAAACCCCACGTCCCCTCACTGGGTCTGCAGTCCAAACCCCACGTTCCAGCACCCCACGTTCCACACCAGGAGACACATGACCCAGGCTGGGGTGCACAGGGCTGCAGCACAGACCATGTGCATAGGTCTTACTCTGCCCTGTCTTCCACAGACTTTTTGCTACTCTCCCCTCCAATCCCCTGAAGCTCCTTCTCTGTCCCAGCTGGTCTCCCTGCTGTGAGGGGGCTTGCCTTAGTGTGGGAACCTCTCCTCTCCTTCAGCTCCCCACCCTGGTATGCTGGTCCCAACCCATTTCCTCTTTTCTTTTTCTTCTCTTTCATCCTACCCAGTTGCATGGGGATTTTTCTTGTCCTTTTAGGTGTCCAAGGTCCTCCACTAGTGTTCAATCAGCAGGTGCTCTGTGGCAATCGTTCCACTTGTAGATGTATTCTTGATGTATTGGTTTGGCCAAAAATTTTGTTTGGGTTTTCACGTAACATCATACAGAAAAACCTGAACGAACTTTTTGACCAAACCAGTACTTGTGAAGAGAGGTGAACTCCATGTCCTCCTATTCCACCATCTTGACTCCTCCTCTGGCAACTCTATTTTTAGTTTTTTAAGAAACCTCCATACTGTTTTCCATAGTGGCTGAACCAATTTACAGATAAAGTTATTTTGATAAAATGCAAAATATTTGTTTTCTGGGAGGATTATTCAAAAGGTAAAGAAAAACCTTTTACAGTCTCTTATCAAGAGCAGAAAAACAGTCCAAGCATAATTTGTCCTTTTAGCAGATGAAAGAAAATTAAGTTTTAGTTCATTATTGATGTTAAACTTACTTTAAAAGAGCTTAAATTCATCACATTTTAGCCAGCTTGACTATACAAGTTAAATTTCTCTCTCTCTTGCTCCCAAATGTCTATAGCTATTTAGTTTGTCCTTTATTCTCCTCATTTTCATCCTGAATAAACCAGGACAAAAATTACTCTTTGCTTTACCAAAAATATGTCTCACATATTTTCTTAGCCAAAAACATATCCTACTCTCCTTGCATACAAAGTTGTTTCACTTGTTATTTCTAGTAGTTTTAATTACATATATTAATTACAATTCTTAACCATTAGAAACCTTACTTTCCAGTGATAACTAAAAAGAAAGCAATTGTGAACCATTAAATCAGTATTCTTTAGGTTGGCAAATACATTTCATAATTTCTAAAAGCATATACTTCTTCATAGTACAATCTTTAAATGTAACATAGAACATGTTTAGTAATAGATCCAAATATCTTTAGTTTCTCTGTAATAAGAATCCAAAAGTAGATAAAACTATGTTCAATTAATGTTTCAGTATTTTATTTGGAAATTATCTAGATATTCAATGAATTTTTATCATTTAACTTAGTAAAACTCTAACAGTGGAAATCACCAAAGGGTTTTGGATAACTATTTTAAGTAGCATTGACAAATTCATCAGTCGATCTAAGAATGAATTGGAAAATTTTATTTGAGCCAAATTTGAGGATTATAACGGGAAGAGAGTCTCAGAAACCTCTGAGAACTGTCCCGCCCATTAGACGTCAAGACACAGGTTATATAAGTTTTTTGAGACAGAAGGCTGTACATCAAAAGATGTATTATTGACAGTTTACATAATCCAGATCTAAGTGCTATCATGGTGGGATCAAAAAGCGAATGCTTGGGCTTCCCTGGTGGCGCAGTGGTTGAGAGTCCGCCTGCCGATGCAGGGAACATGGGTTTGTGCCCCGGTCCGGGAAGATCCCGCATGCCGCGGAGCGGCTGGGCCCGTGAGCCATGGCCGCTGAGCCTGAGCATACGGAGGCTGTGCTCCGCAACGGGAGAGGCCACAGCAATGAGAGGCCAGTGTACCACAAAAAAAAAAAGAAAAAAAGGAATACTCTTTTTTAAGGAGTTGTTTTGGTGATGCTAGGAGAATGTTGCTCTTTCTGGTTGAGCAGGTATTCCTG
>NW_006791822.1:5209886-5213679 GCF_000442215.2 Lipotes vexillifer | reverse complement strand
TCCTGCTGATGGGAGAGGTTTAGTCAATGCATAATGCAGATACATAATGCACTGTTAGGGGAGAGAGGAGGTCAAAGGGCAGAGAATTTTTATTTTTAAATTTTTCTTGGCTTGCCGTAAAATATGAATTTTATTTCACAATTGCCATTCTGTAAATCACAATTATTGATGAAAAGTTTACTTGAGAACTTTTATCCCTCTTAAATCTATTTAATTCACTTGTTTTAAACAATTATTGTTACCTGAAAACAGGTCTGCATCTTGTTGGGTGTTGAGCCAATAGACACAACCAAGCCAAAGCACAGGAGAAGGAAGGATTTATTATTACTTGCAACAAGTAAGGAGAACACAGGGGATCTTTCCCAAACCAGTGTCTCCCCAGACAGCAAAATTGGGGAAGTTTTAATCTAAGGGTACATGCATATTGATGAGGGGCCTTGAGCAGAGGAGAATTCAGCATAGAATTGGGGCAAAGGTCGACAAGGTCCACACTTTAGTTGATTGAAGTCTGAAGGGTCAACATCATCATTCCATCCTTCACATGAGTGGAGGCCTTAGTTCCTGCAGAACTCAAAGGTATATTACTATGTATATACCTTGAGGAACCAGGACCTTGCCTCAAGGCTGCAGTATTTTTTCTTGACTGCTCCTCCCTTGTTTCTGCATTCTCTCCCTTAAGAGACCTGTTCAAGGGCAAGCATTGTGGCCAGGCTTAGATCACAAAAATGGCTTAGGCCAAGATGGGTTTTCTTATGTCAAGAAAGCCATTCCTGATTCTTTCTCCAGAGACCCCCTAACCTATCTGCTTACATTATTTAGATTAGTCATGAAAAATTCATGAGACATTAGACAAGCTTAACCATCATCCTAAATTACTGTTCTTGCTGACAAAATTTGCAACAGAGATAATAAACTTGTGACTAGCAAACCCAGATAGAATCAAAGTTGCATGTCTGCATTATATTTAATGCTGATAACTCTGAAAACAGTCTTACTTTCATTGAACCAACAAACTTCAACTGTCTTTTATTTACCGAAGATTATCCCAAATCACATGAACTTGAAAAATATTTGGGTTAGTTTCTATTATATTGAAATGAAGCAGGACCCTGTGGGGCCTTCCAGGGTATAAGTTCTTTCTGTGTCTCCAGTTTCTTGTTTGTGGGAAATAGGCTGCATTCAGCCTCCTTGACCTTCCTTGAGTTCACAAAGGGCAAATTCAAAGAGTTGCTAATCAGGGAAGGGAGGGAATGCAGAAATAAGGGAGAAGCAGTCAAGAAACAATAGTGCAGCCTTGGGGCAGGGTCCTGGTTCCTCATCAAAGAATATACATAACAGTATCTGTGAGTTATTTTGAGGTAACTAGGGCCCCCACCCAGGTGGAGGATGGTAACTTCAGGCTGAGCACAAGATTCCTGACACACCACCTTGTTACCTTACTACCAACCAATCAGAAGAAAGTCACACACCCTGCAGCCCTCACTCCAAATTTTTCTATAAAAACTTCTTGAAAATCATTTGGGAGTTTGGGGTTTTTGAGCATGAGCCACCCGTTCTCCTTGCTTGTTCCTGCAATAAACCTTTCTCTGCTCCAAACTCATGTTTCAGTTTGTTTGGCCTCACTGTGCATTGGGCACACAAACTTCATTTGGAAACAATATTTCTGAAAACTTTGAAATATTTATTTCATATTAGCACTGATTTTAGGCCAGTTAAATAGAATTCTCTTAAAAATTAATTTTGGTGATGATATCCAGAGGTAGAAAAACTATCACACATCTACAATATATGTATATAGACACACAAAAGGATACAGAGAGATGTTATAGCTTACCTTTAAAATATTTAGTAATGAGACAGGCAGTGTAATACAAAACTCACTAGTTTATAAATAACAGGTGAATCCAAATTTTGTTTCTGGTGGTTGGAATAAGTTAAGTTTCTCTGCTCAGATGGCTAAAGGTTTTTACTAATACTTCTGGGGAAGACTTTTAAGATATTTTCCTTTGCCTAGTTTCCAAACAGCTTTTTTTCCCTTCCTGATGAGATGCATTTCCTTAAAGCTTGCATTTCAAAGAAAGAGTTCTCAGGTTCTAGAGAAAACGGCATGGAAAATGTACATCTCAAAGGCACAGAGAAAGTATTCAAGTTTTCTCCAAGGAGTCCTGCAGCAAATTTGCCTATTATCAGAAGTCTAGATTAATTACTATCTAAATTTTCATTTTTCTTAAGTGAGGACAGTTCTGTTTTCAATATCCTGATCTTTAACAATATCTGCAAATATTTTGAGATGAATAGGGGAGGTTTTGGGCTTGGCAGAATGGATATGTGGGCTTTGAATAGCTTCTAGAGCTAAATTTCTATTGCTATAAAAACTTGGTTTGTAAGACAAAGTTGCTTTTAATTTCTCAAAGAATTGGATTGCAGCCTGAATGATATCAAGGAGCTTATCTGCCCATCCAACTATATTTTCTTCAATTTGCTTCTTTATGTCAGGAAATAAATTAAGATGGGATTCAAAAGATTCCTATGCTCTGGAGCTTCAGGGTTTAATGCAGTGTCGACTTAAAAAAAAAAAAAGCCCAACGTGAGAGTTGCAAGTTAAGTTTTATTTGGGGCAAAATGAGGACTGCAGCCCAGGAGACAGCATTTCAGATAGCTTGGAGAAACTGCTCCAGAGAGGCAGGGGAGGAAGATCAATATATATGTGATTTTGGTGAAGGGGGGAATGCATGCAATCAAGCACATATTTTTACAGAAGGTCTCGTGAGGATTACTGCTAGTCACAAGGAGTAAATGTCACCATGAGGGAATTTAGTGTTTTTCTAGATATGAGGAGATGCAAGAATTGGGCTCATAAAATCAGCTTCTGAAAATATCTATCTGAAGATCTGTTCTGCCAGTTTTTCTCAGAGCACCCAGTGCCTCATTCCTGATCTCTACCCTGAATTCCTTCCAGTGGGTGTTGAAGGTCAGCAGCTGCAGTGGCACCTGATTTAATCCTTATAGAGGTAGATGGCAAGTTCCAATTTGTAGTTGAGAACAGCATGCCTTTGTAAAGTCTGTATAAGTGCTATACATGCTCACTCTTGTTGTTTTCTGAGTGTACAATTCAAACTTTGACAAATTCACTTCAAATTCACTTCAATTCACTTCAAATTATAGTTTTATCCAGATATATGTCCATGATTGGGATTGCTGGATCATATGGCAACTCTTTTTTTAAATTTTCTATTAATTTTTATTGGGGTATAATTGCTTTACAATGGTGTGTTAGTTTTTGCTTTATAACAAAGTGAATCAGTTATACACATACATATGTTCCCATATCTCTTCCCTCTTGTGTCTCCCTCCCTCCCACCCCTCCAGGCAGTCACAAAACACCGAGCTGATCTCCCTGTGCTATGCGGCTGCTTCCCACTAGCTATCTACCTTACATTTGTTAGTGTATATATGTCCATGCCTCTGTCTCGCCCTGTCACAGCTCACCCTTCCCCCTCCCCATATCCTCAAGTCCGTTCTCCAGTAGGTCTGTATCTTTATTCCTGTCTTACCCCTAAGTTCTTCATGACATTTTTTCCCTTAAATTCCATATATATGTGTTAGCATACGGTATTTGTCTTTCTCTTTCTGACTTACTTCACTCTGTATGACAGACTCTAGGTCTATCCACCTCATTACAAATAGCTCAATTTCGTTTCTTTTTATGGCTGAGTAATATTCCATTGTATATATGTGCCACATCTTCTTTATCCATTCATCCGATGATGGGCACTTAGGTTGTTTCCATCTC